>NC_081144.1:5876685-6234185 GCF_958295425.1 Solea solea
AGTAGGGCTGCAACTAACCATTATTTTCATAATCAATTAATCTGTTGATCAGTTTCTTTATCACCAGCAGTGGACACCATAATGTGAGGCAGAGAGGAAGAGAAATTGGTAAAGCACTTTTCTGAACAATGTTGAAGATAGTTTAACAAATAGAGAGAGAATCAGCTAAAGCTGAGTAAAGACATGACATTTAAAAGATAAAAAGAGAATAAATCAATATCAATAAAAAGTTAGCAAATAAAAAAAAAGGTCCAAAGAGAAAAAAAAGTGTGGTTTAAATTGTCATGTTTAAACCAGCTTTCAACACAAGAGGGCAGTGTTCTTCTGTCTACACTGAAGGGCTCTAGGACTGTCTCTATATATATGATTCAAAAGCAATGATTTATTTTTATTTTTTTCTTAATAAATAGGATCAGCATTGTAAGATGCATGACTTACTTTTTAAGGGTTTTATAGTTTTTAAAGAGATAAAAAACTACATTTTCACTAACGAATGTTTTTTTTTTCCTTACAAAATGCACCAAAGTGATTACAACAACAAAAAAATGATGCGTGTGTTTATCACATTGACAGTGAAGTTTACAGGAAATATGAAAATCAATGTTGGGCAAGGACATGATGCTTTAAATGTCCAACAGAAGACTTTATCCTTCAAGGCATTTATGTGTTCCATCCTCTCTAGCTACTGCTTTCCCCCCTAAAATCCTTCATTTTTATTCCATCCAACTCCAGCAAAGACACATTGTTGGGAGAATTTCAATTTTCAATGGGTTTTCTGTTATTTTAAGGAGGATTTTGTTCATCTTTACTTTAATTTATAGTATGGAGATGTTTTTATGCAAGAAGCAAACAAACAAAAAACATCTCAACTTCAAATGGAGATCAAATCATGGGGCTATTTATCACACGGAACGCAGAAAGAAAAGCTAATACTGTTGAGCTTAAGTGTTTCTGTAAAGTGGTCTGAGTGTGCGTGTGTGTGTGCGCACGTGTGTAACACTGACCTTGTCAGGACCATAGAGATGAAGACCTGGTCCTCATGAAGCAGAACGTTATTTCTGGGGAAGTAGTTAAGATTTGAATTGTGGTTAGGTTAAGGTCAGGCATTAACTGGGTTTAATTATGAGGATTTGTTCAGGCTGTTCAAATGAACAGAAGTCAATGTGAGGATATTTGCACAAACCTGTGTGTAAATGTGTGTGTGTTGGCTGTCTCCTGATGTGTACTCACTGCCATGAGTCTGGTGACAGTACACACAGTGAACTTCTTCGCTGACCTGTGAAGTGTGCCACAACATGTGGCCACCAAATAATGTTTGTCCAGACCACTGTTTGTCTTATTTAATGACTAAATTCTTGAGATGATGATGATGCCTCTCGAAGACTTGACTTCCAAGAACCATGTTCACTTAAAAACATCTCAACCTAGTTTTAGCTATTGCATAAAAAGTACTTAAAACTTAACAGTGAGTGAACATAGGAAAACTTGAACTTGAAAACTTAACCTGGTTTTCTAAAATGTTCATCTATAATTCTATCAAAAAACAAAATCATACCTTAAGTAGTTAAAGATATAATGTGTAGCATTTCTGTATTAAAATACAATGCAATGTTATATACGTTTGATTTAAAAGGACTTTTAAACCAAATATATATTTAAATCCGTAGGGAACATGTCATCTTCAGCTTTACATGACTGCTCCTATGTTTTACATACATTTTGCTTTTGAAAATACTAACCATTAAACACTCTAAAGCCTCTGCACTCTGTATAAACTACCAGGACTCTTAACTGTGAAGCCATGGTGAAAAATTAGAGAAAAATTAATGGAAACAAGAAAAACAGAAACACTCTTCTGTTGATCGATTCCCCGATTCCAGAATGAAGTACTTGTTTGGTCTGTAAAATGTTGAAAAAATTAGATCCTGGAACCCAGATCTTTCGAGACGATGTTCTCGCGGGTCTTCTTTCGTTCACAAGCTGTCATTAAGTTTTAATGATTACTTCGTATGACAGGGAGCAAAGAAACCAGAACATATTCACATTAAAGAAGCTGAAAAACCAGAGAGCTTGTTTTAATTACTAAAAGAAACACTAACAACGATTAATCCATTATCAAAATAGATGACAATTAATTTAGGAATCAATTAGTAATCAATTAATCGAATAATCAGGACCAGATCAGTCATCCTCAGTGGTCAGCTGAAGGAAACCGGACTTTTTAACTCAAGTTAGTCCAGTTGAGAGAGAGTATGCAATTTCTACTCTTGATTATAGATTGCATTTAAAGCCATAGATACATAAAAACATTTCTATCTTTTTTTATTATATAACAAAGAGACAGTTAATGACTGAAAGTTTATCTAGTTCAAAATGAGTAAGAAACTACTTAAATTAAAACTTTGTTCATTGTGGATCAAGCTTCATCTCATCTGGTATTCCATGCCAGTTAAGACACCTGCTGAAAATGATATGTAAATATACAGAAGCCAGTGTTGTTGTTTGTTCAAACACTGCCAAAGCTACACTTCCCAGTCAGGCACCAAATAAAGACACACATAAAGAGATTTACAGACAGGCTCAGAATGTGGACCACTGGTGTTAAATCCAAACAGACACAAAGAAACAGAGAAGAAGGGATAAACAAAAACGCATCTCCCCGTATGTTGCACAGACTTGTAGGCTTACACAGTTATATGGTGTTCCCTTTTTTCATAAGCACACAGGGAAATTAGGCCTCAGTCTGGTCATAATTCAGCAATGCTGGGAAGCTTTTCAAAAGCTTAAGTGTGACATAAGCATTGTGAGGGGCAGGTGAGTGGAAGCTAAAACAGCTGTGACTGTGTGATGCCATTCAAGGAAAACTCTGGGTGGAGCTGCCACCAGCCGCCAGAATAAAGCTGCATTTGTTTCACTGGACCAGAAAGTACGAGCATGGACGCTGTGCGCTCTGAAACATGCTCCGATTGATACAATGAAAGCTTGTTTACAAATCATGAGGCTAAGAGAGTGCGCAGAGAACGTGCGACGCACACATGCACACACTCTCTCCCTCTCACAAACTCACATAAACACTTTGCTGCGTATCTGAAGTGAACAGGGTGTTTCCAGGTAAAAGAGGTGGGTCCTGGTACAAACAGGATACAGGAAATGGGCCTGCTTCTAAAAGGGGTCAATCAAAAGATTCCTGCTAAATAAAGGCCACAGTGTTTCTCCCCTGTTTTAAAATTGGGTAATTTTATGACAGTAATGTGTTTTCCAAGAATGTATGGCATTAACTGTTGCCAATACATAATGTATGTTCAATTGTGGAAGGACTTGGCTCCTACACTATAAATAAAACGCCTTCATTTAAGATGCTACCTTGAGAAAAGTAGCATTAACATCAACATTGAATATCCAAATAAAAGTAATAGTTTTGCTGAAAAACTGGTCATTAATGTATAAAAATGGTATCATTGTATAAAAAGCATTTTAATTTTGCTGCTTATTTTCACAATTCCCAACCAATGAGTTAGACCCCTCAAAAGGGTCATATTAAAAATCTGACAGGTCATTAAATAAATAAATAATAAATAAATAAGAGCGCTACAGGCAATTATCTAAATAAAACCATGTCACGTGTTGAGAGGAAATATCTATGCTAACTTGTTACAAGGTTAGACAACAACACACTGACTTTTGTGTCAAGAGTCACAAGTCAAAAAGATTGGTAACAAACAACGGGATTTTTTTCCTCGTCAAAATATTGTGTTTTACAATTTGAAAAGTTTTTATTTCTATGTGAAAATTTTAATTGTAATAACATATAATCAACAGTTTTAAATATTAAAAGAAAAAAAAGAAAAAGCTGTTAAAATGCAATGCTTTGCTTTTGTTCATCGGTTCTCTAAAAGCGTCTGCTGTAAATTCCACAGACCACTCTGAAATGTGAAAGCTGGGCTTTGTTGGAAGACTGTTAGGGTAAATTGATTAAGATGAATATATGCGGCTAAAAATGTGGCCTTTAGGTGGAAAGTGTCTGTGACGGAGTGGAGCTGCCAGTCTTCTTGCCGACCCTGCACAAAGACCTGTGTTGTGAGTGAAGGTGTGGGTTTGTGAGGCTCGGCACTCTGGGGCCTGGGTGTGTACTTTCACAGCCTTCAACACAGAGTATTTGTTTTTATTTGTTCCTGCTCCTGGAGGTTTGCTGTTAGGTCCAGGTTTAGACTGTGTCAATGTGCATGTGTTCAGCATAAGAGCTCAAGATGTTTGAGACTGCCAAGCCTTTAGAGAACTCAACAATAAGCAAAATGTTGTAATGTGGTCTCACCTTCAGATGTCATAAATAATTACATATTCTGTGTGTTAATATAGCAACACATATCTATAACCAGTGCCAAGGAGGTTATGTTTTCAGTGCTATTTGTCTAACTGTCAGCAGACTAACTCACTAAATGGATTTCCATGACGAGGGACATGACCAAAGCAAGAACCCATCAAATTATCAAGAAATAATGCAAAAATCATAATGAAAATAATAAGGCATATTCAGAGTTTAATATCTACGAACAGCTCTACTTTGGTGTGGATCCATATTTACAATATGTATTTTTATTCAGTCCATTTGTTGTGTTCATCAGAAATAAATTTTAGGGGCATCCATCCACTTCAACTGGAAAAGTAGAGGACGAGTGAGAAGGTACGGCCAAACTGTTTGCTAAAATGATTACAATATAGCAACAATAACCATTGGAATAAATGGGTTACAAATATATAAGTAAGAGCAGTAGCAATGACAGCTGCATATTATAGTTTTGGTAGTTCTTGCCTTGGCCAAACTTATGTGACTGAAAGGCTAATGTCCATGTCACAACAGACACCTGAAACTGTCATAATTGTATAAATATGAACAATGTGTCACTGCAAACCATGTCAGTGTGACAGTGAGTCAGCACAAACAATGTCCAGGACACTGAAACCAAAGCAAATGGAATTTCATATTCATTATTTTTTTACTTTTACACTAAGATTTAAAATAAAAAAAACGTGCTATTTTGGGACAAGGCCGGGTGTTGTGCACTTTAGAGGTGATGCACTATTTCCTCTGTGGTTTGCCATGATGTCACCATGGGAAAACAGCTCATGGGACTCGAGACTTGGTCCTGATTGGTAGAAATTTATGGAGATGTATCATGAAAACATTCTTTTTTTCATAAAGTTGAGTACTACTAACTGTGAAGGTGAAGGCGGCTCTCTACTCTTATGTCAACTTGGTGTTACTTTGAGGAGGTTGAGTGGGAGGAGTTATGTAGATGATGCCAGTGGGACCTTTTTAGTGGCGTGTGTAGTCCACCAAACTCACAGTGGACTGTTGTCAGTTAGAGACTCCAACAAACCCACAGCCAGCACCAGGGCCAACATTCTGCTTTATAGCACAGCCAACAAAGGTTCTACTGCAGAGACCTTTTTTCTGTTGTCAATTTTTAGTTTTTCATGTGTTCTTGTTTGAGACACAACAGTTTATTAATATCGATATCAAGTGAGTGGAGTGGAAAATTTAGGGTATTGGTTGCCCTTGAAAGGACAACAATTTTCTTCTTCTGTCTTTTGTGAGAGTCACATCACCAAGCTTTTGCTATTACACCTGGATATTCAAGGATGCATTTTATTGCAGTTTGGAGTCATTTTATCTTCATCATTCAATTTTTGTCACTGGTGGAAGCCAAGTTCTACAGACAACACCAATACCATACCAAGGCTGGACTCAATGCACACCATGACCAAGGGAAACCCACTAGCAGACACAAGTAAGTTTCACCTCTGTTTCTCTAGTCTTGTGCACAATGAGAACGTCTCTATATAATTTAATCTACATTTTAATTTAGTTGCATTCTTGCAATCTACTATGAATCATTTATATGACTGAAATCTCTTCTGATGTTGTTTCTCTCCTCTTCTGAAGGAACCACTGTGCATATGTCACGGAAAAGACAGTTCCCTTTACTGTGCAGGATGGGGCAGCTCCCTACGTAAAAGCTGAATACAACAAGTGTTCTTGGGGTCAGAAATGTCCTACTCTAATGTGAGTACTCAACAAATCTTTAGTCTTTGATTTGCATTTTAATGAAAGCATTTCAGGGTTTATATTTAGGATTCATAAGACATGGGTAAAAAGAGTTAAGTGTATTTTTGATATTGGTTGTTCCAGGTATCGTCTGATGTACAAACCAGTCTACAAGGTGGCACATAAAACCGTCACAGAGCTGGAATGGCGTTGTTGTCCAGGTTACTCTGGTTATGGCTGTATGGAAGGTCCTCCAGTTTACCAACACAGAATGATGCCGCCATTCAAGGGCCCGCCAATGAAAGGCCCGCAGTTTAAGGAACCACAGTTCAAGGGCCCACAATACAAAGGTCCCATGTTCAAGGGTCCAATGTTTAAGGGCCCACCTATTCATGGAGCTGTGAAAGCCAACCCATGGAGTCAACCCAATGGACCACCCCCAAGTGGTTTTAACTCTTATCCAATGCATCACTTTGGGCCTCCGAGGACCTCCTCCTACCCAGACACCTCCTTTGAGTCCTTTGAGCCAGAGTCAGAGCCAGAGCCAGAGCCAATGCCTGACCACCAGGAGCCACATCACACAGAGCATGACCAAGAACATGAGCCCAGCCAAGGGCCTGAAGAACATATCCTAGAGGAAATCCCCCCTCCTTCCTCTGGTGGTGAACAGCCTGAGGGTGAGACCGTAGGTGTGTCCAAGTTCCAAAAATTACATTCTAATTCTTAATGGATTTGAATGTGAAATGGATGAGTGAAAAATTAGCATATTCACATAATTTTCTTACAAAGAAATATAATAATGGTGGGCTCTAAAAGTGTGAATCATTGTATTCTTTTGAACCAGATTTAAACTGTAATTGCACCAAATCATAAAAGCAGTGTGTTTGTCCCAATTTTAACAGCTTGTTATCCTTTTCTTAGGCCAGATTCTTGACAGTGAGACAGAGGAGCGAATATTTAGAATGGAAGAGGATGTGCAACGTCTAAACCAGGGTCTGGAGACTTTGAGGGGAACTGTAAATGGACTGGAGGAGAGTCTACGAGCTTCTCTTAGAGAGGATGCCAACAGGATGCTGTCAGCTCTACTTTCTGCTGCCCCTGGCCCAATTCCAGCTCCAGCTATAGCCTCTAGTCTTTCCACTGTAGGGTTTGTGGAGATTCCTGGGGGAGGTGCTGAGGCAGAGGGGCTAGATGGTAGACAAGTGTTTTCAGGCTTTACAGAACTAAGTGGAAGAGTAGAGGAGCTCAGGGCAGAGCTGCAAGCCAAAATGACTGAGTTGCAGGAACTTAAAGCAACAGTGAAGGGACATGATGGACAACTGATTAAGATGTCAAATAGAGCAGGGGTAAAATCTGACTCCACTGGTAATTTTACTACGGGAGCTCTGGAGAATCTGATGGATGCCAAACTGAATGCAGCCAGGACAGAAGTACTTAGTGGGTTTGAGAAGCTCGTCGAAACCGCTGAGGGCAAATGTGAGGAGAAAGCTGGAGACGTGCGTCGTCAGTGCCAGAGGGAGCAAGCTGAAAGACAGGAAAAGATAGAAGATGCTCTACATGAAAGCAGCACAGACCTGAGAACAGAGGTAAGAAATATCCAGGCCCAGATACATGATTTTAAGGCTACAGATGGCTGCTGTGGCAGGATGAGTGGACTGGTTGAGAGAGTGCAGCTGCTGGAAATGTCAGTGGGAGGCCTCAACCAGTCCCAGGGGCACCTGAGAGTAGAGCTAGGTGGACACAAGGACCACATAGAGGGAATTCTGGAAGGGCGTCTTGGGTACATTGAGGACGAGCTTGGCCTGACTGGGCAGATTAAAAATGGTGAGACAGGAAGGAGGAGTGGTAACCCACATAGAAATGAGACAGGTCAGGACCTGGAAGCCAGAATGGAGGGTAAGCTGAGGGCTGTTGAGAGCCGTTTGCTGACAGCTTTGGAGGAGCTGGGTAATGCTACTGCTCCGGCACTGCTGGAGGGCCATGCAGTTCCCACCCTAGAGACAGAAGTGGAGTCACTCAGAGAAAGACTGGAGGTGGACGTGGACAGAGTGCAGAAACACCTAACTAGCCTTGAGATTCTCTGCTCCTCTTCCCATTCTTCGACTCAAAGACCCTCTGCCATCCAGGGAGACTCTGCTGAACCAAGCACTATCCTGGCAGCGGAGCAGAGAATGAAGGATGTACAGGACTTGCAAGATGACCGTTTGAATACTCTGAACATCACACTGCAAAATATCCTGCAGCATCTGAACCCCAAGGACCAGCAGATACAAGCAGAAAGAGATACTCCCTTCCAGGGAGAGCTCACAATCCTGAAGTTTAATGTTCGCTCAGTCAACCGCACACTAAAAGTCCTCCAGAATTCCCTGGGAAATGTCATCCACAAGGTCGGTCAAGCTAATGACTCCTGGCATGAGAGAGAGGCTCGTCTAGCCCAACAGATAAAGGGCGTGGTCCAGCTGGTTGGTCATCAGGCGTCTATGCTCGGGGCAGGAGAACGCCGACTGATCCGCCTTAAGGCGGACCTGCTTGAGATGAAGAGGCGACTAGCAGAGGAGGTGCGTGGCTGCAGAAGCACAGCTATGGGGGTCCAGAAAGAGGTAACGGAGGTTAATGGGCGTGTTGCTACTGTGGAGGACAAGTGCAAAGGTCTGACTTATCTGGCAGATGACCTGGAGAAAATCAGGGAGGAACTAGAGAAACAATCAAATGGGCTTCTCCTGCAAGTAAATGGGACTCTGTCCAGCCATGCTCAGCAGCTGACTGAGCTGAGAGGGGAACTCAGAAACTGCACTGAAAAGGCAGAACCAACACAACAAAGTTTAGAGGTGGAAGCAGTGCCAAGAAGAGGTGACATCTTCACTATAAATTAGTTCAGTTTCTATGGACAATAGATTTTATATAAGGATACAAAACGTCATAGTCTGCAGGTGTAGTGGGGCCCACAAAATAGCCAGTTTATTTTTTATGAATTGTGAAATACAAAGGTTTTGAACCTGCACTGAAATAAGCATGATTTAAAAAAAAAATGGCAGCTAATACTGATTTCATCAATAACACAGACTCAAAACATGTATCATGAAGGTGCTAAGATGAACAGTTTGTTTTAATGGGCAATTATTTTTTTAGCCCCAGTGATTGAGGAAAATCCTGCACCTTACTGTACTGTATCTCTAAAGCCTACAACATATTCTTATATGAACAGTTGTTTAACAATGTTTACATGTTTAAGATTTTTGTATTTGTTTTTGTTATGTCTAGACTAGAAAAAGGAATTTTTGTATAGTGTCATTTCTTGAACATCAAGTTCTCTTCTGCATAAAATGTTGTTATTTCAAGCCATAAACAGTCCACTTTTGAGGTTTTCCATTGACAATCCAATAAACATGTTACTTTAACGCTCATGTTTTCTTTGTGAACAGACATGTCACACAAGAGATGCTCGAGATAGCTATGTATTTGAGTATTTCAGATAACTGATGTGTGTAACTTTGGTGTTCAGAATTGTTAATTGAACAAAAGTGGAGAGCCACAAGAAGGCACATAAATCAAAATAAATAATAAATTAAGAAATCCTTACAGCAGGGAATAAATCAGGCCTGACAGGACTGAACATTAAGCAAATGAGTCCACAACTTAAGATATTGGGTACAGGTCATGTGTAGCACAAGACATTCAAAAAATGACATTATTGCCAAGGTGACAGCGACATCTCATTCCGTCTCTCTCTCTCTGTCAAAAAACAGGAGACCAGCCAAGCTGCCTGAGCTCATTTCTTCTCTCTACACTGTATGTTAAAAAAGTGCAATAGGTCAACTTATTAATAACATTTCCATGTCAGTTCCTTTTCCTCAGTTGGACAAACAACCATTAAAAACACACCCATGTGTGAGGTGAGGCCAGTGTGGTGTGAAAACAGTTAAGCCTAAGACATGAGGTGACTAATAAATATGGAAATGCCAGGGAATAAGGCACAAATAAAGAAAGGATAGGCACCAAATCTGGTCAGAACATAAACCTAGATAATAGTGGTATTCCATGCACACACATGCCGAAAGTGAGAAGGTGGCAAATATATCCCTTTGTCTCCACAAGCAACTTTTAACATATAACATACCAACCTTTCTTTTTTTATGTCAAGACAAAAAAAATATGCAGTGAAAAAGAAATTACGACAACAGGGTATTGTCTATAAACCCGTATGCCAAATAGTGTGCCATTCGCACATAGGACTGAATGATTTTGAATAAGTATCTAATTGCAATTATTTTGACTGAAATGGAGATATGAGAGGGAAAAACGCATTTAAAATGATTACTGTGATATTTGTGCAGATCTGTGAGAAACAAAGATGTTTTCTTCAGGCTGTGATCATATGGTTTGTATAGGCCAGGACAATATTTAATCTAAAAATGGTAATTTTTCACACATTTTGGCTGTAAAAAATATTGCGCCTCCTGCAATTTGAAAAGTGCAGGAGGCCATATTGCAATTTTGATAACATTTATTATTAATTGTTCAACCCTAATTTAAACCAGTATGAGTTGACACAATACCGATTAAGTCTGTCAGCTTAACATTCCCATGCTGTACAGGGAAGGGATTTGTTTTATGTCAAGACAAAAACGGAAGCAACAGCAGCATTGCACTAGTAAAGCAAACAGGTTTCAAGTAAGAATGAAAACACAAAGAAGCATCTACAAAAAAAAAATACAGAAATAAATGCCACTGCTCAAAAAACCGAGTCATTCAGTGGTTTGCTTCTTGCCTCCACCCACCCTAATGCTGTTGTTGTATATACACAAACACTCCCTTAGTAATTTCTGACAGTTTTGCTTGACAGAGCCCATTTTCAGATAACGGGTGCAGTATACAAACAGATTAAATCTCAAACAGGCAGAATAATAACATAAAAAAGACCCATCAAAGGTTACACACTACAGCTTTAACTTCCTACGTCACGCAAACCTAGACAACAACACATTAATCTTGCTTGTTTCAAAGAAGACACTTGGACATAAAGGGGAATCAGGGCTTTTGGTGAAATCATCTCCCCTGACTCAAAGTCTCATCACTGCTCACTCACAGATCCGATTATGCTCACAGCACACCTCACATAATGTCACTGGAGGTATATTATGAGGCATGCCCCTGAAAAAGGCAAGAGAGAAAGCTGGCACACAGACAGAGGACGACGCATATTTAAGTAAATAGAAGGCTGCAGCGGTCTAAAATATGAATCATCCCATATAATGTCCTCAGCGGAAGCTTAAGGTGAAAGGACTTTTTGTCCTCATTATAGTGATGATCAGGGAAGGGACAGTGTTGGTTTTAAGTTTGCTCATACAGGAGGAAGCGCTGGAACGGGTCACCTTGGATCAAGGACTCTGGGCTTCTTCTTCTTCACAAGTTCCAGAATTTAATTTCATTTTTTTTGTGAGTAGTAGTAACATACAACGCTGTACTTGTACCGAACTTTTGTCCTACACTGACCACACTGTTGGTGAAAAGCTATATTCATACCAAGAAAACATGGTGAACATAAATGTTGCAAACAAACCTATAAGATACAGGATGCTACAGTGCACAAGCAGGTTTTGCTTATCAAAAAGGATGAAATATTGAGTCATTATGTAAAACCTGTGCTCAGCCTTTAAAGATCACAGATTTTGGATTCCTGCCAGTAAAGAGTGAGAAACATTTGGAGAAAATAGAAACCAATTCCTTGCAGTGGAGTGAATATCAAATATATACAGTACTTGCAGATATTATGAGAAAGTAGTCTTTCGTATAAATCTCTATACGAAAATATAGAGAAAGACCCATCATTATCTGCAGCAAATCCCAACGGACACAGAGCGAGGGGCAGAGTAAACCCTTAAGCATGTTAATGGTAGTCACAGTGGACTTGGGTACATGGGCTGCATTATCTAATTTCAAATAATTTATATATATATATATATATATATATATATATAAATATATATACACACATATATATATATATATACATATATATATACATACATGCATATATATATATACACACACATGTATATATATATATATATATATATATATATACATGTGTGTGTATATATATATATGCATGTATGTATATATATATGTATATATATATATATATATATATACATATATATATACATACATGCATATATATATATACACACACATGTATATATATATATATATATATATATATATATATACATGTATATATATATATATATATATATATACATATATATATATACATATATATATAGATACACACACACACACACACACACATATGTATATATATTATATATTCTAGACAAAAAGACTGTTTGAAAAGGTTAGAAATATAACTGGTGTGTCATATAGATTTTTCCAACATGGCTGATAGTTTAAACCCCCAGACAGGAATACAGTTACACCAATTATTCAACTTCTCCTCATTTGTTTGCATATAGGTTAAAGTACTGTGTAAGTCAATGCAGATTAATTTGATTATATTTGAATGTGTGGGTTTAGTAAATTCATTATCATCAGACAAAGATGCATCTAAATTTGATCAATAATCTTCATCACAAAACTGAAAATCAACCAAAGCACCAGCTGTTGACAGCTGATTCCGTTACTTACAAGATTCCATGATTCTATGAACGTGTTTAATGATTATACATTATAGAAAACAAAATTAAGTCTTATGTTTAATCAACTCATGGTCATATAAATGATGCATTGTTTTAGATTTTTCCAGCATAAAATGGTCTGAAATTGACATTTATTTCACCATTTCTTTTTTTCCTTTCTATTAATAAGAGTGACAGTCCCTGTATTGCAGTGGAAAAGACAATCATTATTTTATATTCACAAAAAATGTCCAGCAGCACCAATTAGTCATAAAGCAATAGCTCAGTAGATTAATTCTACAGCCTAAAGCGTCCTAATCCAGCCTGTTAAAGGTTACAGGAACTCCCTCTGCTCTCAGCTAAGATAACAGGAGGCAGGAGGACCGATTCTGCCCTCTGTCTTTAATTAATTTACTGATATTTATGAAAATGATTGTACATTTATATGTATGGATCAGAAGCTGGGTGGAATTAAGCTGTTAATTCATTAACAGCTTTAATAACAACACAAAATGTTCAGTCGCATAACATGCAGCTTCTCACATTAACACCATAGCTCACACACATGTTGTGAAGGGGGACATAAGGACAGTTGGTGTAACAGAAGAGGACACGAGAAATAGGACAAGATGGAGGCAGATGATCTGCTGCTGTGGCCCCTAAAGGGAGAAGCCAATAGAGAAAGAAGGAGGAGTGAGGAAACATAGATGTGTCCCCTAGGACAATAAATCTATTTAAGAAAAGTACCAACCTTGATTGTATTTTTATTTCAAATCTAACTGCTAGTTTTTTGTTTTTTTTAAATGAATGGATAAATGCAACCAGTAGCCTTGCTACAGTTGTAAACACGGCGATGAAAGTGGTGCAAATGTTGGAAAGTCTGTCACACTGTGTAAGTTCTAAACTTACCCAGTTCTTCTTCTTCTTCTTTTCCTTTTGGCTGCTCCCTTCAGGGGTTGCCACAGCGAATCAACCTCCTCCATCTCACCCTGTTCTCTGTATCCCCCTCTCTCACACCATAAACTTCATAACTTCTAAACTTACCCAGTTATGATTATTAAATCCCATCCTGAGGGAGATCGAGAATGCCTGTACAAAATGTCACAACAATCGCTCCATTTGCCGTCTAGAAATTTTACTTCACAAAACAGAAATGTCAAACCTTGTGATGGCATTAAAGGAAAAGTCAGTGAGGTTGTCACGGGCATTAGTCGACGCAGGGAAGTAATACAAACATCAGGGATACATTTTGCTAAGCAACCCTTTAGATGTTGAGATATTATATAGAATAAGTCCAACATTTGGCTTGGGGCTTAACCCTTATGTTACCATCCGGTCATCATCGACAGGATTTGGCATGTGTGCTCCTCATTACCATAACTCCTAGACCGTTTGAGATATCTAGAAATCAAAAACTATGGACTGGCAATCTGTCCAGGGTGTACCCCGCCTTTTGCCCTATGTCAGCTGAGACTGATACAGCACCACCCGCAACTCACGTGAAGGATAAAGTGGTAGAAGATGGATGGATGGATTCCAGAAAGCGGAAATAGAGAATAGAACTTTGTGCCGATATACTTGTCATTACGGTAGCCCTCAGGACCTCCAATCACAGGCAAGATTCTCCAGCGCGTCACACTATTGTAACGTCAGCTTCTCACTACGGTAATTCCTAAACGGTTGAATAACTGCCAGATATCAAAAGTGAACATTATTTTGGAAAAAGGAGCAGAGGCCCTCACTCATTGAACATTTTTTTATTTTGTAGCCATAAAATCAAAATAAATCCAGGCGGCCTGATTATCATGATGGTCATAAGAGGGTTAAAGTTTTCAAAAGCCAATTTATCCAGCCAAGACAGTGGGGTACATCCACTGAGGACCATAAACATCTGAACAAAATGTCATGGCATTCCATCTGATAGAGATGTAGACTAAAATGGTGGACTGACTGACCCACTATGTCATCCCTTGAGCTACTGCAACGTCTTTGGCAAACACTAACTGATTTATTTACATCCACTATGTCTTTATTATATTGTGATGGAAAGTGACTGGTCTTACAATCGAATGATCTCTTATGATTCCCTCTTGTTCTGATCATTCCCTGCCTACTGTCATCTCTCGTGAGTCCCTTAAAGGTTTTGATACTGCAGTGGACCACGGGCTATGACATTAAGTTCATCTAAATGTGTGAGAGCGGACAGCCTGAGAAGGACCAGGGCTTTGTGCTGAGGTATTAATGTGACAGTACTGCTCTTTACAGCTTTCCGACAGCCCCTGCAGCCCTGGCACAGCTCAGTGAGTGAGCCCACGCTCCCGTAAGCAGCTTTCAGTGACAGTCAGACTGGGAGTTGTGCTGCTGCAGGCAAACTGCACGAGTGGCTATGATAAAGGAGAATGACACAGCGGTTCAGGCGCTGTTCAGATGCTCCCCACAAGGACTGGATTTAGTGTGTGAAAACATATAAGACACTGAGATAGCAATCAATACTAAACATGAGTATTGGATTTGATACTCGTTTGCAACAGTAGTGATGTGCACAGTGCAGTGGCGGGTTGCTGGTCTTTGAAACAGGGGAAGCTCATTTCAGGCCCAGTTATTTAGACAAAAATTCTGCAAACGAACAACTAGAACAAGGCAACAAGATGATAATGTAAATCTGAAATGCTATAAAAGTCTTTTTATTTATAGTGTATATGGACAAACGAAAACTATCTACATATATGTATATATATATATATATATATATATATATATATATATATATATATATATACTACCTATATTGCAGAGCAAAATAACACACAACGACTAGCAATTTGTCAACAGCAACGTTTCAGACTTAAAAAAAAATTATGCCTCTCAATGTTTCTTCATTTTTTCCCCCCATGGTATCAATGGCATTGAGTATCAAGTATTTTCTTTGGTTTTGGTTTACAAATTATGCTTCAAACATTTTGTAATTTATCACTGCATATTAAACATCAGTGCCACTGTAGCAACTGGCATTCACTTGGGAAAATAATTAACATGGCACCGCTTCAGCTCATCATCCTGAAAGATTAGGACCATGATGAAAAATGGGCACATGCCATCTAATACTCATTTATCTATTGCCACGAATAAACATCACAATCATAAATTCCTTCTCACTTTTCTCACTTTATCTCAAATATCACAGGCGCATCCTGAAAACAACAATATTATTCAAATAGATTCAAACTCTATTCTATATTCCAAGAAAAATATTCTTCAGATGTTAAATAGGATCAAAAACCACTGTGACACAGTGTCATATCTTTGTGAATGTGACACTGTGTCACAGTGTTTTTTGCGACAAGACAGATTTTTCTCCTCCGGGTTTTGATTATCCCCCATTACAGTCACTGATCTAGTGCACAATACACAACTAGTGCTGTGTATTGGCAAAAATGTCTCAAAAAAAGTCTCAATACAATGGTAAAAGTACAATATATCGTGATTAATTGGGATATATTGTATTGTGATTTTTTTCCCCAAAAAATTGGCTTTTTAAAGAAAAACTCACATATACAAGCAATGTTATATGAACAAACAATATCCAGTTTTCTTGGTCTATTGAGGAGTGGAAGCTGCCAATCGTGGTTTGAGGCTTAAATACAACACAAAACCAGTGTCAGAAAATCATTGTCAAAAGTACAGTGCTTAACGACATAAATATCAGAAATCTTTCCAAAAAGTTGTTTAAAACCTGGTTAATGTTATTGTTATTTATGTGGCTCACTGGGCTTCTGTAAGAAATCATAAGTATAGTATAACATTCAACCACTACAACCAATTTTCTGTTCAGGAATGCAAGAATATATGATATGATTTTCTTCCAAATCAATTTCAGGTGTAGTTCAGGTTCAGTGCATCTCAAATACATGTGTATGTACTGTACAAACACACATAGATCACACAAAGATATGAGTGATGTTTTCTGCCCATAAAGAAAATTAAAGGTCCAGTGTTTGAGAATGAGTGACATCTAATGGTAAAACTGCAGATTGACACAGTGCATACTCTGCTGCCTTTCAGAAACCATGTAGATTTGCATGGTAGGCCTACACTTCAAAATGCATAACGCATGCTCATGTTCATTTTTGTCCATTCAGGCTGCTGTAGAAATATGGCGGCTCAAGATGGTGGCCTCCATAAAGCCAAGCCCTTGCTTGAAGTACATACAAAAGGCTTATTCTAAAAGCTACAAAAAAAACAACAATCTTTGTTTTTTCACACCAGACTTATTAAGCATTGGCATATTAGATTTCTGCCAATAAATAAATGTTACACACTGGACCTTTAAAACTGGACCTTTCTTCAGCTTTCCCTTGGGACTAAAAACCAATAATAATATAATAATCAGGTGAAAATGTTTCATCCTGCCCTGTTAAAAGCAGAAACTGATACGGGAAAACCTCCTTACAAATGCGTGATTTAAGCATGTAGGGATTGTGAATAATACAAATTTAAAAAAAAAGTGTAGGAAGAAGACCACGTGAAGGAGATAAGTAAAGTGGGAAAGTAATGAGTTTGGATGGATAAAGGAAACGGGGTGGAGGAGCGGTATTTTGAGTCATCAGTGACACTCTGAGCTTGCCAGTGTTATACTGATCTCTCTCTCTCCCTCTCTTTCCCTCTGCCGCTATCACTAGCCTACAGTGCATCTCCACAATTATGAGTGCATATGCCGTGTGAGAGACTGAAAGCGCGTCCTCCTGGTCAGATGTGATGTGTGTGTCGTCGAAGAGGACGAGAATACCTCAAACTGGAGCCTGGAACAGGTTCTCGCTCCCGCTCGGTGACTGGCCAAGCTCCTCTCTCCTCTGTGTCCTTCATGAGGTCTCCATGATTGAAACTGTGGACCGTGGACAAGCCAATCCTTCCTGGAAGGTAAGTGGCACAGCGGTGAGGCATCGGGTCAATTTACGGCACAATATAAAGTCATTTGAAAATAGCAAAACAGGATGATGAGGCAAATGTTTGATCTATCAATAGATGTATGTTTTTTTATGTCTTTCTTTTTAGTTGTGAGCCGTGGATCATGATATACAGGAACAAAGACAGTTTTTATTAAAGCCATTCTGTTTTTTCTTTATACACGTAGCAGTGTACTCTGTTTCACAGTTGTTAAGTAGTAATAAGAAGAATAAGAAGGACATTCTGTCAACAATCAAATACTTTCTCAAAGAAGAGAGCAAAGTCATTGTGGTTGTTGTAATGTTGATGAAATGAAGGCACAAACATTACAGCCACACTGCAGGATGTCCGGCAGGATTAGTGATGACATCTCTGATAATTCATCTTCATAAAAAAAAATTTTTAAAATACTTTTCTTTACATTTTAGCCAATGTTGAAGTTGTCACAACACAGACCTCTTTGAAGAGAATCTGTGGACCTAATCTGCGGCTGCCTGCACACATTTTTTTAATTTGCAGTGCATGCATGCATGCATGCCTGCATTCATGGACTGCTTATTGTTGTTGCCTTTCATACAGGAACATGAACATGCGTGCAATGATTCATTTGTTTGTCCTAGAACAGAGAGTTAATACAGTCTAAGGAGTCTAACCAATTATAATGGTTCTATGTTGGATAGTAAACCAGTTAACAGAGTGAATGACCTTCACGTTAAGATTAGCTTCAAAGGCAATTAAAGGAAGCAACTGTACGAGGAAAAAAACAAAAAGACATGATGTAACCACCACTAACACAGAGAAACATTTGCTTTACCATATTCAATCACACTGTGATTACGTAATATGTTTGTGTCATGAAGAGTAGAAGCAGTCATGGTGGAGTGAAGATGGCATGAGGGTGGCAGGATTGTATTTATTTATATATTTTGCATTTGTTGCGCATGCCGACCTTCCCACAGGCATGACAGGAGACCACAGGCTCAGGCACCATGAGAGAATTCTGATGAGAGAAGCAGTCCAGTTAAAGATGTATCAAATGACCAGGGTAGGTATCGTTTGCATGAAACTTCTCATAAAAAAATGTCCTCAATAAAATCTGCTCAAATATCATAGATTATTAATCATCTTAAAATAACAACAACATAGTAAGACGGGCTAACAACAGTGTCTGTGACTCTGATTTCCTTTTACAATAAATACTGAATATAAACAATTACCATAAAAACACATATACAGACCCTGGATTTAATGGGATCAGATTGAAGCATATTTTGAGCATTAGTCATTAAAAACTGAAATCAAGGTCAAACTCATGGTGAAAGGATTGGTCTCTCCTTGCTGTGATTGTTGTGTGGTTAACTTTATAATGTAGTCATTTAAAATGTGTTTAATGTGATGTTTATGGCTTTGCTATCCCTTGTGCTTTATTTTAAATGAAGCTGCTACAGCAAAATTTTGTTTTAATTTGTCTACCAATACAAGTATTTATCTTAATCTATCTAGATCTAGTGTGCTCTAATCGGGTATATAAATTAAAGTCAAACTGGGTCACCATCGCCCTCTGATCAATTCCTCTTTTGCAACCTTTATTTTCCTTGTTCCACTCTTAACAACTCTTAGGTGCAAATCTTCTCACATGATGATTCTGCACACAGTGGTTACATAAGATATGTCACAGCATGCCCCGAGATGGTTTGAAAGAGTTGCCTCTAACCACTCTGTCACGCTGCTAAAACATGGTGTAAATATTGCACCGTGTGGCATTCGCTTTCACTGTCAGTGTCAGTCACTGTCACATGAGGAGGCAGCTAGAGAAGAGACACAGTCAAGCACAAACTGACACATTTTAATTTTGGAAAATCTATATATTAAAGCTCTAGTTTCTAACTTTAAAATATATACAAATAATGAGGTCACAATGATTAAGTCTATCAACCTAGCATTCTCAGTATATCCATTAGGGTTGTGCCGATGGACGATGACATCAATATTTAACAGAGTCGTCCAGTGTATTTGGGACAGCACCACTGATTGCGAGCAGCGACCGGTATCACAGACCCTGCTGCTGTCCAGTGACTGTGTCAGAAGGAGTTTGTGTTTTCTGGAGACGTCCGACACAAGAATCAAGCCTAACAGTGCAGACGCGTAGATCGGTTAAAAAGAATTCAGGTGTCTGGTGTATTTAGTGACGGGACCGGCATCACAAACCCTGCCGCCTGCTGTATTTCAGTCCCATGACGGTGTCAGGTGGAGTCTCTCATCCAGTCATGGAGAAGTACTGAACAAATAAAAACAACAAACAACTGCTTTACAGGTTACTAGTCACTCGTTTTTGTGTGTGCGCGTGAATAAAGTCACCGCAGTTTCGCGCAACCGTGCAGTGATGACTCCGCCCACGTTGAGTAGATACTTTTTTTTGTAGTGGTGATGCATTGTGCGTGAAAATGATGTACTGCAGTGACACAGAGGCTGTTTTTCCTTCCATAAAAATCACAAAAAGCAACATGAAACATGATGCACAGGTTGAATAAAAGGGGAAAAAATAAAATGAATGACGTTAATCGATTAAAATGTGTCAGACTATCAACTTAATACCTAAGAGTTATTAGTTGTCAGTGAGTAGAAACATCAGAGATGTGAGATGAAAGGTTTTATTGTATGTTAAGATCAAGTCAAAGACTGAGCGATGCCAATGGCGACCAATCTCTGGAAAACTGTGCAGACATCGTAGCTGTCACTACTCATGAGCTCATGCATGTCCTTGCATTGAGAGACAGTCAGATGTGTCTGTCAGTACTGGAATGGCTGCTCATCTTTACTGACTGGACAGTTAATGTGAATGAGTGACAGATCTGATTACAGTGGCTTTACTTTTGATTTGGATATTGTCCTCCCAAACTGACATGACTATGAACAGTTAGAGCTGAACAATCAATTGTTCTGAATAGGGATGGGAATCAATATCAGCCTGATACAGGTTAAAAAAAAGAAAAAAAAGTAAAGTAAAACCCGATACAATCCAAAAATCCTATATATATCACATGTTGACACAACAGTAGAGTTCATGTACTGAGTGACTGGACACAATTACTTAACTCTGCCGAGTAATCTCCACTCAGACGGCCTGGACATTCTGTCATTGACTGTGGCGCTCACTTGCATAGTAATGAAGTTTATTATCCTGTGTGACCTTGACAGTCAATATTGCCTCTGCATCATGTTTGACAGTGCTCCCAAATATTGCTCCAGATCTGTCTCTGCAGAACTCTTTCCCGCCCCAGTTTCCATTTCTTACTTCCGTCTCCTCTAAAAGCAAAGTGATGCACTTAATAGCAACCATCATTTCGAGTGTAAATAGCATAGGCTTCGGCTGACACTGAGGACACTATTAAGATTCTTCCAACGGTCTATTTAGATAATTTATTTTCTCTTCTTGAGCTACTGTCAGCTCTCCTTCATGGCAGATTGACCACACTCTTGCATCATCTGAATCACCCCATTTGTTTTATTTGATTTGCGAATGTGCACGCTTGGATCATGAGTCGGCGTGTGTCAACTGGGGACAAACCGACAAATTCCACCATCTTTTTTACAAATTTTACTTGTGAGTTATCTTCATCATAACTGATTTGTTGTTGAGCTCCAAATCTCCCATCCATCCCCTGCTGCAAATCCTGAAAGACACAGACTTATTGTTTTTTTCCATCTGTCAATCCTGCTCTCTATATTTGTATTTAATACGAATTGTCCTCATCTTTCATTAAGGATTATTTTATTTCATTTGTTCCTATATCTGATCCTGCAGGCCACAAGTACAGTGCAACAAAGACTGAGAACAGACAGTTTTTATTGCAGTAATTTAATACTTTTTTTTTTTTTTTGCATTCCAGCTTGCAACAACTTAACTGGAGTATTGAGTTTCTGTAAATTCTTTCAATTACTGCACTTTGTACAATTAACATGTGTGTAAACAACATTTTAGATGGGAAATAATTCGGACACGTCTGCTTTGTTTGCCTCCACCATCTCCAAGGAGCTTGACATACTCATGGGCTCACTCTACAGCGTATTTTGTAAGTCCACATACACAACAAGATAATCTCTGCTGTCTTGGTCCTTTGGGGACGCCTTGCAGTCCCCACTAATGCAAGATAATCCTGCACTGCTCAATCTCTCTTTTTATTTTTAAGGTGTACTGTCCCTCATTGGAAACTGCACTTTGCTACATGTAGCATATCACAAGTGGTCTACCTTGAAGCCAGCAGAGTTCTTCATCATCAATCTCTCCATCAGTGATCTTGGGATGACACTCAGTTTATTTCCACTGGCAATTCCTTCATCTTTTTCACACAGGTATGTGTATGTCATATTATTCATGTATTATTGAAGTCAAATCTTTTGTTTTCGTTGAGCAAGACAAGCCAAGCCAAATGTCTCTTTGAAAACTCTCTCTTTTACTATTTCAAATCATTATAAAATAAATATCGTTGGGTTGTGGACATGGATGAGGACAAGTGGTGTCACCCATCTCTAAACTGCCATTTTAAAGCATTGAGATTAACAATTTGAGGTTTTGCAACCGGAAATTCACAGATGTTACCTGCAACCAGGCTCCTATTGGACGATAGGAGCTGTCAATCACACTGGTGTCCATCCATCCATGTGTTAGGCTTTTCCATCTATTTTCTTCTATATTGGAATAGAATTTACAAACTAGCAATCGAGACCATTGACTTCTCTGGAAAAAGTTTACAGATGTTATAAATAAAGACGTAGAGTCATTTTCCCATAGACTTTCATTCAAATTGACTTCTTTTTGCAACCAGTGGTGTCACCTCCTGGTAACTATTCAATACACTACGCAAAGCAGAAGAGTTAGTCATCTTTTTATATACAGACTATGCGTTAGGAGGACTTTCTTCCATTATTTTCTGACAAACTATAAACCACATAATTGATTGATTAATCAAACAAAAAGCAAGTTAATTAATACTGAAATGCCATATGTCTCTGCCATATTTCCCTTTTCTCCGTGTATACAGGTGGTTATTTGGAGAGCTCACCTGTCAGCTCTATGCCATGTGTGGAGTCCTCTTTGGTCTGTGCAGCTTAACCAACCTCACAGCTCTTTCTTTAGTCTGCTGCCTTAAAGTCTGTCTCCCTACCCATGGTGAGGGAAGAATAAATTAAAATGATGTGCATGTTGCTGCCACATCTGCAGATTTTACAAAGCATGTGTTGACAAATAACCACAATAACTGCAGAGCATTTTTTTTTCCACCTTACTTCCTGTCTGATCAGGTAACAAGTTCTCCTCATCACATGCCCGCCTCCTGGTGGCTGGAGTGTGGTGTTACGCATCCGTGTTTGCTATAGGTCCCTTGGCACAGTGGGGACGTTACAGTGCGGAACCTTATGGCACAGCGTGCTGCATTGACTGGCACGCACCCAACCACGATCTTTCAGCATTGTCGTACATCGTCTGCCTTTTCGTCTTTTGCTATGCACTGCCCTGCACCGTCATCTTCCTCTCCTACACTTTCATTCTGCTGACAGTGCGGGGGTCACGTCAGGCCGTCCAGCAGCATGTGTCACCACAGACCAAGACCAACAATGCACATGCTGTCATTGTCAAGGTCAGAGAATATGAATGTGTCACTTTAGCATACTTGTCTTCAAGTTTTGCAGTTAATATAAAATACCTAACCTTTGTAGTACATTCCCATGCATAAACAGTTCTGTGTGTGTGTGTGTGTGTGTGTGTTTGTGAATAGTAGAAATTGTTTCTTGCATAAACACTCACCTTGTTAGGACCAGTTGTCCTCTTGGAGACCAAAACCTAGTCCTAATGAGGCAGAACCTAATTTCTGAGGAACTGGTTAAGTTTAGGACTAAGATTTGAAATATGTTTAGGTTCATTCTAGGATTAAACATGAACTGATTATGGTTAAAGTTACGGATAATGCTTTGTTTAGGCTGTCCAAAAATAATGGGAGTCAATGCAGTGTTCTAAGAAGAATAACTGCACAAACCTGAGTGTGTGTGTGTGTGTGTGTGTGATACTACAGATATTGGATATTGACTTTGCTACTGGTTTGAAACTTCATTAATATTCTGCATCACTTGCTTTCATGCTTCTTCTCTATAGCTGTCAGTAGCAGTATGTATAGGCTTCCTGGTCGCCTGGACACCATATGCTTCTGTGTCCATGTGGGCTGCTTTCGGAGAAGCCACGCAAGTTCCTCCTGCTGCCTTCGCTCTTGCTGCCATATTTGCCAAGTCTTCCACCATCTACAACCCTATAGTCTACCTGCTGTGCAAGCCCAACTTCCGTGAGTGTCTTTACAGAGACACGTCTATGTTACGGCAGAGGATCTCAAGGGGAAGTCCACAGTCAGCACCGAAAGAACACTTGGGATCCAACTTGGAACACAACAATGACATGGGCGTCTCCATGCGCTTCTCAAACGGACAGCAGGAGAGCTACGGGGCGTGTCTGCACTGCACTGGCACTGTGCCGTGTGACACCGACCCTAAGGACTGCCTGCATCCTGAGCGGATCCACCTACAGAGAGGTGACAGTTAGCAAGCTCTCAGCTAAACCACAGGCTGATTTCCTGTAGACACAAGACAGGAAAGGTGCTCTACAAGACAGCAAAACAACAAATGCCCTGGACAATACTTTAGTATGTGTCACCAAGAGAATTCAATGTCATTCAGGGCGACTCCTTTACTGTGAAATGCCTGAGATTCCCAATATGCTTATTCCATCTGAGCATATATACTCCCTATATACTGTGTCGGCTCATTTCCATTCATTTTAATAAGCTGTGATTTAAGAGGATTCAGAAGGAGCAGAAAATGAGATGAGCGAACCCCTGCCAGCTTCAAGGTTAATTAGGCCGATGTGTGACATTTTTTAAAGCAGCTCACTGATGAAAGTTGAGAAAGTTGTGCAATCCTTTTGCATACTGTGGAACATACTGCTGAACATTTGGATAATCCCTAATAATTGACGCCCGAAAACAAAACTGGTTATCATGATAAAAACAATTCCCATCTGCAATTGACTTTAAAAAAACATGTTAAAAAGGGAAACATCTGTGGTGGAAAAAAAGGAACATCATATTGATATATGTATTGATCATTTGTTATAATAAAAACAGTTATATCACAATATATACTGTTACTGATGCATTACCTGGCTCTGTGCTAATTTATTGTGAAGGATCGTAAATGAGATAAAGAAACTGTTCACAATCTCTCTTCTGACAACATGATTAATATGTAACCAACTAAAATCAATCATCATCTTAATGAAATATGATCAAATATTCACATGCTGAATGCCTCAATTTCTGTGGATGTTGTCACTAATGGAATCTGTTGTGATGGTTAAAAAACCAAATGAACCAAACACAGAAAGTAGCTTCAGGTACTGTCTTTCCTCTGTGAAAATTAAGCAAATAATACAACTGTTTAAGTGTCTGTGTGTGAGAAAATGTTGCTAAGGAACAAGTTCATTTAGACAAGTTCAAATAAACTGGCAAACCTATAAAGACGTGTTTGTATTTGCCAATGAGTGTCTCTAAAACTGAGTGATTAAATCAACAAACAAATCGAAACAATTTAAAGTAATGTATGATCTGGTAGATTCACTGGAAACATATTCTGGGAAGGTTATGAAAGACTACACACTTAAGGAACTGCACTTCTTCCATTTCACTTCAGCTTCATCATGTCTTTGTTTGTTTGGCAAAGACTCCTCTTTTGGAGGAGTAGCTTTGAGCACACTCACCAAAATCATGATGACAGCAAAGCTACAGCTGGGGGGGGGGGGTTGCCAACCCTTTGAAGATAATATGCATGTGCATCCAACAAGCACATATAAAAAAAAGCCCATTTGGTGTTGAATTGTGGTAATAGAAAAACCTTCCTTTGTAAATTATCTGTGTATTTAAGTTATCTACTCCTGTTAGGGCACTGAATACAATATAGTGTTGTTGTTGTTTTTTAATACAAACTCCCATGCCAGCAGCAAGTCCAAGCAAATATGCATGACAGATGGACTTATACAAAGTCACTTATTTCCCCCACATTAAAAAAAGGAAGAATAAATACCTGAATAAACTTTATACCTGACCAATACAAAGACACAGTGAGATAGTGTATACAGCTTCAGGTTTAATTACAAGTATAATCTGAATAATATGAAACCCATACAGCTACTTAAAATAACTATAACTTAAATTGCTGTTAATTATTTGTGAGATTCTTGACTAAATATTCTGTGTAGGGCGCTTAACATAGTGATGACTTTACATATTTATAGAGGCAGATTGAGGCAGATGGGGTGAGTGTTCAACCAGCACAGCACTTGAATATTAAAGGACTTCATTTAAACATTTCTTCTGAGGTAAAAACAGTGGAGCTCATACTAAGTAAGATTTAAAATATTGTACTGAGCTTTTTTTATCCTGATTTTCATCTCTACAATTCAGTTATTCTCAGTGTCCCTAAAAAAACTGATTGACCCAGAATCTTCTCTCCCTTTCTCTCTGCTGTACCAGCTGTTCTTGTGCAGCTGCACTGCTGCAGGCATGCAGTTCACTCACAACACAAATTAACTTTGGCATTTTTTTAAATTCTCAGTCTCAGATCTTGGCCAGTTTAGAATGTATTTGAAGCTTCCTTAAAGCACAGTGACTTATTAGACCATGCAAGGTGACATGCAGTGTTTCACAAACTTTACCAACAATATGTATCATACATAGTTATTACATTTTAAAGCAATGCTTAGAAGCCTCCCCCCTAAATAGATGAAAATAAACCAATAAACAGTCTTGTATAAAGCACCTAAAAGGGATACTTGAGTAAAGGTACAAGTATCTTATCAGAAAGTGAGTCACTTTTTCTAACATTACTTTAGTGAAAGTCTTAAAGTATATGACATTTACTGTACTAGTATCAAAAGGAATTTTCTGATATAAAATGTCATTAAGTTTTAGAAGTAAAAGTATGAGGTGGATCAGTGGTAGGGCGAGTAGTCTTTTAACTGGAAGGTTGTGGGTTCAATTCCTGGCTCAGCTAGTCTATGTGTCCTTGAGCAAGACACTTAACCCCATGTTGAAGCGTGTGAATGGCAAAACTATGTAAAGCAACACATCAAAAATAGAAAAGCTCTATATAAATACAGACCATTACCAACTCTTCTCCTGATTTTATTTGGTAGTAATGAGTAACAAAAATAGTTAGACGAAATGTAGTAAACTAACAAAGTTAAGTACAGAAACATGAATTTTGTATTTGTACTTTGTTATGTTACAACACTGCAAAGAAAGAAAGAAAGAATCTTCATCATAGTCTTTTTAAGGTCAGCAGGGAGGAGGCAGGAGTTGGGAGGTCACTCCATATATTTTTTAAAAAGGCTGCCAGATACACTCACGGTCAAACACATGGTCTGTCTAATAACCTCCACTTTCATTAAGGACAGTACATCTGTTAACCACTTTGTACGTGTAGGTGGAAGGACATCGACTTCTCAAGTCGAGAAGTACATAAGTTCTGGCTCAGAGATGTTTCTGTGTTCAGGCTTTTACCTCTTAGCTGAGTCAGTCCACAGTCATGTTCTGCAGGTTCACATCTACGCCGTCCTGTATGAATCAAGAATGATAGTGTGTTGTAATAAGTGCACATGAATACATGAATGAGTATTCATGTATTGGACTTGCTTGAGCAATGAGTACTTCCATCAAATCATTAGCTTGTGCTGTATTTGACACAAATTAAAAATGAATCAATTAGTCCACAGACTAACTGGCAATTACTTTGATGATTGATTAAGTCATTCTTAATCATTCTTAAATTAACATTATCACTGTGTATTATGTAAGGCTGAAACAATTACTAATAAAATTATTAATTCATTACTAAATTAATCGTCCATTTTGAGTGTTTTTCAAAAATTAAAACCAACCTCTCTGATTTTCAGCTTCTTAAAAGTGAATATTTTCTGGTTTCTTTCTGCTCCATATAACAAAGAAATCATTCAAACTGAATCATTTTGGAGAAAACAAGACATTTGGGAACGTAATCATTTCCAGGTTTTAAAAAAACTAATAAACATTTTATGACAATTTGTGGACCAAACGATTACACGATTAATCAAGGAAATAGCCCTAGTATTATATGTATATGAGGGCATGATGGAGAGCAGAGGATTCCAGTGTTGCTGTCTGGCTGCAGTGGCTGGCTATGTGATGTCCTGATGCCCTCTAGTGCACGCACATGTAAAAACACAATGCCCATGTACAGCTATACCTGTACCTGTAAAACTGTATGCATATTTCCTGTATTTTCTGGAGGTCCTCCAATAATACTTTTAGCAATACTGCTTTGTTGTTTTTATGTCAGTCAAATTCTGTGATCACTGGCATTTGGATTGGAATAATGTGACTGAAATGTATGAGTTTAACTAAATTCAACATGTGTATGTGATGCTCAAGCATTTCTTGAATAAACCTGGTGTAATAGACCTTTTTCACAGCAGATGTTTGTCAACATGAAATAGTGGGACAAACAGATTATACCAGTAACATTGATTAGAGTGTAGGATAGGTCACAAATACTTGACACTTTAACCAGTTGAAGCTGTTTTATTCTGAAAAATGTGTGTTCTCAGGTTTTAAACATACTATTTGGTATTTGTTTGGAGTCAATGGGTCACATGATGTGGAAGCTATTGAAAAAAAAGGTATTTGTGCATATGAACATTCATTGTATAAAAATCACTGAAATATGAGATATTCAAATAACATATAAGAAGTGATAAAAGCCAATACAAAGAGGTTTCATCATCACTTTTCCACAGTATCAAGGTCATTAACAGCTGTTGGTGCATGAAATAAAACAAAGCAAACGGGAACTATTTTTCATCGAAACGGTAAATAAATTACAACAGCTTCAATTTATTTATTTATGTAACAATTGTTAAAAAAAATAAAAAGCAGTAACGTGGACGAACCTGCGAATCTCCATGTTGTTCCTCGCGCTGATGTCCACGCGCCGCCTGTCGTGTCAAAACGCGGTACTTTTAAAGTAAAGGTAGGATGAATTGTCCTGTTTCCTAGTTACCTCCTCAAATGTTTCACATAAAAGTTAAGTTAATTAAACTAAACGTGTGTTTCTACTAAACCTGTGAGCTAAACTGAAAGACGTGGCGCCGCCGCCGCCATGTTGTTTACCGTTAATGCTATCTTTAAAAGAAAGGAAAGAAAAACTGGCAGCTAGCAAACACTGAGCTAACCGACTTTTTCCAACAGACGTTTGAAAACTTCGAGTAGAACTCAAGAGTAAAATAAATAAATAAATATGTAACCACCGACACCCTACTACTCTATAATGTCAGTGTTGTGTTTGTCACAGGTGACAGCTACTATCTCTGTCCGATATGTTGTTCGACATGCAACTCTTCACGTCCGAGCGAGGACCTTTAGCCAAAATCTGGTTAGCTGCGCACTGGGAAAGGAAGCTCACCAAGGCTCATGTGTATGAATGCAACTTGGAGACAACTATCAGAGACATCATTTCACCAAAGGTAAGTCTAAAGTCTAAAACCCTCTCTCCAATGTTATGTACCTGGCTAAGGTTTAATGTGTTTCTATAATTATAGAAAACCCCAAAATACAACTCAAGAAAGTGGGGTATAAATACATTCCTCTGTGGTTCATATGTACAATTGTCTTTAACCTTAAATGTTAACCTAAAGGTGACTGCAACTGCAAACCTTTTTATAATCGTATCTAAAAATTTAAATGAAGTTGGGTTAAATAGAAACATTCAAATATCTGGACAACATGCTCAGAACGTTCTCTTTTAGTAGAAAAAAAAATACCAAAATACAACCAACTGGGAGACAAAGTGTTTCTATTTTAGTCCTATATGATGTCCTCATTTTGTATTGTATTTCTTAATTATTCTGATTACATTATATTCTCTTATGTGGAATTAATAAAGTACATCTTATCTTTTGGAGATGAAACTGGGTTTGCGGATATCCGGTCATCTGCTCCTCGGTGTGGTCAGGATCTACTCCAGAAAAGCCAAGTACCTGCTTGCTGACTGCAACGATGCTCTGCTTAAAATAAAAGTGTCGTTCAGGCCAGGTAACACACCTTGATTTGATTTGATTTGTTTTGGGGGGGGGGTTGTAATGGAGATGACATTACAACTTACATTGCTCTGTGTTCACATTGGACTGGCTGAAATTATAATTATTGCTGTGCAAATGGAGGGAAGTGACCGCTATGGTCAAATGGATGTGTTCATTGAAGGGATAATGGTAACAAAAATGAGAAATCCCACTGCACAGCCCAAAAAACATGCAGAAGGTCATTGGTTCAGATCCCTGTTAAACAGAGGGCCTTTCTGGAACTGCGGCTTCATCCCACATTCGAAGATCTGCAGATTAGGGCAATTGGATGTTCTAAATTGACTGTAGGTGTGAGTGTGAAAGTGAATGGACTGGTGACCTGTCGAGGGTGAACCCCAACTCTCGGCCATATCAGATGGTATTAGTCCAGTTACACATGGTAATTAGTGACCTATATTACACTTGATAAAGATATTGCACATATGTCACAAACTGGGAAACATTTAAGAAATGTATTTATGATACAGTATTTCACCCTGTTTAAACACGGCACATTTCCTCATAGTGGGACGGATAAATTAATAAAATATCTTAATGAAGAAAATTGACTGAATCTGTTCTGGAATTTCTGCAACTAAAAGTTTTATTTTTCCTTTCTTGTGTCTTTTTGCAAATGCATCTCTTTTTAGAGGTGTTTCTAGCTCCTGCTGTTCTCACCACCATCTTACCTCTCTGAGTTCCAGCTTTAAAGTATGTTTTTTTTCATTTACCTCGTTTTTCTCTCAACACACCAGGTCAGACAGATATGCCTAAGGAGGGGCTCGAGGCAACACTAAAAACAATTACCTTGATTGAAGATTTCACTTCTTTTGATGCCCAGCTTCCTTCCCTAAGGTACAGCTCCATCTTGTGCACAACTGTTGTTTTTCCCTTTTTGCTCTGCGTTGTTTTATGTTGTAGTAAAAAAGACGTAGTCACTTCTGCCATGAAAGAAAAATCAGGGATTTGTGCTGATAAGGGAAAACGGAGGCCTGCTGTCCTGCTGTGGTTACGAACAAACATTACTCTGTTTCTCTGTTGTAATTTCATCTTTTGAATTCTGAAACGAGGATTACCCTTTCACTTACATTAGCGTAAGTGATTGGTTCTCTAGCCCCAATTAATGACTAGTCTGTTTGTCCACACCATGTTGTCTTCATACTGGCTCCAGTGACACAGATGTGGAGGACCATTTTTCACTGAATCAGAGCAGATTTGAGGAAATCACCCTGAAGGAGGATTTTGGAAAAACAATTCCACATGTAGCAGGCACTGGTAAGAACCAGATTGTTTTCATGTTGTTTTCTCATTTGATGTGTTATTTGCTTTTGCCCTTTTAGTTCAGATTTGTTTTTGTGTTTCGTTTTATATTGTGATATATGTAAAACATTTATTATATCAAGACATAAAATTCATATTAAAAAGCAGACACACTTACACCTCCAGTCTCTGCCTGTTGCTGCTACATGAAATTTAACCAAATATGCTAAATGTTTATAAAAAATAAAAAAACGTCAGATGTAAGAGTGTCTTCAGGTATTAACGTTGTGTTTAATTTTTGAAAAATCTTGCAACCACGCCCCTGCAATATTTTCAACTGGGATTGCGGTCACACTGAAGGTCGCTGTTGTATAGAGCTGCAACGGTTATTAGATTAATTGATTATTAAATGAATCCTCAACTATATTGATGATATAGTTTCTCTCATTTTTTTAGTGTCTTTATGTGAATACATTTTACATTTCACAAATAATTCTGGTTTCTTTGCTCCATTTAACAAATAAATCATGAAAACTTGATCATTTTGGTTTGTGGACATTTGAGAACATAATTTCCAGGTTTGAGAAACACTGATGAAGTCTTTCTTTCTGTGCAGCCAAAGTCTGTTATAATTGAATTGTACTAAGAGACACTGCTGTTTGTTCCCGTAAGTAGGTGAATCCAAGTGTCACCAGAATGCAGTACTGGATGTGAGCTTCCAGAGTTTCACACAGGAGGAAGACGGCTTCGGTGATGAGGATAAAACATTCGACTTATTTGGTAGCTACTGAAAATGTTATATATTTTAATCTTCACTGTATATAACTGAAAATATTATCGCATGTTGGAGTTTTCACTGGTATTGATGGTAAGCTTGAGCAACCCTTTGCTATACTTTTACATTTAACATATTATCACCACTTGGAGGCAGCATAAACTCTTTGTTAACAATGTCAACATTTTCAAAAGGTGATAGGGTAAGCTATTTTGTAAGAAAAGTAGTCCGATATCTTGGAAGAAAAAATATCATGAGTTAGTGCCAACTCTTTTAGTTCTGTTTTTGGAGCCAATTACCTCTGGTGGGAGAGAAGTGGTACTCTCAGCTCCTAAATGTCACAGACTGCCTGCTGTTTGATGCCAGGCAGGCAGTGCTGTGTGCCATGGGTTCTTACTGGAGCTGGTTAATTGAAAATTGCTGCCTGCTGTCCCCAAAAATGAGTTCAGGAAAATTAAAGCTATATGTATATATGATGCAACTTCCCTGGCATTGTAATGTGAACTCATGAATTGTACCCTGGATATGGCTCAGTTTACAAGCAAATATTGCACTTTGTCCACAGTTTGAGGACAATGTCCTGGTTTAAACTGTTGCATGTATTTGATTTGTCACAGTTTTACAGGAATCTCTTTGGCTTGCCTAGCCTTCAGTTTCTCTGAGGGACCAGTATTTATAATGGAATATTATCTTTTCAAGGATTCAGCCACTGAATTGGGACACAAAGAAATAAATAGCTAAAAATAAAAAAACTGTGAAGGATTACCCAACTCATCTACCAGTGGTGTCACACTGTAGCAAGAAAATCTTACATCTGTCGAAGAATACATTCACACAAGAACAATTGGCATCTTTATCATTCAGGAAAAGGGCAGTCATTATCTGATGCGATTTTGGTTTTGCTGCTTTCGTGACCATTTTGTTTTTAATGACTTTGCAGACTTTCTTATGAGCTCCAGTGATCCTGCTGAGCCCAAAGACTTCATCTCAGAAGAGCCTCGAAATGAAGATCTAGAGACCTCACTGCACGATCAGCAACAAGGTGATCAGTGTTATTTACAGTCCATCCTGTCATGATGGTTTGGTTCGATGATATAGCATCACCACAGGATAGTGCTGTCATGTGTTGTTTATCAACAGTGTACAGTTTCAAAGACACAATAAACTAAAATTAGACTATATGTTTTCCAGATGCTAACAGAAGAGAGCCAGTGGAGGCAGCGACTCCGTCAATGAGTGAAACTACCCTGCTCAACAATGTAGAAGACGCCTTTGCCCTTGAACCTGTGCCCATCACTCGTAGGCACAAGCAAACACCTCACAAACTCTGGTTCTTTTAACTCATGTGTATTTTAACGCGGTGAGATGTCGAGGTGCTCTCAGAAATGCTCGCATCGATGCACTGAGATGCACAGTGTTTATATATCCAACAATTACTATGTTAAAATTTCCTTTTACTTTTTACCTTTTAGTAAAGAAAGAGAAGAGGAAGGCAAAGAGGAAACGTCGATTAGTTGTGGACCTGACTAAAGAGTTGACCAACGAATTTATCAGAGAGCAGCTTACTGATTATTCAGACCTGGTCACTGCCATGGACATGGCCCCACCAACTGTGCAGCTCATGCAATGGAAGGATTGCGGTGGTGCAGACAAACTTTTTGCTCAGCCATGCTCCAGTGTACCAACTCCACAGATAAAGGAGGTCAAACGATCTCACTGCAGTTTGACACATGATTATGTTTCTGTAATAAAGTCATAACTGTTGTCACTGTTAAATCTCACTTTGCCTTTGCAGCTCTTTGCTAAGAGTGTCTTCCATGTGAAATATTTTGGTGGTTGTGATGAGGTTGAGGAGGTACGCCAGGACCGAGAAGAAGGTAGAAACTTAAAGTCAAAGCAGTTTGTTTGTTCTTGCGCCTTTGTCTGCCCGTTTCATACTGTCTGTATTATTATGTCTGCTAAAGTTCAGGAGGATGTGACCATGTCCACCATAGACGACATCAGTGTCATGGATTCAACAGGCAACACTGAAAACACACACAACACTAAGCTTTTGGCTTTGGATGAAACGAACAACAACCAGGATGATAACAAGTCAGCACTCCAAGTAAGTATCTGAATATCTGTTTGTTTTTTTACCTTTTATCACCTTTAGTTTACAAACCCTACTTGAGCCTTTTGTTTAACAGCTGAAAGGACAAAGTAAAGATAAACAAATTTACTGATGCTTAACTGATGCTTGCCACACAAGCCTTTTCTTTTAATTACCCCTTAAAAAGTTTGCAGATTCTGAGCTGTTTATGATGCACCACACATTTTTAATAGGAGACAGATGTGGACTTTGGTCTTTATGAGGGCATATGTCTGGCCAAAATGTCAATATCAACATTTGCGTCAATGGTACTTGCAGATCACCCATGCCGTGGTCACTGATGTTCCCCCATACCATCACAAATGCTGTTGTTGTTTTTTTTGACACCTTTCCGTAATTAGTATTTTTCATCTTGGGCATGAAGAATCCTGCATCCATTTCTCCAAAAAACAAACTGAAACATGGACTGATCTGATGACAAAACACATTTCCATTTTCTTTTTTAGTCACTTGCCCAGATACCTCAGCTTGCCTTTCTGCGCATAACTGATAAATGGTTCCCTCTTTGCATTATACAGTTTTAGGTTGTATTTCTTGATGCTATAGCAGACTGTATGTTCACGCACATTAAGCAGCAGTTTCAAACTCTGGCCTTTACACACTAAGATTTTGCAATTCCCTGAATCTTTTCACAATTGTATTAGGTATTTTACTGAGTAGATGATGAAAGACCTAAATTCTTTGCACTCTTGCACTGAGAAACACTGTCTTTCAACTTTCAACTGACTGACAAGACCCAAAGACTATGCCTTTGGTGGATGCTCATTTTATACTCTTGATACCTTTATCTGCTACCTAGAAAATCCTCCCCTACATCTAGAACAGTGTTACTTGTATTATAACATTAATTCTTTCGTCACATTAAGGGGTGGGAATCACCTGATACGAAATGCAATGCATGGTCCATAATGCCAATAATATCACGATACAACAATTCTCTGATAAACAATTATATAGCGATACATCGCAATATCTGTCTAACTGAAGAAAACAAAACGTCTGTGAAAAGTTAAGTGTAGGATTTCTCCATTTAAGTCAAAGCGACTTATCCAAAGCGACTTACAATAATAAGTACAATCAGCCAGGGGTGGAGTCGGAATTGCGACCATGATGTCTTTCGCACACAGGGTACCAGTCTTAACCACTGAGCCACTCCACCCCCGTAGTAGAACAAAGTCTATGTATTGAACGTGGATGGAGCATCTCTTAACGTAGCTAGCTTTCTCCACCATTGTCCCACTGTAAACTCCCTCTTCTTCAGCCAGGTAACTTCCACCCAAGTTTCCCTCATTCATTTGAGCAGCGCCACCCTAAGTATCAAGTCATCAAGTAATGACGCACGGCGAGTGAAACTGGCAGGTTTACTTTTCAGCCCCTTAACTTGTTAATGAAATATTGATATTTTCCCTGGCGTATCGATTATCGTATTGCATAAGGAAGGAAGACGATATATCACCAAATCAATATTTTCACCTACTCCTATGTCGCATTCTAATTTATTTATTTTTATTCTGTAGGTTAAAGGTTGACTTTATTCAATAAATTAATTTTTTTGTGTCTCAACAGCTTAAGAAGTTTGATTTTCTATCATTTGTGCTGTATGTTTATCAGGATGAGTACAGGTCAGAATGTACTTGTCCAGAACTTCCTTCAGAGGACTCCATGTTTGTCCATCCAGCTCGCTTGGAGCAGGAGACTCCGTCAACATCCCTGCACACTCAGGTGAACACATGCAGTCACAAATGGGGAAAGGAGGATTCCAAGTGAATTAATATTGGATGGTTATTTGTGTAAATGGCCAGCACTGTATCAGAATTTGACATATGGCAGCTGTTAATTTCACATGCTTTGGAGATGTGCCCAGTATCCCTGAGTGAATTGTGGTCTTTTTTTTTTTTGTAACACGCAGTCTATGCTGGACAGCCAGGACTTTGGTGAGAGGAGGATAACCTTGCGAACACAAAAGCTCCTGAACAGTCTGAAAGTAAGAAACTAAAAATAAATTCACAATAACACCAGCTAACTGTGTTGATACAGCTCACTCTGCATGTCTGCAACACAGGACTGTCATTTCCATGTAAGATAGAGCCCATGCTCTCCTTGAAGGACAGATAAAAATCAGTATCCACAGTAGAATTAGAATTGGTAAGATGAGAAGTGTTCAGTGGGGTAAGGGATAATTCAATTCTTGTGTGTGATTGTGTCAGACCAACAGTGATGCCACATTCAGTGTGAAGGCACTCTGTGCAGGGAGCACGCGCTTCCAGGCTGCAAACACTTTCTTCTGTCTGCTCGTCCTGAAAAAACAACAAGCCCTGCACCTTCATCAGAGCGCCCCCTATGAGGACATCGTCGTCACACCGGGACCCAAGTTCTACGATTAGTAAACTCACAATACACAAATTACAGTACTGGTTCTACTGAGTCTGAATCACAGTGGTTTGGCAGGGTAATATACACAAAATAAATAAATAGATTCATGATAATAATATTAATAGTTTTCTCTGTTAAACCACAACTTCATCATATGTCAGATATGTTTGTATGAATTCAGATTTAGATTTAATCTGCAGGAGTTTGAAGTTGAACTGGGCAAACGTGCAAAAACCCTGCATCTCGTGAAGGCTGCACATATTTCTGTGCTTGTTCCTGGCACTTTTTCCTTTGTGAGCAATGGGGAGGTTATCAATGAAAGAGGTTCGTTAGTCCTCTGACTTCACACGATTCCTGACATCAGGGTTCCTCTGTTCTAAATATTTCAGGTGACAATCTCAAAGATTATTTAAAAGTATTGATATTTTAATTGTTTTATATTTACAACACCTCGTGTTATGCAGCCATTCTTGGAGGTATTTTAGGACTGCACGTTCTTGTGTGCTCAGTAAGTATTTATTCTTATTTATTTGTTCCTAAAAATAACAGAAAAAAACCAGAAAGTCAGGCTTCGCCTCCTGTATGTAAGATCTGTTCTGATCTGTTGAAAATAAATGGCTTTAAAATGCAGGTGTTACTTTGACTCATGACCATCTGTTCATCATTCTTAAGCATCTATTTAAAGTTCTGTTTTGAGAATTAAAATACATATTTGGTTACGTAAGTATGAATGAATATTTTCTGTTTGTTTTTACTGCAAGCACAATTTGACATTATTAAGGCTGGACATATGTAATATAATGTTAGACATGATACATTGTGTATTTGGAATATTTTTTACTGCAGCTCATATCTAGAAAATTGAGTTGCAATTTTCATGGTAACAAACACATAAACATGTCGTCCACACCCTGGCTCTCAATCACTTTTTCTTTTCTTTCATTAATCACAGAATCCTTCCACATCAATACTCAATGCGCTCACTCTGACCCTCACCAACACCTTCATAACTTTCCAGCTGGACTGCTGAAACACACCTGTTCACAAAGGATTCAACCACAAGACTCGTTATCTCCCACTATTCCTTTTATATTATGTCCATTTGTTACGCTCCAGGCTCGTGCGAAGTTTCAGTGACTCTGGAGTAAGATAAATGGAGGTTCATTGGGAAGATAAAGATGTCTGGATACTCCAGGTCTGGAATAATGTCCTCTCCAGCTGTTTCCAAACAAAAAAAAGCACCCCAGGGGCATTTTAAAAATCCAATATATTAGTTATGTGAGATACTAGTTGATCTCCCTGGATTTGAAGTGCACAGTGAACTCTGACAGGTTAAATCCAGCATTGGTCTTGTTCATTTTTGCTGCATCTTAGGCCTTGTTTACACTGCAGCTCAGAAATTGTATTTTTAAGCATATAGAGATTGTATCTATAGCTTGATTTTTTTTGGCAGTCTTTACAGCTAAAAAACACATGAGATCCGATTTTTCTAAAGCTGATTCAAACCACGGAGGTGGTTTCAAATGCGATTCTGATGGAATTTTTACAGATCCTTTTCAATCCGAACGCCTCACGATTTCAAAGAGTCTTCTCCAGCAATTCCAAAGAACGCGTATCCATTGGGTACGATGGGATACGCTTACAAATCCGATTTGGGCTGCAGTCTAAACAAGGAAACAGAAACCGTCACATGACGTCCGGAGCTCTATGAATATTACACAGTGGACCTTTAAGGAATCACTTTAATTCATTCTGACCCAAGGGCCCATGTTTCAGCATCTTATGAAAACAAACTTCTCTCTGACTGCTGGGTGCTCTTTGACCCGAGTGTCAGAGCTGCAGTGATGGGGCTTTTTGTTGTAGCTGTTATTAAACTGTTGCCTGTCAGACCACAACATCTCAGCTAGGAAAATTGAATTTAACAATAACCACTCATTTGCGGTTTAGCTCCTGCTCAAAATGAAGCGCTCCCTCCTTATACTGTCACTTTAAGAAGCAGCGACGCAGCAAACGCAGTTGCCTCATTTCGTCTCCGGGCTTCGCGGCTGCAGGATGTTCTCTCAGCAGCAGCAGCATCTTCTCTTCCTGCGTCCACCATGAACCGAGGCATTTCTACGACGCACAACTTCCTCCTGCAGAAATGGTAGAGTTTGTTGTGGCAGTGAATGCAGCGGGCTGTCTTTTATCTGTGTCTCTGTGCGTCTCACAGACTCAGAGAGACCCGGTAATGTTATTCTTGTATGTAGGACAAACAGCTGGGACTTCATTGATGTGTGCGTTGTCTTGCGGGTGTTTGGAGACACAGTTGTAGTCAGCTGGACATGCAAACCGCAGTCATGTCTGCGTATCTGACACTGCTCTAATGAAGGCGTCATCATCACTATCATTTTCATCATCATCATCATCATCATTAGGATGAGGTTTGTTCATCGCATCCTCATCCTCATCCTCACACGTACTGAATAACATCAACGACATCCCCCAGCTGAGTGTCCACGATTAAACGCTCCTTTACGCACAGTTTCGTCCACCTGCACAGATCCCAGCACTTACGTAAGATGATTGCGTATTTCTCCCCAATAACACTCCTTGTTGCCACTTGTTGCGCAGCAGCCAGATGAAAGGAAGCTGGGATTTCCTGTCTCATTGTCCTAGAATTTAAATATAGGACCAAAGAAAATGCTGACGTCCTATTGTGTCTGCAGCCACTAGAGTTTGATCATTATGACCTATATTTTAGGAGTATATCCGCAGTTTCTTTAAGTGATAGTCAATACAACTTAAATGATTTAAGTCAAATGTATTTGTAAAATCCTGGGAGTGACATTGAAATGATGGCATTCATCATTATTTTTTGTTTAGACACACTTTGGTATTTAGGTCAATTTACAGCAGTATTATATTCTGGTTTTGTGTCATTATCATGTTTGAGGGAGAACTGAGCTCTCCGTCACTGCGCCCACAGGGGGGATGGTGTTTTGTTTTGATTTCAATAACAGTTAGAGCTGATGTAACTAGATCCATGAAATATTGCAGTCATATTTACTTACATCCCTCTTATGTAGCGTTTTTTCTAGTCTTACACACTACAGTCATGCCATTCACACATGCATTCACACTGCACAACTGATGTATATGGTAGGGATGAGACAGTGCGATACCCAGTTTTAGTATCGGTCTAAATAACTGGATCTTGCAGATTAAAAATAATAGCTTCAGATGGTGAGCACAAATGTGGTGTTAACACATTCATAGGACTAAGGACTGTATCAGACAGACGTCAGACATCAGATATTAAGTTTGTGATATCGGTATCGGACACAAAAAAGATCATATCATGCCATCTCTAGTATATGCAGTGCTTTTTTCCCCCATCACACGCTACCAGCACAGCTGTCGGGAACAATTTAAACTTTAAACTCCCCCTTAATAACAGCAGCTGTTGTCAAAGGAACATTGAGCTGCTCGTGAACAACCCTCTTCTTTGGTTTGTCTCATGTCGAGTGTGGTGGAGAGAATCCAAACCAAAAGAGTGGTGAAGAGGCTGAATCATTGCAACACTCTCATCACTCAGTGTAGGTGTTGCTGTCAATAATCTCAGCTATATTTTTCCTCGTCTGAGAAACACACCTGGCCACCACGACCTACTGCACATACAGCACCACTCTACTCCTCTATTAACAGTAATGGGAAAATCTTAACTCACTGCAGAGATGTTATAACCTCTGTGACCCCCACTCGTCTTTGTTTTCACCCTGTGACACCAGTCACTGTGAAGATTTATCATGTTCATCTGCAGACTCTGCAGACATGAAGGACACAGCTGCACTGACTGTGAACTCACTGTGCCCCCCTTTGTGTCAGCACAGAAAGGAAGCCTTAGTCGCTGCTGTCACTGACTTACAGTGCAGTACATAATGAGCACACAGCATGTGTAGGAAAATCATTTGCTTCTGTGCGCTGATGTAGATCACTGAGGAATGAAGACGGCTTCGCTGTCTGAGATGAATTTCACAGGTTCTTCTTTTTTTTTTTAATGTGTAATGTGTTTTTGTCTCTTACAGTTTGGCTGTAAGGGCTCCCAGCATCCTTCTCTAGAGACATCAGTGGACTAGTTGGAGGTCCTTTGCACACCCATGTCCCTCACTCCGAGTCGAAAGTCCTCCTCAGGTCAGCGCAGGTACTGTTGCTTCCATGTCACACCTCTCTTTTTAAGATCCCGTTCAGATCTCATCCTGAGTGATCCGACCACAGGCAGACCATGCTAGGTTCAGGTCCAAACGTTCCCAATCCGTCCTGAATGTGTCCTCAGATCCAATCACAGACAGTCCTCAAGGCAGATTAGAGCCCGCCTCCTCAGCTGACGTCATCTGATCCGTGGCAGTTTTAGTTTTACTCAAAATAATCTGTACAATCAGATCATTTTGTTGTTGTAAATGATGTCAGTGAGTAGTTGAACAAAGGGTGGGGATTCCAGATTCAGTCATATGTGGTCACAGGAGACGCATCCAGGACACATTTAATGCCAGGTGTAAATGCTGTGATCAGATCACTGAGGCCAGATGTTAATATCAGGTCTGAATGAGCCCCAAGTGTCTTGAGTGATCATCATATTTGGTAAACATGTATAATTTGCCCTGCTTTTTTCTATTAAGGCGCTCAGTGGGCACTGGTGGTGGCAGTGGGCGATATTCCAATGATGCATCCAGTACTTACACCTACCCTGGTCGGAGTAGGGTCCCAGAGGAAAGCGTCGCAGCTCGGACATATCCCAGTACTCCGAGGTAACGCAAATATGAATCATAATACATCACCTTCTCTTGCCAACTGGTGCTGATACTAGACGCACTGTTCTTTATAATGTCGCCATTCATTAATCCATTTCTCAGCCACGCTCCCAGTCCACTGTTCCCACATGTGATTATACAAAGCACTTTAGTGTAAATGGTCTCTTTATGCGAGTGCATGCGTGTGTGTTTACTCAGGCGTCAGGCAAAGCACACAGCCTGCAGTGACAACCATGGGATCAGGCCTCCCACCCCAGATCAGTACCTCACACCTCTGCAACAGAAGGAGGTGTGTATACGACATCTGCGCGCCAGGCTGAGGGAGAATGTGGAGAGATTACAGCACAGGTAAAACCTTTATGTTTGCCTGTTACACCAGTATTTGCTAATGATTGAGAAAGTTCTGCTTTTATGAAGTGTAAGATATAACCGACACATAATCAATGCTGACTGTTTCGCATACTACCAGCTCACTGACGTCTCCAGGAACTCACCGAAATCACGTCTGCCAGTGGGGACACAAGGAAAACTACATTTTGTCCATTTAACAAAAGGCTCCCCCCTAATAAAGATATCTTAAGAATATTAAGATAGCTTCATCTCAGTGGTAAGACACTTGTAAACCACTCACTTACTCCACGTCTAGCTCACAGGGACACAAAAGCTGCTGGTCCGCTGCTGCCTTACTTGGTAAGTTTGTGTCACTCGGGTAAATCTGAACAAAGGATTTCAAACACCAAAGTCACAAAATCAACAACTCCTGTGTGCTGTGATTTTGGTGCAGGAGTGGGCGTTTTTTTCAGTTCCCACTTGGAAAAGGTCGAGATAAAGCAGTACACGTAATTCAGTCACTGACTTGAGTAGGCATTGATTTTTATTAGATAAGCTTTTGTTAAGTATTTCTCTTTGTGTCTCCTCTGGCAGCCATGATTTTTATCCTTTAAAACGTTTTTCTTGTGTGACACATTTGGTTTTAAAAGAGAACAAGGCTACCATTCAATTATTCCTTGTGCTCTGTTAGGGACTGTGAAATAGACGAGTTGCGGGGCCAACTTTACAGGATGCAGGAAGACTGGATAGAAGAGGAATGCCACCGCGTCGAGGCCCAGTTAGCACTTAAAGAGGCTCGCAAGGAGATTCAGCACCTCCAGGAAGTGGTAGAGTCAGTGAGGTCCAACCTCAGTGTCCGCGAACAGGACCACCATGACCACAAGCCATACTCAGGGTTGCAGGGAGCTCAGCCAGGGGGCAGGTCTCGCTCCTGTGGCTGTTCCCCTGCTGGAACTCTGAGCCGCAGCATTCCTCGCATGCGACTCAGCAGCGAGGCCTTGCAGCTGGAGCGCGGTGCCAACACTCCTGAGGCGAGTGGAGCGTGTCGCCCCGCGGGGCAGACCCACCTGCTCCTGGAAGCGGCCCACCTGTCAGAGCAGCTGCCACCGCAGGGCCACATCAGGGTCCCCCCTACTGTACCGCGCTCTTCCACCTATGAAAGGCTGTGCAGCGGAGGGACCGTGTTGCCAGTCTCACACTCCTGTCACAGTCTCAGTAGCAGCTGCAGGTGCAGTGGACACACATACGTCCCCCATCATCACTTGTTTCTGCACTTACCTCAGGAGGAGGTCCCAGTAACAGCTGCCCCCGTAACTGATCCCATCCCATCTCCAGCTCCTGTTCCTGCTCCTGCTGTGAAGAAAAAGCCAGAGGTTTGCTCCCAAGCTTGCAGCCCCACCATGACCTGGCTGTGTGAGGAAAGTGAAACCAAGGAGCTGAGTGTCATCTCTTTAGCCTCCACAGATGTGACTCCCTCAGAGCCACATCTGTTTCCATCGTCTTTACCTCCTGCGTTGCCCTTCGTGCATTCAGACAGCTTAGAGACGCTACTTTCTGACCGAGCAGCAGCAGAGCCCCACACCTGCCAACCCCAAGCTGCAGCTCCACTGCCTGTGAGGCAGGAGGCCACAGCGCTGGAGATAGAGGACAGTAAGGAGGAAGCTGAAGACGAGAATTCCCCTGAGCTGTGCCACTGGAGCCGCTACTTCCTCATAGATCTGTTGGCTTTGGCAGCACCCGTGGTCCCGACCATGGCGTGGCTGTGTCGAGGGCCGCAGCCGGACGTCATGCCCGTGTATCACATCGGGTCGCTGCTGAGAGGCTGCTGTGCTGTGGCGCTCCACTCGCTTCGCCGCCAGGGTGCAGGCAGAGGGCATAGACCGACCAACATGAACGGAACCACAACCTCCGACATTAACGGTCCAGTGTCTAACATTTAGTTTATTGGCAGGAATTGACCATGGTTCATGTTTGTGTCGCACTTCAGCGGTGACACAGACACAATATTTGATGCACCCTCACTATTCACATCATTCATTCATTCATCGTCTACCGCTTTATCCTCCACATGAGGGGTCGCTGGAGCTAATCCCAGTTGACACAGGGTGAAGGTGAGGTCAGCAAGCCAACACAGGGGCAACATACAGAGACGAACAACCGTTTGCTCTCACACGGTGTTCAACTAACCTCTGCGGGAGGAAACTGTTCTTGGAGAAAACCCACGCACACGCAGGAAGACTGCAAGTCACACATGAAAAGGCCTTTAGAATAAGCCTTTCATATAGACTTTATGTAAGGAGGCCATGTTTCTAATGTGTTGCAGTCTTAGTCTGACGTCGCCATTTCTGAGTGGAGGGGACGTTCCCTCATTTAACTCCCAGTTCTGACTTCCGACGTAAACAGAAAGCACCGTTATACTGCCAAATTGAAATGAACCAGCCAAATGTAGGGATGCACGATATTGGACTTTCTTTTTGCCCAACTGCAGAGGTCATTTAATCTCTTCTGTAGTGAAATTAACATCATATTTTTTTATACTCATGTCACAGCTGATGTGGATATAAAATAGCATTGAAGTCAAAGAGGTAGCAGCTTTTCCAGCCTACTGTTTTAGTCATATCGGAGGATTTTGGCATTTTAAAGCCAATATCTGCCAATATCGATGATATCTTGCATCCCTAGGCCAAAGCATACATTTTACGGAACGATAACTATGCACATGAACGGAGAACAACATCCTTTATGGTATGCATAAGCCACCGTAGTCTTCTGAAGCCTAAGGGAACACGAGCAGCGAGCAGCGAGCAGAGGAGTCTCACCGTGTCACTAACTCTTACACACTGGACCTTTAAGATCACAACTCCCAACCTCTGCAGACTCAGCCACAACAGCACTGACTCTGCTTTATTACATTTCGGCCATTGTCGTGTGTTGGACATCCACTCATAAGACTTTTCCTTAAGGGTTTTAGATTTTACTTAAGAGTGTGCGATCATGCCTTGCCTTAGAAAACAAATGACTAGTTGTACATTATAGAAAACACATGCACTACCAAAATATACTGAACCTCCTGCTACTGCCTGCTCTATAAATGGGGTTTTTCTTTATTGCAATTTGCATGTAACCCAATTTGTTTGGATTATTTTTGCTTGAATAAAAAAAAAAAGCCCCAACCTGGATTCATCTGCTGGGAAAAGAAATAAGAAGTGAAACTGTCTATAGTTGAATGCTTCTCGAATTTATTCATATTTTACTGATTTTTTGCATAAAGTTAGTAAAGTAACAGAGACACTAGGTAGAAAAAATACTGTTGTACATCCACTCATGAAAATGCTATGTTTCAGGAAGGTTGAGCATGTGCTCAGGTGCAGAACAAACACATCATTGATAATTTGCCGATGAAAATAAAAAAAAACACTGGAGTTTAAATTTGACTTTGTTTCTTTCCTCCTGTTCACACTGAACATCAGCACACCCATTTGTATTTAAACTGATGAACAAAGCTGGTCAGCGTTTGTTGCTATTCACATCGAAATAAACTTTTACTTGACTCCCAGCTGGTTTCTACATTTTCTGATTTCTAGTCTGTAGCTATATTTCTATAAGACTTTAACATCCAGTAGTAGATTATAATCCTGAATGAATGAAGCACTCGAATGAGCAGTTGTGCACCAGCTTTGTGAAAACCTATTTTGATACTACATACAAGCAAGTTATTCTCTGTGTCAGTGAAGGTCACCATCGTAACACTGTATTGCAATTTATAGTAAAGTATAACAGCTGCTGCTGAGTCGCGAGTACGTACTTCTTTCGGGCAAAGTTTGGGGTCGAGGGAGTTTTTTCCCCGGGTATTTCGGAGGAAACATGCCATGGTTTCCCAAAAATCTTCAGTAAATGAGGAAAAGTTCCTCCGGTAGAAAAGGGGCTATAGCACAAGATCATATATTTACTTGTGGCATAGGTTGAAATGTTGTTAATACATACAATATCTATATATTTACAAATTTCTGTTTTATTTTGTTCATTTGCTCAATGATTCAGCTTAAGGCAGAGAACTGGCCATTCTTGCAAATTTACAACAATCATATATAAAGTGGATTTTCTGGTTGGATCAACACATCATTTTTGAAAACGTACTTATTTTTTTGCTGTCCAGTGATTTTGTTTGTACAGTACTGAACATAAGTCTTTGGGGCACCACCAGCTTTAAATAAGCTAAAGTGTGCAAAATTCTGTGCATTTGGGTTGCAATGACGTGATTAATAACTGCCCTCATATATTAGCAAACTTTAAATATCACGCAATATGTGTCTAGAAAGCTCGAGCAATGTCCTGAACAAACCGGATAAAGAGCTTTTTCACAGCACATCATATTCTACGTGAAATAGTAGAGAAAACACGGGTAGGCACTTGACACTTGAACCTGTATACGCTGTTATTTATTTCTATTTTTTCTGAAAAATGCTTCTGGACGTGTTCCACTAAGGTAATTGAGAAACAATTACACTGCACGGTCATTAGGGCTGCAAGGATTATTAAATAATGCAGTTTTAGAGGTGTTTTTTTAATAACTAAAATAGGCTTTCTGAACAGGACATCTGAGAACATCATCATTTCTAGGTTTGGTAAACACTGAGCAAAACTTTTCAACATTTTCTGGACCAAACAAATGCTTGATAAATTGAGATAATAACTGACAGATTTATAAATTATGAAAGTCTAATGGTGGCCTAAGACTTTTGCAGTCACTGTGCTCGACTTCAGTATAAATGCACAAGACAACAAAATGCCCTTGATATTTCCCGTCATATGAGGAACATAAAAACATGAATCACACTTTCATGCATCTCTGTTGTCGATTGAATTGAAACACCATTAAATATTCATCCCTCAGTGAAAAGATTTTTAAAAGAGAATATGTTGAAGTGATACAGCGAGATATTAATCATCCAAGGGAAGGACAAAAAAATAGCAGTTTGTGTTAAAAGTACTCTTTTAATGTGTTTCGAGTAAGGAACAGACCTTTACAACATCCACAGCTTTTTACACACAACTCCTTCAAATAAAGATAACCACAAACCACCAGGATGTGCCTACAGATCTGTGGGGGGAAACCTGCCATGCAAATTAAACAAACCTTTAACCAGAGACCAAATACTTTTTCCCCACAAGACCTTCTTTTGGTTTATTTTACAAGCCATCAACAAGACAAAATAATGCCCAGTTTTAATGTTAAACAATAAAGTCACTTAACTCTTACAAATGAATGGATGTTCCGGTGCAGAAGAAAGTATAAAAACCCTAACATCTGCAGAGTCCCGTGTTCTCTTAATGGCTGTAAATGTGCTTGATTCATAAAGCCTCGGATTCAGTGTCTTGTTTACTTTTTTCCTCTAATCATTGTCAAACAATTGTCACAAAGTTCATTCATAGAAATATTATTTTGTGTCAAACAGCAATTTATTCTTTTCTTTCTTCTTTTTTTTTTAAATTCAAGACAGTTCATTACGCGCAATCAATACAATTTTAGTGTAAAAGGCCACAGAGCCACAGGAACGAGATTGATTAAACATCTCAGTCACTCGTATCTTAAACCTGGTCCTGATGGCAGACACATTTGCAAAAATAAACAAATAAACAAACAAACAAAAACATCATCATAAAAATACAAAGCAGAATTTGACATAATACATGGGATGGGATGGCCTATGACTTATTACTGTATGGATTCTAAAAGGACAGTATGAAGGATAAACGTTTTAAAGCAAGTGACAACATAATAATTCATGTAAATGTAAAAGGAGAGTGAACTAGTGAATAGGTCCTATGCAGGAATCAAGAGCAGGAATCATCTGTTTACATATTTCCTCCATGTTCCCGAGATAGGAGTCAACCTGCAGTGAAGAGAGGGCGGATCTTAGTGCTGTGATTGAGACAGAGAGCCTTTGCAGGCTTTCACCACTGGAGCTCTTAACATCATTCCCAGCTTAATTACTAGAGCTAAATGTGACTTCACGGTAAACGATAACACGTTCCAGCGCAGTTAAGTCGAGGGACGCCATTTGAGTGGACGACCAGCCTTGTCCCAGAATACAAGCACTCGTGAAAGATTTGATTTATTGAACGAAGTGTGTCCAGTTACGCTCCACTCGGTGGTGATGTATTGCATTTCAGCTTGTTAATATTAGTAATAGGAACTGTGACTTATGTGTTAAGGGTGGATGGTGCGGCGGTAAAGTACAGTGCTGTGACAAAGAATTTCCCCTGAGGGACAATAAAGTCAAAGTCTATTTTACAGGTGACCTATAGAGCTATATATACTGTATACAGTATGTATGTGTGTATATACTGTATATATATATATATATATATATATATATATATATATATACACATACACACACACACACATACATATATATATATATATACACACACATACATATATATATACACATATACAAAGAGCCATATGTCAGGTGACTCGTCTCCTCGCCTCGCATTCATAAAAAGTGAAAGATGGTGGACAGCTGTTGTGCACTAGGATGAGCAAAGAGGAAAGCATTTTACCAGATCACCAAAGAGACAGCAGAGTTGGATCACAGCCAGAAAAAACTCTAAGCAAGAATAGAACACGGAGCGATGTGAATCCACAGTTTACAGACTCCGCTTGTGCACTGATCATTTCATATCTAACTCATTTTAATATCGTGTTCATTTTGCGCAAGTGTTTATCAGAAAGTTGAAGATATCAGAATACTGCAAGTCTGTTATAATGTCCTCTCCAGCTGTTTCCATACTCATGAAAAGCACTGCAGGGACATTATAACGGTCACTGTCTGTCAGGTTCTGCGTTGTATGGTCCAATCTGCGCAGAAACGTTTCCTGCCAACATGCTGATGTAAACAATTCGAGACCACTGACAACTTTAGCTGGTTCCAAGTAATGATGGAACAATATACGATATTATCGGTTATCGAGATTACAAGCACATAGAATAAGTAAAAAGTGGTGATTTTCTATTATCGTGTTAATACGATATTATATTTCACGTGAAAATCCTGTCTAACTCAACAGCATACAGTGTTGTGATCTATTTCTTAATGTGGGTTTGGGGAGCTGCACCTCCTCATGACTTATTCATTCATTCACCATCAATGATCTTATTAAATGTCTCTGACCACCGTAATTGCAGACAGAAGGCTGCACCGGTTTGAGAATGTAATATGTACACACATATATATATATATATATATATATATATATACACACACATACACATATATATATGTTAAAACACATTTTTTTCATCATCATCGAAACAATATCGTAAATCACAATTATTTGGGGAAGGATAATCGTGACGTTAACTTTTAAAATCATCCTGTGATAAGTGTCAAGTGTCTTTCTTTCAGTCATAAACTTAAAAATACTTTTTTTTTTTAAGCTGACGGAGTGTAACAGTCCACAAATGCACTGGATTTGATTTCACAATGGTTTTGCCGTGGCTTGTTGTTATTTCCGAGTCAGACCAAGCTGTTGGGAACGGTGGAACATGTGCAGAGTGCTGATTGAACATATATACAGTAGTAGTACATTATCAAAATTCAACTTTGAGAAATTTGATGTAGTACAAGTTCATTCAGACCAACACATTTGCATGTAATTTAAATGTTTGGTTTTAGTTTAGTAGGACGCAGGTGTACAATAATTAAAACATTTCTAACTTCACATAAATGTACCGAGTGTGTTGAAAGAACCTGAGCTGGGGATAAAAGAACAAGACAGTGTGATTTCACTTAATTGAAGACTTACCCTGAAAGTTTGAGTGGAATTTAACATAGTGAGTTCACGAGTTTCATGCCTCCAGGCTAAGCAGCTCCACGTCAAAGGTGAGAGTGGCGTTTGCTGGGATGATCCCTGGATGACCTTTGCTGCCGTAGGCAAAGTCCGGTGAGCAAATCAGCTTTGCCCGCTGACCTACGCTCATCTGTGGAGGAGAACAGGTTACTTTTTTTTTTTTACTACTGTTGCTGCTACTGAATTAAACACAACCGTGTACATAATCCATAATTTAACACTGTTTAATAATAAATACAATATGTATTCACACACACACACACACACTGGGGCCTCAACTAACAAACAGTTGTTTTCATTATTGATCAATCAGTTTTTATTTGTTCTCTCAATTATTAATTGTGACGATATAAAAACAGTTAAGTGTTCACAGTACACAGTGTACAGTCTGTTCACCACCGTGAATGACAAAAGAAAAAACACCCATCTACCAAACCAGTAAATGAGAGCTAAAAATACATATATATATATAAAAAACACAAGTACACAAGTCATTAAAATCAATCTGTCAACAATTAAAAACACCACACGCAGAACTGTTTTTACTCTTGAGATTCAACTGGAACATTCAGGACACTGCAGTCTGTGGTGAAGGAGGGCTGCTGCTCGTATATAATGAAAATCTCCTGCAGTACAGACTGCAGCCCCCTGAATGGTACAGTCTGTTTGCTCGAGTATAATGAGGCAAAACCAAATAAAGAGAAAAACCTCTTTTTTTATACATACACCTGAACAGCACCACAAACTATATCTACCAAAAGTTTCCACAAAACCTTTGGCAGATTTGGTTGTTGTGTCACATTTCATTTACTAAACGGCATTGGTTTGGTTCCTCACCTGGGCTACTCCTTCTTCCCAACCACGGATAACCTCCTGGTGACCGATCCTAAATTTAAACGGCTTCCCACGGGACCGTGAGGAATCAAACACTTTCCCATCTGCCAGTGTGCCTGATATAAACCAAGAGATCGGAAGCTGTTAAATGATTATATCACCGAAAAAACTGCTTCATTTGAAGAAAGCACAGCCTCTACTAACCATTATTTTTATCATCGATTAATTATTTCCTCAACTAGTCGTTTGGTCCATAAAATGTTGGTGTTTTCCACACATTAAAATTATGAAAATGTCTTGTTCCAAAATTGCTGAGTTTTGTTATATGGAGTAAAGAAACCAGAAAATATACATGTTTAAAAAGTTGAAAAATCAGAACGCCAATTTCAATTATTAAAGAAAAATCACTCAAACCAATGAATAGACTATTGTTCAAGTGTTCTCACACTTATAGTGTTATAGTCATGTTGCATTACTCAAAGCAAAAAAGGAAAAATACCTCAGATTTCAAACTAGGAAATATACACACAACATGGAGCAAAAAAAAACACCTCACATTTAATGGGGAAAATCTGAAAATTTGATTGAATTATTTAAAAAAAATTAAATAGGTTAATCGATTATCAAACGATTAATCGAGTAATTGTTTCAGTCCTAATACATTTATGAACACACACTTTGTGTATGTATGTAGATTAACAGGTGAAGCAAGGTATAAGTGATGATACCAACCATAGGTTGGTTGTTTCATAAAGATGGTTACAGGGTTTAACATCATATTTCACAAACTAATCCTGTATTTTATTTATTTGTTGTAAACTCTACTTTTATAAATCGTGGCTGTCAGATGCATACAGTGTCATACAACTGCACAATATTGTCTCTAAAATGTATTTAAGTGTACTTCAGTCTATTTAACGCCAACGGGGAGCTATAGTTAGCCGACTAGCATTAAGGCGCTGGTTGGCTCTGCGTTGGGCGGCTGTCAGCAGGAGACTCTAGCTCCTTCATTCCAAATGCCCTGAATAATGACAAAACGCCGTGTCATTACAGATTTGGTGATGACAGTCGTGGAGAACATATAAGAATCCAACACTGCGTGGTGTTAGCCGGGCAAACACCAGAAACGATGTGTAAAACAGGGTACCAGACGCTAGCTGCTATGCTAAAAAGCAGCCGCTACTGCTGTTTCCAGCCTCCGCTTCATTCCGCGTTCACACCGGGGTTCACACAGCACCGACTGACGCTATTCAAATGGACTCACGCGGCGGACAATGTTCACCAAGAGTAAACGCAACCAAATCCGCCAGAAGCCCCGGTGTGACCCCCCCCCCCAAGCTTCCCCTACTCACCGACATAGTGCACCACGACGCGCTGCCCCTTCTTCGGAAATGTCCGTCCTGGAAACGAGGATAGGAAAAAAGAGGGGAAAGGAAGCGCGTATGAAAACGAAGCAGACACTTTAAACCAACGATAACCGTTGACGTGAAGAGGAACCGTTATTCTCACCGTCGCCCGGAGTAATGGTCTCAATTTCTACTCCCATTTTCGCTCCTCAGTCTCCGTCTTCAAGACCACCCTACAATGCTGCGAGCGGAAGCAGGAGGCAGGGGCGGCCTGCTGCTGCTGACGAGCGGGTGGGCAGAGATGGAGGAGAGCCAACGCAGAGAGTCACCGTGGAGGAGGTTCTCTCTCTCTCTCTCTCTCTCGCTCTCTCTCGCTCTCTCTGTGTGTGTGTGTGTGTTCCTGTATGTGCCTCTTTGTGAGGACCAAAAAAAACACACCACAAAAACAGAAGTGTTCAGTTTTAAAGGTCCATGCATCATTCAGGAGGATTTACTGGCAGAAATGAAATTGAATACACATTAGGGGTATTTATTCAAAATCGTTCGGCCCTAATACACATAATGATGTTTGTATTAGGGCTGCACGATATTATCGGCACGATATTATCAGCAGGTTTTGACTTGTAATAAAAATGTAATACAAACACACCAAGATCTGCCGATACAACTTATGACTACAACGGTAGGCTTAATAGCCTTCTACCTACTTGACGTCTATGCTGGCGCCCTCTATCTGTTAAATCTACATCTGCTGTGACATGAACATGCAACATATGATGTTAATTTCACTACACAACCTCTGGCACATATATCAGTATTGGTTATCAGCCCAAGCACTTTTTTGTATAATGGCTTTTAATGTACTTAAGGTACTTTAATAAAGGCTACTATCTTATGTCACCATGTCAACAAACAAACAAACATAGACAACAACATCAACATCCTTTCTGGTACGTGAAGGCCACCATAGTTCCTTGATGCTCTTAAGAACTGGGAGATGTCACAAATGCTTACTCACTGGGCTTTTAAAGATGCTAGTTAAAATAAGTCATCATTATCACATTATTATCATCATTATTGTGACTGTATTGTAAAAACATCAGTGACAGCCAATCACTGAAATACGTTTTAACAAAGTACTGTATTATAAAACACAGTGAATTCACAACATGTAAAGAATTATGACAATAATTACAATACAGCTTGACACATTTTATATCTCTGGAAAATTAATGCCAAGCAGTAGTCTCCCAGTTTGACCCTTGGTTAATCTTTCCAGTGTTCTCTGTCCAATTACAATTTAATTAAACTGTAAATGAACAACAAACCCAATTTATTTGAGGAAACATAGAGGAGAGTGACTCTTAACAAAGCAATGCAAGCAATGTATAACATCTTTAACAAATGTTTTCTATTTATAAGTTAGAAGCTTCTGTAAATGAAGTAAATCCCACTAAATGATAGTCATTCCAGTTCAAATACAATACACATTTTGTCATTTTTTTCCAACCAAGGACAAACCTGAGGAGAAGGTTGTGTAAATCTTTGGAAAAAAGGAAAGTTAGCTGTTTGGTACATGCTGCTGGCTGTAGCTTAAGCATTTCCCAAATAATGTCAAACTATAAGACTGTGTGATTATTATTATTATACCCATGACACTTTGGACCTCATGTTTGTCCTTCTAGAGAAAAACTCCGACTCATTCTCAGGCAAATTTCTGTCGAGTCTTCCTTTTCTTGAATGCTCTCGACGGTCAGGTCTCTGTTTATGTGCGTCTGACTGGACGACTGATTTACATCTGCCGTTTTCTGCAGAATCATTCCGAACATCTGAAGGTGAGGACGACTGGAGTGCGCGCCGAGGACTGTAGCAGCAGGGGGAGGAACGTGACTCATGCAATGTGTTGGTCTTTGTGTAATTTTGTGATGATGACCTCACCCCGGGACAGAGCTGCTGTAAAACTGTTGGCTGCTCTATGTTTTCTGATGATGTAGCTTCAGGCCTGATGGAGAGAAAAGAAAAAGAAAAACAATAACAGGAACTGTATATTAGTTAAGAGTGTGAAAATTGTTCCATAACATGTTCTTGTTAGATAAGACTAATGTGCTGCATAGAGCTTTTCAGAGAAATATGAATTTTAATGTTCCAGGAGTTGACATTGCTTGTTTTTGTTCTTAAAGTTTTCCATAAACATGGCATAGTTTCAAAAAAATATAATATACAATGAGGGTGAGTTTGATATCTGTAATTTTCTGTTGACGGGCACTTTACAGTTTTAATATCCGTCATATATCTCCATTTTTTGTATCATATTTTCATCTATTGTATAGACTTAAATGGACATCAAGATGACTTTTGTGCTCAGGGCCGACTCAGCCCCATGGCTGCGTTTTAATTTAGGATTTATAGTCGCTACAATATACAACAGGCCGTAGTTTGTATGGAAAAGTGAGGAGTCCTTTTGTATTCCACTATTGCATTCTCACCATTAGGTGTCACTAGTTTATACACATTGCACCTCCAAGGAATATTGTCGTTTTCCATTTTTTTTAATGTGCAAAATTCACTACAAATAACCCTAAAGTTAAATAAGCTAATACTTAACTTATATTGTGTGTTTTGAGTGCTCATTATGGAAGTAAACAGTAATGTGTTATGTTCCTTCTATCTTTATCTATCTACATCAGGAGGCCAGGGAGTGTCTGGTCATGTGGAAAAAAAGTTGAACTATGTGGCGAAATTAGCTTCAAATCATAACACAATGTTCCAATAAATATAGCCATGAAGAAATTTTCACTGAATTTCAAAGTAAAAATCTATCTATCGGTCGTGGGTCAGTTCTCATTCTAATTTGATATTAAGGGGGCAGGCCGCATAACATCATTTGGCGGGCCACATGTGGGCCGCAGGCCACGAGTTTGAGACCTCTGAACTTACTGGACAGTGGTCAGTTGCTGTGTGTGCCTCTCGTTGATTGGGTAGGAGCAGAAAAAGACCATCGCTATCAGCAGAAGTGCGATGGGTACCGGTGAGAAGAGCACAACCAGAGCCGTTACCACTTCATCGCCATGGTGACACGCGCCGGCTCTGTAGCCCACAAACCTGCAGGGAGGGAGGAACAACACTAAATGTGACAGATCAGCACACACACCTACACCTATACCTACACACACACACCTACACAGAGAGAGAGAGAAAATAACACATGAAGTGAGACGATGACTCACTGTAATATCATGGTAGAGATTCCAGCAGACAGACCTCCGGCCAGTTTGTTACAGAACGCATAACAGGAGAAGAAGAGTGGCTCCAGGTCTCTGCAGGAGGGATGTTTCACGGCAAAGTTGTCCACCACGTCTGGAAGCATAGACCTGTGGACATGGACACTTTAGCAGAACGTGGGCACAGACACTGTGTGTAAACAACGGACATTATTTATGGTCTGTGAGATCAGTTTGACATTTTCTGGTGATGAACCACTCTGCATCTTTTTTTTTGTCATTGTTTCATGTTTTGTTGTAGTTTTCTGACTGTTTTCAGTTCATTTTGTGTTTTTTTTTATCATCTTTGTTGTTACTTTGTGTGTCTTTGTGCTTGTCTGGCGTCTATTTCTTGTTCTTTGTCTTTGTTGTTTTGTGTCTTTAGGGGTATTTTCTAACAGTCACTGTTAATCCAGATAATCCACTTAATCCCCCTGACCACAGACTGAGATCCACCATGTGACTGGCACCAGTAAAGTTTTTGAAACCTGGCCAGACAACCAGGCTCATATTGGATAAAACAAATTGGTGTCCACTCACATGTGCCGCACTTTATCCTCTATATCCACCTTTTAACAAAACTGACATCGTGCCAATTTACTCATGTAAACTGAGTAAATTCGGCAACCAGTGGAGTCGCTACTACCAAACTATGCTACTTTCTGGGGCTTAGATCCATTTTTATACACAGTCAATGTTCCTGACACTGTGAACACCTGCGCCTGTTCCATAATCCATCCATCTATTATCACAGTGGTCCAAAAGTGGCCCGCCAGCATCAGTATCTGGCCCGGCAGATGATTTAACAAATCTGATTTTAAATTATTTGCTTATCTTGAGAAAGAAAGTAATATTTCATATCGAGTTAAGAGCTTTTATTCTGAAAAGAAGTATGAACTTATTCAAATAGACTGTGATGCTAGAATTGACAGTTAACCTAAACTAAATGTTTGGTTTGAAAAATAAAAGCACCACTGTTGTCATGGAGACGTCCATAAAATAACTACTTGCCTATGTTAGGCTCAAAGAAGGAGCAGTAATTCATAAAATTGAAACGATGCACAATGTGTCTCACACACATTTGTCTTTGTAACAAGCTGCTGATTAAAGACAACGTCCACATTATTGTTAGTTTAAGGCAGCAAACTTGGGTCTTTGTTTCTGACTGAAGACACGATGTTATGTGGCAACATTTACTTGCTGATCCCTCCATTATCACACGCTTAAACCACATGTAAACACATGAGGACCAGCCATCAACACTCACTGAAGCTGGAATATTCATCAAAGATGCATGTGCACATTCAGCTCTCATACTAATCAGATTAGACTGAGGCCTAGGAAAGGACTGATTTATTTTTTTATTTTTTGGACTATTATCAGGGGGAAGTGACTCACCATGGTAGCAAGAACACAGACGCCACGCTGAATCCCATCAAAATACACATCAGCACAGAGAGCGGCAGGTTAGTGGGAACACAGGCGATGAGGAGCACAGCGGGGATGAAGAGCTGGGAGAGCAGGTGAGAGTTTGATTTACGGTGTGAGGAAACAATGTAACAATGTAACAAAGTACAAATACTTTGTTATTGTACTTTACTTTGTTATTTATATTTCTAGCAATGTTTACGTTCACTCCACTACTTTACTCTAACTATCTCTGTTACGCGTTACTACCAAATAAAGTCAGAAGAAGAGTTGGTATTATGGTCTGTATTTATTTTCACACTATAGTTTTGTCATTCAGCCATCCTTACACTGCAACATGGGGTTAAGTGTCTTGCTCAAGAACACATATAGACTAGCAGAGCCAGGAATTGAACCCACAACTTTCCAGCTGAAAGACAACTCGCACTACCACTGAGCCACCTTGGCTCAATCCTAATGCCTCACCTTTTTTAATACTTTTACTTCTAAAACTTAAGTGCATTTTATAGCAGAAAAATTACTTTTGATACATAAGTACAGTAAATGTCATAAAATGTAAGACTTTTACTTAAATATTTTTTATAATATTATAAAAACAGTGACTTCAACTTCTATCAAATCTAATTTTCTGGTAAGATACTTGTACTGAAGTATCACTTTAAGGTACTTTATACAAGAGTGAACTCAGGTCACTGTGCAGGGACGTGTGTGTGTTTTCTTACTGATAGTCCAATGAAAACTGTGGCCTTCTTTCCCACTCTCAGAAGAACTGCTTGCCACAGCGGGACTGCGACTGAGGCAGAAGCCTGTGGAAATATTATTGTGTGTTTTATCAGTAAATACTCAGAAGGCTACTAAAACATCACATGTAGGTGTGTGTGTGTGTGTGTGTGATAATTGTAGTGTGGTGCAGCAGTGTACCAACAGAGCCAGGAGGAGGTATTGGAAGTGGGCTCCCAGTCCGGCTGCATGGCTACAGAAAAGTGCAAAATTACTCCAGGACATCTGAGATTAAAGCAGATAGTAGAGAAAGAACTATTAAAAAATATCATGACTACGTGAGAAAAAAGCAAATAAAAATCAAATACAGGACAAATTTGTCTCATCTGCAGCCGCAGTTAACATAAGCTATACCTGAAATGCAAGATTGCTAAACACAAAGCCGAGCACCAGCCGCTGGTAAGGAACGTGACACATCAGCATCTTCAGTGAGGCCAAATAAGATGGTCGCACTTTGTCATCAGGGCAGACGGGAGCTGAAAATAATTAGATCCTTGACTTAACTCGATATGTCTGCATAAGAAAAACCTACCAGTGACCTCATGATCTCTATTTTCTGACTCACCCTGCTGCTCCTTCACCCCGAGGAAGAGAACCAGGCTGCAGAGGAAGAACAGTGCACCCACGACCAGACCTGAGGTCAGGAAAGCCTTTTGCTGGAGGAAGAAGAAGAAAGAAAACTCATTGTGACTCACTGTGGGTGTATTTTTGTCTCACTGTGGTGATCAGTTTGTACCACGTCTGTGCCTCTTTGGAGTCATTGTGTTTCTTTTTGGTAGTTTTACACATCTTTTTACTCATTGTGTGTGTCATTATAGTAGTGTCATGTCTCTTTGTGTTACTCCTAAGTCTCTTTGTAATTGATTTTCTGAAAAGAAAATGTCAGTGTTCATCAAACTCGTTCAAAGAGCGTGAAGAAAGTGAACATTTCCTCCGCTGTGAAACGGTTTCTTTTGTCTGAACTAATCGTCCTTCGTTTCTTATCGTCTTGAAATGAGCTGTAATTGCTTGTTTTTGCAAACTCACATCTATTTAAGTTGAATTGAATGGAGTGAATGCCTTCAGTCTTGTGCTGCTCTATAACAATGAACAACATGCACACACACACACACACACACACACACTGGTTTCTCTGACTTCAGAGGATGTTGCATTGACTTACATTCATTTGAGATGAGATGAGATTCAACTTCCTGGTGATTTAGTCAAACCTTAACCAGCATAACTACTGGCTTAATCCTAATCCTGACCCTAACCTTAACCTTAACCTCAGCCTAACTTTAAAACATGACTTCACCTTAAGATGTAGTGATTTACATTACGGGGCCTTGATTTTTGTCCCCATAATGTGACTGTGTCAAACAGATTTAGGTCCCCACAACATAAGGAATACCAGGTACCAGGTGTCTATGTCAGGCTAAGAAGAGTAATTCATGGGGTAACTAGATATTCCTGGGACCACGAGAGAACAATGCCAAAGCAAAGCTGCTCGACCGCCTCAGAAATATGAGCGTAATCTCTTTACATTTGAGATTTTCTACCGTTTCTCGAAGTGATGCGGCTTGTGGTGCCGACGTGCCTTGAGGCGTGTCATGGTTCTGGTCCAGCTGCTGACAAGCCTCCTGCTTCTCTGCGTTGTACACGGCCACGACTTGACCCTGGATGATGGAGGCCAGCAGCATTGCCACCATCTCCACACTCATTCCTGAACAGAGAGGCAGACAGGCAAGGAGCAGAGGAGCGAGGGGGTTGGAGGGGGTGCATGATCAGCATTTGGCTCGGCACTGCTTTGGGACTGAGGATGTGAGGTAAAGTCTCTCACTGTAGGCCGTGGCAGAGTCTCTGTCTCTCTGGTCTCCGCCCAGGAACATGTTGAGGGAGAGGTAGGGCACGTTGTAGCACTGTTAATGGACGAAGAGGGAGAGAGAACATGATGCCAGCTGAGCGCGCATGAGCGGTGTGAAACTCAGTAGCCATGGTGACGCAGCTTGGAGCAAGCGGTAACATGGTGTCACCATGGTGACATGAGAGAGATGAAGACAGAAGACTGTAGTGGGGGGGGGGGGCGATAGTGAAGAGACGACAAAGGCACGTGTATGTAAAAATACTGTACATAAAGTATCAAAAGTAAAAGTATTGACCAATGATTCATTATTACAGTAGAACAATTTCCATAAATCTGAGAAAATGTGAAATGATTAGTAGGAAAACAGTCTGAGCTCATCCTGTGTGTTAATTTTTTTTAACATTAATTTGAAAAGAAAACAACAACTATTAACTAAACATGATGCAGTAAAGTGGCAAAAGTGATGAAAAACTAATGACTGAGAACGTCTGGAGTTATACCAACAATGACACAGACACCAGTGTCCAAAACAACCATTTGGCTGATACAGCTGCTTTATTTGTTTTATTTTTACTAATTTATTTTTTTTTTTATTCCAAGGAAGAAAAGAACTCTATGAAAACTAACTTAGAGGTCCGGGATGTAACATTCAAAATGACAGAAACGGAACACAGCACAAGCTTGGTTTGTGTATTTAGAGCATAAAGGCCTCACTTGATGGAGGCACAATGGACAAAGCAGCCAGAGCGTGCACTATGAAGCTAACTACACTACAACAAAGGCAAACAACTCTGTCCACATAAACATTGAGGAGACTGGAGAAGAGTGTTCCTGGTATGTGAGGACCATCATAGTTTCCTGACTCACTTATGAAATGGAAGGGTGATCAGAGGAGTCCTCAGGACCAGGTTTTGCTCTCTGTGAGGACCACTGGTCAGTGTTTTCTGCCAGAAAAGGAGGTTTCAAGAGGCCTATAATCCCAATTTAAACCAGCTCTGATTACAATAAAATAACTGATTTCAAGCCTTTTCTTGTCTCTTATTTAATTAAAAGATGTTATTTTCAGCATACACAGAAAACCAGCAGTGCCTCTAACAGGAAATGTCTTCTCTTTTGCTCATGACAAGACAAATATCCATCTTCTACTGCTTTAGATCCACATGAGGTGGGGTACACCTGGGACAGGTCACCAGTCCATCACAGGGACACACAGAGACAAACAACTATGCACTCACACGGTCAATTTTAGGGTGTCCAGTTTGCCTAATCCCCAAATCTGCATGTTTTTGGACTGTGGGAGGAAAGTGGAGAACCCGGAGAAAATATCAACTGATAAATCTGTGCTTCCCTGAGTCAAACTTGTGTTTTGCACAAGACTTCACTTACTTCTTCACCAATGGGCACCAGATGCAGATGGAGGACAGGAGCGAGGAGTGTCTGTAACACTTACGTTGACTTACACTCATGAGGGTCTCAAACAGACAGGTTACAGTGAAGAACCACAGGACACTGAGAGGCACAGACGTGGGGCCTCGTGGCTCCAACCACAGCAGCAGATAGGACATGACAGCAAATGGAGTGGAAAGAATCAGCCTGTGAGACAAACATGGTTGGCTCTGTTGGACTCGGCACCCGAGGACGAATCACAGCTAAATTCAAGATGAAGTGCAAGTGGAACATGTGCGGGCAGAACAAACCAACCATGGGATGAGTTTGCCGACGGGTGTCTGTTTACTGCGGCTCACCAGATATCCAACCAGAGGGTCGGTCACCGCATCCCAGGCCCGGCTGGCAAACAAAATCATGGAAACGTAGGAGGCCTCCATCTGTGAACATTCATGCTCCAGCTATCACAAACATCTGTTTATAGCGAGGTTTGAACGTGTACGTGTACGTTTACCTGTGCCACATCCAGAAGGAAAATCTGCATGGAGACTCCTATAGCTACTGCAGTAATCTGATACGGGACCCCACCCACAGCGTAGCATATCTTCCTGGCCAGAGGAATCCCCCCCGACCGCTGTGAAGAGCAGCGGATTAAGGGAAGGTGGAGGAAAATGAAGTTTCAACTTTCAGATGCAAGAATTTTATAGACCTACACCTTTTAGTACAAACACGTGAAAAAAAGTGCTGTATGCTCAGGTTAAATAGTAAAATAATAAATAATAATATTAATAGTTAAAATAAATAAATAAGTGATTACAAATGTAAAATAAAGGTAAAACATATATAAATATTGGGATATATACGCTATAAATAGGTAAAATGAGGGATAGTGTACATGATATTACACAGATAGCTGACAATATTCACACCTTTTGTAATCATTCAATTTTTCTGCCCTAATCTGATTAACTCCAGCTCAGTATTCTCGTTATCAGTCACAAAGAAGTTGTAAATTCAAGATATAAACAATAGTAATAGGATTTACTGTATATCTGTGACTTGGATGTAAATTACAGTGGTTAGATTAAGATATGGTGGAGTTACCAGATCAACTATTTTGATTTTCTCTCACCTGCACAAAGTGACTGCAGGTGTAGATTATGAAATGCATGTCTTTTATTTGTTAAATAGAAGCTCAGTTTGTATAAAAAGTAAAAATGAGTTATAAGATATGACTTGAAGTACAAAATCTAGACTGGAAATCTTGTGTTTTTGAATATGGTTCAAAAGGAAACTGAACACTTACCCTGTGACGCTGTTCCTCGCTGCATGAGTTTCTGTCCACGTTCCCTTTTAACACCCGATTCTTTAAAGTCTGGAACTGATTTGAAAAAGCCGTCAAACAACTCATCGTTCGTAGTAGCAAAGGGAGACTCACAGGTACAGACTTCCACTGCCTGTATGAGGCAACAACAGCTCTCCTCAGTGCAGTATATGTTTAATCCCCCTTGTTTGACAACGGAATCTGGTTTGACAGCTCTTCTGTGTGTGTGTGTGTGTGTGAGAGAGAGTGGGGTTCTCCACACATCAAGTCCAAATCCTCAGCTTCCTGTGACGTGAACAAAGTCTATGACATGTTTTGGGGAGATGTGCATCTTTACAGTTTAAAATCCCGGTGTAAGTTTTCATGTGTGTATCTACGTCCCTGTATTTGGTTCATTGAATGTGAGTCACAGTTTGATTGTATTTGTCCTTCACAGGACACTGTACTCTTTCCTCACAGTCTCCATGATATTGTGCACTTAACAGGACAATATCTCTCTCTATATACAGTATAATTATTATTTATTTATTTCTAATTGCTGGAGAACTTTGATCTGTGACATGCAGCATGTTGACTATAAACTGTGGCAAATCAAGAATGTGAATCAAACTGGATTCTTTTAGATTTTAAGGAACAAACTTCTGACTGAAAGACAAACCAGTATTTTTGAAAATAACAGAAAAAATTGACTATTATGGATTGAAGTATGTGGTTACCGGCACTATTTGTTTGTATGCATGATATTTTTTTTTTTTTGTTCTTGTATTTATGTATTTACTTGTATGACTGCTCTATAAAAGCCTCCTGGGGGAAAGTACATTTCTTTTTTTTATTGAACTTGTGTCTCTTTTCTTTATATTGTTGCATTTATTGTTGTTCTTTATTAATTTAAATAGTGTTTATCTTCTGATTACCCTGAAGTCCATGTAAGACTTTTTTTTAAATTCCACTTCTTGTGACTAAAAATAAATGAAATAATAATAAAAAAAGCTATTTGTTTCTTAGTTACAGTTTATTTATGTGAAGCTTCGTTTGACTATAAGAAGAGTGTGTAAGTGTGAACTGCTCTGACCTCTTGTGGAAAAACTATGAAACTTCTTTCCTTCAAATGAAGCTTGTTGATCCTGTTCATGCTCTTAACAGTTCTGTGAAAACAAGATGCTTTCATCTACACATTGTATCAGGTGGGATTTAACTCGTGCTTTGACCGTTCAGAGAGAAAAAACTATGATTAAGTAAGTTTTTGATGCATCACACAGACGTCCATGCGACCTGCTCTCACATTCTCTTTAATGAGGTCCATTTACAGCAGAATGTCATCTGTCATTTCAACAGCAACTGTAATAATAACAATGGTAACGGCCTCTTTGAGAGACTCGACACAAAAGCAACAGAAAATTTAAAATATTAATAATAAAAAAAAAAAAAAAGGACTTTCTTGGCCACCATTATGTCACCTCATAAGCGTACCACTAGTTCAAGCATGAGATTTTGAATTTCTTTTGGACATCATCCTATAAGTTGGTGCTTTTATTTGCCGTGTCCTTGCTCTGGCGGAGTCCAAACAGCCATTTGATCACTCTTGCATTTCTCTCAATGACAGAAACACCATAGGGAACACGTTCTGCAGTGTTACCAGCAGCAGCCTCCTCCTCCTCCGCATCCTCAACCTCTCTGCCGGAGCCTGCACACTCAGACCCCGGAGCACTCACACTGCGAAAACGTGCGAGGGAAACAATGTCAGAACTAGATCCAACCCACTCCTGCAGGTCCGCAGGGTCCAAACCGCACAGATTGAAGAAGCGCTCCTGCTCCATCCCGGGTCTGGAGTATCGATCGCTCATGTCTGATTTGGAGCGGGTCAGAGACGGGCGCTTCCTGGAGCTGGAGGAGGACAAACGGGTGACTGCCGGGGAGGGAGGAGGGAATACAGGGATGCTGAGGTTGGGAGGAGCAGCTGCAGGGGTTACAGCTGGAGAGGAGGGAGGGTTTTCAGGCTTAGATGGAACAACAACAACAACAACAGGCTTTAGAGGCGAAGAGCCTGGTGTTGTTCGTGGATGGAAGAGACGCAGGTGAGAAACAGCCGGGCGGAGTGGAAACTGGGGATGTAAAGGTATGGGGTGTAGTGGCTGCCGCATGAACTGAGCTGGTCCGCAGCGTGTCCTCACGGGTCTGGCCTGAGGCATGACGTCCACTCTACGCACTGTCCCTGCAGCCGTTGATCCTGGAGAGCCTAGACTTTCCACCTTGTCAGACCCAGAAGCCTTTAATCGCACCTTTGCTGGAGTGGACCAGTCAGGACGAGGAGGTGGACGCGGTCGCTCCTTTTTCTGTGGTGCCGCTAGAGGTGCAGGACGAGGGGAGCTGTGTGAAGTGGTGACACAGTCATGGACTTTATGGTCCTCTGGGCTTATGGTGGCCATCGGGGGTACATCATTCACATTGCTGATGAGGTTAGTCAGGTGCTCCAAGTCCAGTTGGACACCCTCCGGCCGTGTTTTTGTCTTGGTGGGGGTCTTCCTGGTGGGCCGCAGTGCAGTACCGGGGCTCAGCAGAGGCTTCGTCACTTCAGAAGGCCTCACCGGCTGCTGCTTGGTAAGAGCCACCTGACTCTTGACGTATTTAGGCTTGTCTGCCTCCAGCCTCTCCACTGCACTCTGCTTTGGCCTGCCTACAGCTGCTGGGCACTGCCGATAGAAGTCTGGCCCCACTGGCCCTTTGGGCCGCAAGCGTGGGGGTGTAGCAGCCGCAGGGGTCCTCGCCGTCTGCCTGACTGGGCGCTGGAGAGTCTCCAAAGGCATTTTGTGAAAACTTGCAATCTTACCGCCTCCTTGACTCTTTCTCTTTTACAGCCAAATGCAGGAATCACGACTTTATCCTTTCTTTGTATGTCTGCACAGCCGCCGCACGGTCACCTTCATTTCTGAAGATGTGGCTGCAGCATTTCAGCTGAATTTCAGGACTTCCTGTGGAAGAGAGACACCAAAGTCAGGAGGAGTGGGAAGGAAAGGCAGCTCAATAAAGAAGTCAAACAGCCACGTTTACTACACTACACAACTATACTATACTACACAACAACTCTATCTCAGACTCGTGTAGACCTTGTGCAGACCTCGAACACAGTGAGGCTACAGGATTCTCCACAAAGACCCCTCACTCATATAAACCCTGCCTTTTTTTTTTTTTTTTTTTTTTACTTCAGACCGCAGCCAATCACCCTTGTAAAAGCCGTCTTCATCCAACAAGTTCATTGGCTGCCAGCACAATTACTCCAAGTCATCCATCTCCACGCAGACAAACACACAATAAAAAGTGACACTTCAGTCTGAGTCAGTGGAAGGCCTGTGAAAAAGAGGGGCAGTAGTGTGTGTGGGATGTGTGACGGGGAAGCTGTCCAGCTGTCAACGAGCTATTGTCTGGAGGCAACACACACACACACACACACCAACTGCTGCTACGGGAACAATGACTCCTCATCTTTAAATAAAGCAGCCAGTTGCCAGGCTCTGATGCAGACTTCCTTATGAACTACAAGTCAAAGCAAGGAGGTTAAACTCAGAATCTGTCCACAGTTTGTGTTGGTACCAACCTTTTAACTGTGGTAAAGGTCACAAGACTAACCTTTATAAATACAGGCTGTTTTTTCTATTTTTACTTAACTGCTGTGCACACACTGAAGATCCTGAGTGTGTTTTTAAGATATGCCGCTTGAATTTTGCCACTCGCATTCTCCACATTTTTACCATTCCAGTCTGAGTCTAGCCCAAACTCCTGCTGACAGAGCCGTGTAGAACTCTGCGTATCTCCAGTCCTTTACCTGCCTTCAGGTCCTCTGCACTCTCCAATTCACACAAACAAAGCAAGCTGCCTTCGCTTGACTTCAGCAAAGACGCCCAGCACTGATATATGATTAAGATAGCTGGCTGGGGTATTACAAACCAGAGAGGAATGTCAAGAGGTGGGTCTGACAAACAAAAATAGAGCCTCCAAATGTGAGTGTTTCTAAGTCAAGAAGAGACGGCACATTCAGCTGCTGAGTAAATGAAACTAAAGGCAGAGGCAAATTACACAAAAGGAAAGTAAACAACAGAAACATGTCCCTAGTGGAGGCCTGTAGAGTCAAGGCCTACACACTGGTCATGCCCTGACAGGCTTCAGTCTGTCTCTATGTAGGTGTAGGTTCACGGTTAGGCAGCGTTAGATTTGCATTTCCTTTCTTTTTTTTAGTCATTAGTACAGAAAAATAACTCACCTACTGCTGAGCTCCCGTCCTCAGACACCTGTGAAGTCCTCACGTCAGACCAGGCGACACTCCACTCTGTTTCTGCACTGAAACAAAAGTGTGAGTGTGAATATGTTTGAAACCACCGAGCAGCACAAGACTAACCTGTTTGACAACTCATGTGTGCCGCTCCTGAGCCCGCCTCTTCACACCGATTGGTCCGCTCACTCTCTCCTGCAAGGAAGCACACTGACCTCCTTTGAGCACATGACTTCATAGAAACTCACTATCTATCATCTAGTCTTCAGATCTTTGTATTTAGATCCTCTGCTTCAGTACAAGGACTTATATTACATAGCAAAAATACATGACATGTCCAGCACTAAAGATAACACATAATATACAAAGTATAACGATTATTTTCCTGATTAATTGATCATACTTCATACTCATACTTACTCAACGCCCCAAAGTGATAGTTTTGTCCAAAACCAAAACAAACCAATGAAAACTATTTAAACAAAAGCAGTAAATTGGTACCTTTTAAAGTTAATAGTTGGTATCACTAAAACGTGATGATCAATATTTGCCAAATTACTAATAAATAATAATAAATTCACCCCAGGTAACATTTTCTTCTGTTTAGGCTACACAGCAAAAATTAAAAACACACACACATTTAGACCAACAATAGAGATACATTTAATGTTACCATTAAAAAGTCTCACAATCACACACAACTGTCATTATCTCCTCTTTCTTTACCCAAAATAAAACGAGGACCTACACCCAGTACTGTTTACAAAAATAAATGACCTTCAAGCCATAATGTGATTACAGACTTGAAGAGTGTACAGATTTGTTTTCATATTAACGATTTAAGACACACACATATAGCAAGCTCACTTTAAATCATAAAAACTACCATAGTTGTGCTGAAGTAATCATACTCCATCACTAACTATTAGCTTTTTAATGTAATATATTACAACCATATAAAATTGCACATAAAAGCAGACAAAGGTTACGGCAGAGTTAAAATAAGATATACTTAATACGTATTTTTCTTTTTTTACAAATAGTAATGGAGGAGTGTGCCGTCAGCTGCTGATGCTACTTGAGGTTTTGCATATGTGAAAATGATGTGATCGTGTGAAGGAAAACACAGGTCTTTTTTTCGTGGATGTTAAATTAAATTCCAAACAAAATCACAACCAATAATCACTCAACATCCATCGATACACGCACGGCTCATTCATACATCATCTTTATACAATGTCACATCTTAAAATCTGCTTTCAAACGTGAAAAGTCCCGTCCGTGAGAAGGCAGATGTCTGCAGGAGTCGCTCCGGACAGTTTCTCTGGAACTAGTGCTCTGGTCAAATCTGCTGATAATGACCACATGAGTCCCTGTTGGAAAACGGAACGACAGGATGTTCTGGAGTTTCTCCTGCTGCAGAGAATGCGTCTCACTCAGTCTATTCTCCGGCCACGTTCAACGTATGTAAAATGGAAAACTGTGGAAAATGATCAGACCCCAGTGGATAATTCAAGTGTGAAAACAGCTCATGTAAGCGTCAGAATTGACTTTGCTCTAACAATGGCTGTAGTTTATAAACATCCACATGTTTGTTGTATTTAACATCATGTCACAATGATAAAAACCCTAAAGACCAGAAAATGAAAGGCCGTTGTTTATTCTTGCAGAATATAGCACACTGTGTGGTGATGTCAGCTGTTGGGGGTTAGGAAATAGCACAGTTTTTGTCTTTGTCCTTTGCACCGAGACTGTTTGCTCTTCTCCGCCGTATGCTGCCTCTCAGTCCCTTGTCCCTCTGCACCTCCCTCTCCTGCTCCCCCTCCCTGTCTTTACACTCCATGGACGGCTGCTTTCGTAGCTGCGGGGGCAGAGGTATGGGCTGCCCGAGGAAGAAGCCCTCCTCCTCTGAATCAGAGGACGACGAGCATGTAGAACAGGAATCTTCGTGTTTGTAATGGCCCTGCTGAAGGCTCAGGGAAGAAGATTTAGAGCAGTCCCTCTCTTTGTCGCCTCTCCAGTCCAGGGTGTCCAGCTGGGGCCGATCTGTCCGCGAGCGTCGCAATCGCCTCTCTGCGTCTGCTTGGAGGGCCGGGTCAGAGGGGATACGCCGATTCCACCCTCGCCTCGGACTCCGCTGACGGTAGGAAGATCCGTCTGGTTGAGAGAAAAATAAAAAATCCTTGTTTTCCAAACTTTTAAGGAATATAAAAGGTCTAGTGTGTGAGTGTTTCATGGCAGAAATTGAATATACTACTCACAAGTATGTTTGTAAAAGTGTATAATCACTTTAAAATAAAACCATTTATTTTTATGGAGCATCTGCTGTGTTTTACAGAGAGTTTGCCTTTGAAAATCATAAAACATACTCGACTAAAGTTCTGAAAGAGTTTACATCCTTTCTGGTATGCGAAGGCCAGTCCTGTGTTTGCACTATACAGTCTTGCCACTAATTCTCACACCCTGGACTTTTAATTTAAATTTTCTTACCCAGCAAATCCATCTGTGGTGGGATTCCCTTCTGTAGATGTAACCTGCTCCCAAAACCTCCCTCCATCTCATCTTCAGCCTCCTGGTTTTCCTCTCCCTCGTGCAGCACCTCTTCATGCTCGTCCTCGTCCTCATCGACGGAGTAGCTGCTGCTGATCGGCTCTCTAAAGCTCACCCTCGCCGTGCCAGTGCGAGTCAGCGGAGGTGGAGAATTTGAGGGTCTGTCCTCCGGTTGCAGGATCTTCTGCGGGGGCGACTCTCTGGGTATCAAGTCTCGAGTCTTGACGGGCAGAGGGGGTGGGAGGATGGTTGGGTTGTTGGGAGGCGGAGGAGGTGAGTCGGGTGAAATCAGGTGCGAGTCTTTTTGGGGAGGAAACGCTGAATACAAAAGAATAATGTGGTTAAAACACAGGAAATTACACTGTACTGCTGTACTGCAAAGAAAATGTGATTTTCTGATACCTTGCATAACCTGATTTGTCTGTTCCACCCAGTTTCTACAGTCTTTAGAGGTTGAGGTTCCTCGTGAATTGAGACCAGTTAGTCCAGTGTTTTCCTTCTGCTCCCCCTGGAACTGAGGACCATTGACTGGAGGTTTGATGGCACCGTTCCCTGGCAGTAAACTGTAATGTGGAAGGTCACTGGGCCAAGAGGGACCCAAGCCATTTCCGAGATGAATGTGGGGAAGTGGCGAGTAGGAGCCTCTTGTGTGAGGATGAACACTGAGTGTAGCAACACCATTCTGAACTGGAGCCGTGCAGTGGACGCCTGAGAGAGGCAGGGCAAAGAAATGTCTTACATTTGGACCCAATGTGACACATTTATAGTGTATATTCACTTTAAAATAAATATAGTTTGGTCTTCATAGCCTTAGAAAAAGTATTCATGTATTCATTTGTATGTATATATATATATATATATATATATATATATATATATATATATATATATATATATATATATAGGCAACATGTAAGCAAGACGCCAACTACTAGGGCTGTAAACTACTAGTCGAAGGTCGATTTACTGGTCGATATGTTCTGGCTCAACAAAAATTCTGATTGGTTGATTTTTTTGCCATGTTAATTTCATACAGTCTCTGGTTAATTTCATCACAAGGAAAGTACCAAGTGCTAATGGGGCTGTTTTCAGAGCACCCCTGTTTCACAGGTAACAGCGTTTCTTCAGAGAACACCCCTTGTTTTCAGTATTTTGGATTAGCCCAACCCACACCCCTAGAGACAGATTGATTCAAGAATGTCCAGTGGTTTTATTTAATCTTGAGCTTTTCATTTTAGGCTACAGTCAGTCCTCCTCTAACATCCATGTCAAAGACATCGGCAGTGTGACATCACTTTACGTAGACGGAGGGAAAAAAGTCGAATGCAAAGTTTACAAGCAACAGTTTGCATATCACAGCTCAACTTGGCATATCATATAAAAACTCTAAGATAACGTGTCTGCGTTAGGTTGCTCCGTCCGTTTTAAGTATATGAACATATCAGAATTGGCATATTTCAATGTTTTGACGTTTCAGAGCCGTCAGACTCGAGTCTGTCTGTCGGAACAGATGCCCCCGATTAGTAGATTTTTAGTCGGAATTTCAGGGCTTCAGTCAACCAATAATTTCTTTGGTTGATTACAGCCCTACCAACTACTACGTCAGCAAACTAGATTGCTAAAACTGTTGTCATGTTGGACATTTAAGAGGATGATGGACTGAGAGAAATCAGTCAAATAGGAGCTGGAGATACATCTCACACTATTGACAAGATGAAGGTGCTTGAGTGAGCACAGGTTGTCACAGTCTTACAGTGTGACCTCTGTGAGTAATGACGACTACTTGTGCATCACTAGAAACAACTGTAAGTAAAAACACAAGAGCTGCATCATCAGAATTTATGAGAACACAAAAGCAATTATTTTCTTCTACCTGCTTTTAGTGGCCTGACGGCTCTTTAGTTTGGCCAGGGTTATATTTCTCTGTTGATGCATATACTGTTAATTAACGCAGCCAAGTTCTGTCTATAGTTCACATTTGAGAATATTTATGAACTTGAAAATGCTATTACACAGCAGTATATGAATCAAAATATGCTACATTTGTGTTCATTCTGTGATTTTACATTTTTAAAGTAATTTATAAACAGGCCAAAATAAAAATAAAAGTTTATTTGACTTAATTTAAAGTTTTCCCCTTATTGCTGCACTGATATGATTTATAAATGAACCATATTCACCTCGGCTTTCCACTGCGGTATGAATGCAGTCTTTTGCAGTGATAGTGACGCCCTCTGGTGGCTTCAGCGGAGAACCACACTGCTGCTGGTATTTCTCTGCTGTGCTGCTGCTGCTGCTGTGTCTGTTATGCTGAGGTGGTTTGCTCTGCAGCGCTGAGTCACAGGAGTCAGAGTTATCGGGGTCTTCGCCCAGCGAGCAGGGTCTGGAGCAGAAGATGAGCCCCCCTCGGGGGAGGAAGGGACGCCCCAGCAGAGGCAGTCGACAGCGGGCGCAGCAGAAACAGGACTCTACGGCGTGCCAGTGCTGACCCTCGTATGTCATCTGACCCTGGTCAATGCCTGAGAGGAAATGATGTCATGATTACACATATCATTCCTGTCAGCTGCAGACCTTGAAATTATCTATTATCTCACTGTGGTTATTTATGTGTATAAATCATTTTAATGAAACCTCCATAAACACTAGACTATTATATGTAAAAAAAACAAACAAACATGTTTTTAAGCTACATCTTATGAAACTTATGCTAAGGGAAGGAGTGTTATACTTTTATTATTCATCATTCCCAAGTATGAATATATGAATGTACAGTGTTTTTCTAATTTATTAGACCACCTGTCATAAAAATGACAAAACATAAATATTTTAGAAATCTTTCAAAAACTTGTTTAATTTGGCAAATAAACTGAATTCACCTTTCTATACCCAAATGTGAGCCGGCTCAATGGGCACAAATTAATCAAACAAATTTTTATGTTCAGGAATGCAAGTAATTAACTATAATTTGACATCTTAATCAAGAAATAATAAAGTGCTTACCTATTTTTTTTTGAAAATTCATGGATAACAATAACAATTATATTTTAGCATTAAAAATATCATTCTGGTTAAAGAGCACGTACTGGTGTATAACCCATTACAGAAAGCTGTGGCTTTAGGTGGTTGTCTAATACATTTGTTAAGCACTGTACATTTAAAACAATAAAACTAATATGATATTGCTCTTTTTTTTTTTATCAATTTGATCAATTATATTATGTTTCTAACCATTTATTTGACACTTTCAGACACTGTTCACAAATTCAAAACAGAAATTGAGGTGAACAACAGCTGCAAGTAAACAGTAAATGTTTTGTGTAGCCTTAAGTCGGTACCTATGTGTTCTCCGCAGGTATCACAGTACTCTGCATACAGAGACTCGTAGCAGGAGCAGCAGTACGGTCGACTCTCTCTCATGATGTAACGCTGACCGCCGAGTGCTGCCTCGCACTCAAAACAACAGAAGTGCTTCATGTGCCAGTATCTTCCTTCTGCCTCAGTGCATTCATCTGCTAGAATAATCTGAGAGATTGAGAGACAAACGTGTGAGAGGGAGGGGTCAGTAAGCACAGAAATACACACAATCAGTTGTACCAAAATACTACTAAACTATTTGGGATGATGCTCTTGTCACAGACTTAATCATCCTCTGGGTCTTAAAACCTGAGTGGTGCAGATTCATTAGTCTGCTGCGTCAACTAATCCATTAAATCACAGTGAGAGGCTGAAAATGAGGAGAAAGCATGAAAATCTATAACAGTCAAAATAACAGAGACGAGTGATCAGGTGGAGGACAAATTAAAACATCCTGTGCAAGTTTCCATTTCATAAATGATCACTGGACAGAGGGCGGTTTAAAGAAGAGACAGAAAGGAGGCAGAGAGAGAAATAGAGATTTGAACTTTGCTAAATGAAGCTATGTCTGCCTCTTACACCATCATGACTCTGACTAGTACTACACTTTTAAAATCAGAGCATTTCAGATTGGTTGGGAATCTTGCCAGGTCACCTCATCGCAGGCCTGGCAGCGGGGCTTGAGCCTCTCAGCGTGGTGCCGGCCGCAGTAGATCTGTGCGTCCTGATAGAAGTAGATCAGATCCACCAGCAGCTCAGTGCAGGTGGCACACTGGAAACACTGAGGGTGCCAGCAGCTACCTTGTCCGGCCCGACTGGCAAACACCGCTATGTCGCCACCGCAGATTTGTCTGTCACACTGGGAAAAAACATTTATTTTGAGGGTTAGTGGGGGGTGTGGTGCAGAGGGTGAGGAAGTGAGATGGTATATCCTGGTTAATGCTTCAGCTCTCAGTCTGAGCAGATTGCTTATACAGACCTGTAATCATTAAATGCCACTGTGCTGTGGCCCTTAAGCTATGCCTGCACCTACATGCACCTGGACTTGCTCCAGTCTTATTAGAAAAAAAACAACCTGTCTGCACGATTCGTTATAGGACGTCATGTTCATGTATTCATGTTGCATAAGGCTTCTGCTGTTTCAAGCTTAATATTGGCCTGTCACATCGAAGAAACACATTTAAAACCACTGTGTTACCTGCTGGCATATGGCCCCCATCATAGTTACTGGAAAGAGTCTGACGACGCCTCGACCCAAGTTTTCTCTTTTCCTCTGCTGACTGAACAGACGCAACTCCTTCTTCTCCTCCTCGTCCAGAGAGTTACAATACTGTGGCTGTGGAAACACACACATTTATTTAAAAACAAAATTATAATACATTTCTCAGCTTTGTTTTTCATCTTTGATTCAGTAAGATGGATTAAAACCGTTGTTGTTTTAAAGACACCTCTAAATTGTTACTACAAAGAAAGAATATGAAAAATGGACATAGTAGATGGAAGTAGCAGTTAGCCACCAGGGGGCAGCTCCAATGGTTACAATAAAAAAGTTAGTGGCTAGAGATCTAGGGGAAAAAGAGCCCACTTCTTTCTGGATTTATAGTGTCAGTAAATATTATCCTGAGGAGTTAATGGTCTCAATAGTTAGTGTCAGGTCTTCAATAGAACATGGTGTCACAGTGAATGGAATGGTGTCAGTTATGTCCCCATTGTGAGAAAAATAGGTGATAAAGCACAGCACATACTTGGTCCCCACAGTTTGTCTTACCTGAAATGTAATGGAATGATACCTTCATTCCAGTCATTCATTTTTATTCAAAGTCCACTGAAACTTAAGCATTTCCTATGGAGGCTGATGTTAAATATAGCATCTTGTGTTTATTGTGCGTTGTTTCCTTTTTCCTTTAGTGATGCCCGATGTGAGCTGATGTCATGGATTAGGAGCCCTGATGCAGGTGATGTCTATGAACTTCTGATTTCAAGTTTGTTCATTTTTATATACAGAAAAAAAACTGTCATGTTATTACGATATAATATCATAATTAATAGTATCGAGTATTTTAAGTCCCAGTGGGTTTTTTTTCTCAGAAATTGAAAATAAGTAAAGAATGAGCCTTTTATATTTTTATCAGGAGCCAGGTCAGCTCTAAAGAGGCTGCCATTTCTGATCACAATGTTTTTAGTATAGTCCACGAGGGGCCAAACTAAACATCTTTTGAGTTTTGATGCTAACTGAAGGCTACATAGGGTCTTTACATACACGGGAGGGAAGAGTAATATTCAGCAGCTGCACCATGCATATTCACCAACACATTTGACACTCTTAAGAACCTTGTGCAAATCACAGTGATGGCTATACAACATAGATTTCAAAATAACTTCATACAATTTAGTGTAAACAATATTTAAAATGTAAAAGGATTCGGCAGCATAACCCAAAACAACATTTTTATTTATTTATTTGCTTTGTACAACAGCATCTATGTAAATGACAAAATAAAGCTGTGTGTAGAGACTTAATAAGAAGATTTGAAGTCAGAGTCACAGTAGCTGTTACCTCACTGTCATGCGCCGGCAGCTGGTGCAACAGTTGTTTGATTCGATATCTCTCTCCTGGACTGTTCACATATGGCACTCTGTCCTCAGGTAAGCAGCTAAAATACTGGTACACCTGCAGAGAGGGAGAGAGAGAGAGAGAGCGAGAGCGAGAGAGAACTGGATTCAGATAAAGGTTTACATGAATAAAGAGAGCAATTTATTCAGTTACCAAACTAATTATTGTAATATTCCTCCAGCTATCAGATTTAGTTTCAGTCTGGACACATTTCAGTCCAAGTGTGTGTGTTAGTGAAGCAACTCATCTACGTCTCCACTCCGTGTCTGCTCTGCACACTGGTTGCTACCTGTTCGGGCTTGAGCCCAGGTGGGACCCATGCGTACTCCTCGGAGGCGCAGCCTGAGTCGTCATCGGAGATGGAGTGTCTCTGGAAGTCTGAAACCAGCTTCGTCATCATCTTCTCCAGCTGGCCCGGCACAGAGCGAACTGCATGCTCCTCTCGCACACACTTGCAGTGCACGCAGATTTTCCTGTGGAGACAGGGTCAGTGCTGAGCTTCGTCCCTGCCTGGGGGACTTTTTTTTCCTACTGATTTACAACACAAGCCAAAACTGATCAAATGTCAAATCTGTGTAACAGGTGGGTTCTTCTGTTGCTTCAGGTACACAGGTGCAAGACATAAATTCACACTTTAAATCTGACTCAAACCTCTGGTTTCCTATACAGAGAACAAATTAGTTTTTTTTTACCTGAAAATGAAGATCGACAATAATCAGATTATTATAAAAAAAAATGTAGTTAGCCCAGCTCATAAAACAAACCTGAACAGCGGGACAATCGATGAATATTAGCACCACATTCATACAGCCACTCCCAAAGTTTGCAACCATATTATTTATGAACACTTTGTCACAAACCAGCCCACACACATTCTTGCGGTTGACTCAACTACAGTCACTGACAGAAATTACTGATACAGCAAAGACATGACAAAGAAACCAAATCTGCAATAAATTAAAACATACTTTTTATGACCTACATCCCACAAACATCATTCCAGACTTACATCGGGACCCACACATCATCCCAGATTAGGTATGGGCTTCAAGTATGAGCCATTTTTAAATGACTCTTCAGAAACAATGTAACATGACCCCTCCCCCCAGGTTGAACCGTGTTTTTGATGGCATGTTAGCCGACATTTTAGACCCGTATTTGCAATACCATTATATTTTTGCTTAAACATATAATATATAAAATTTCTGCTTGAAAATATCAAGTGGATCCTTTTGTTACTGCTTTGATTGAGAGACACACCTAACAGCAGAAATTACATACTGCATATACATGCATATGCCAGACCTTTTCTACCACACAAGGAGGAAATGAGGTCACTGATCATTTAAGCCTGACCGTCAATCCCATGGTAGTTAAGAGAGGGAGGTGAAGATAGGAGCAATAATCTCCCTCAGCTTCGTATTACAACCCATCTTCACCTAGTTATCCTCAAAATGGCGGAGGGTGTGCCTGTGTGTGGGACCGGTGAAGTCAGATAAAAGCACCTCGGGGGGTGACGGCGTCTCATATTTGAATGGACGCGACAATTGTGGCCATATGCTGGATGTATTGCATGTGTACATCTCTGTTGTGATACGTGTTGCATAACAGTCTGCCAGCTGGAACTTGTGGCTCAAGTTCACAAGGCACAAAGCTGCTTTATCCCAGCTACCAACCCCCACACAACCAAAAAAAGCAAGCACTTAAACACAAACCAATGCTTGTAAAGTGCAAAAGAGCTCTTCATCTGATCCTGTATGAAGTCTTTGAAAGAATATTAACGTGCAGTGATATCTGCATTTCAAAGTGAACAAGACCCCTTTGCTCTTTACCCAACACAAGTTAATTGTCAGAAAGTTGACAAAACAGAGATATCAAAGTGATACAATGGGATCCCCATGTCTTTTCCCAGGCTGTAGACACTTGTAATATGACCTGGGTACGTGGCACCTTTTAAGGTCATGCCATGGTCGCCTTAACCTATATAAATAATAGTAAACACACAGCGGCTCAGCTTAGACTAAGCCATGTTGGCACAAATCAGGTCCCAGCTGTATTTGTGTGTTGTAACAAAAGGGAGGGGAGTTATCCAAGCACATTCCTACATAAGTGGGTAGGAGGACACAGCCGGAGACCTGGCATGGGGGGACAGATGGCAGAAGCACCATGTCTCACCCAGTCTCATCCCACCATTACCCCACAACCGTCCACCACTCGCCTCTGCGTGATGAAAGCATTAGCAACAAGGATTAAATCATAAACAGACGCCAACCCTCAAATGCAACCAACAATAATTGATAGATGACAAAGAATTTGGGAGTATGGAATCACGCCTGTCTTTGTCTTGCCTGCTCATTAAATATCTTTCCATTAAGGTTAAGGTAAGCCAAAGCCTGGGTTGTACACAGTTCTTCTATAAAACTACAAACCAATACTAAAAATGTAGGAAATGCTGGACGGTGTACTGTATAGTTTCCAGGAAAGGCTTTTCAAAGCATATCCCTTTGTTAAACAACAGTTTTCTGAAATGTAAATCTTTACACTTCTAACAGATGTTTTAATTATGTGATTTACCAATCCCTGCTGTGCTGAGCCCGGTCTTGTACAGTTATCTGAATCAAAAGCCTCTGAAGTACTACAACTATGTTATACAACTACTATACAACTCTTTGTGCAGAAAAAGGGAATCAGTAGTTCTAATGGAAAGTGGTCCTGGACTGGTGGACATAAATATGTGGCTAGTTAAATAAAACAGATGACTTCAAAGAGTAATGGTAGCTGCCAACAAGGGCTCATATTTTCCAGATCATAAACTGTATCATTCACCAAACAGCTGGGAAAATCACAGATAAAATGATTAATCTCCTTAACTTAAACGACTAAATGAGGAAGAAATTGTTGCAGGCCAAATCAAAGACCAAACAGACTCATGGACGTCAAAGCAGGAGAAAAAAAGTGCCCAAATATAAATCAGTAATATTGTTTTCAACTGTGTTGCCTCAAAAGATACAAACAGAAATACGAGGTTCTTTGTGCTACGCTGAATCTTTAACCAACCATACGTGTTATTATACAGAAGACACAGCAGATGTTTGGACAGAAATCACAGTGTCACTGACACTGTTGAGACATCTGGTACCGCAACTGTTGGTGATGATGTAGCTTTTGTTTGTGTTTGTTGCCTATATATTTTGAACTGCCACTAAAACAGTTATTATCTATACATTTATTTTCAAATTTACTTGGTTTAGGCTCTAAAAAATTAGTTTGTTTTTGCCATCTAAGAGTACAAAACACACAAATCATCGCATTAATCAGTTCATCAAAAACATTTAATCTATTACCAGTTTTACCAAAGGATCATTTATTTATCTGACTATCACTGCACTTCTAATAAAAGTGAACGATTAAATTATAACAAAACTATACATGCATTAAACTCTAGATAGTACAACTGATACAGTTTTTAAAGGGTTGTAAATTAGGTGCCAAGACAGAACTGCTCTCACACTGATGCAGAGTATTAGATCCAAAAGTACAGAGAAAATGAATATATTGACTATGGATCTGAAATAATCTGAATTTGCACTTGCATGACATTTGGCACAGTGGATTAAACATTAATTTTAATTTGGTTGAACACTGAGATTAGGGCTTGTTCGCCCCTCCCCTGGATCCCACACTGACCTCAGTTTAGTTTTAGGCCTGTATATGTGTACAAAACAACATAAAGTCAGGCTAAGACACAAAACACACACAGCTTACATGTCCCAACTTAATTACTGTTTCTAGATACTAGTCTCTATAATCCTGTCAGACAGTAAAAGGGTTTTTTCTTTACCTGCTGTAATCATGACAAATTAGCAGAGGTTGGTCTGATAGCGCCGTCTCGTCCAGACTTTTGCATCCGATAGACGCCTGCTACTACCCGTCAGCCTGTCACTCACTACATGCAGCATATTCTACAGCAGCTCCTTTCCATGTGGTCATTTCTATGTCTGCGCAGCTCTTTTCAATGTCTCAACCACCCCCGATTTCCCACCCTCCTCCGTCCTGACAGTGGGCTCAAACAAAAGGCATCACCGCACTGAACGCAACCAAACGTGTCACAAAATTACAAACCAAAGTTGTCAAGGTACACACATGCTCATGTAATTCTTCAACATCCTTATAATGAGAGGATTAAGTACAAACAACAGAAAGTTCTTTCACAAATTTCAATTAAAACCTGCAAATGACTCACTCTGCTTTTGAAGAAATGAAAGTCTCAGGATGAGGCTCTGAGTAACAATCATGGTGAGTAGTAAACTGTGTCTTTTTTCCTCTTCTGACTGATTCATACCAGATGGACGATTGTTGCTTTGACGCAGTTATTAATCCAAACGGAGCAGATTTTGAGCCTGTGAGCAATGCTGTGCTGTTTTGTGTTTGTCATATCATGCGAATAAGATGGCCATGCATGAAACCAACCTGTCTCTGGTGGAACAGCAAGCAAGACAGCATGGATTTCAGCCTTAGTGAAGTCACGACACATTTCTGAATCCCTTCCAGCTCATCTGACTTTGGTCAAGTCACTGACGATCAGTGTGTGTGTAAAGACACGTCTGCTTCGAAGAGACCCACTGTGGTTTGAGTCTTTCTTTTATTATATTTTCTATTGAACAATTCAACAACAGTGCAACTTTTACTTTTACTCTTACTTTTGATAGCTACAATATAAAATTGCAAAAAATAGTCTACGCTCCCATCTTCTTAAAAGGTAAAGCTCTTTTGCTTTTCTTTGTCTTGTGTGAAAAAGTGCTTGTGTCTATTTGTTTTGGACCTTAAAACATATAATGTCACCTTTACATTCTTGCTTCTAGTAGATTAATTATTGCTAGTTGCTACTTAACTAACAACCCAACAGGAATGACAATTTTTCTTAAAAGTAACTTTAAAACAACACATTTATCATATATATATATAGTTATTAAAACTGGTGTGACAATGTATAACTGACACAGCCTTCACTTGGGTCTAGTGAACCCTCATTAGATGTGCTTCTATGAAACAGATGGGCCTTGTCCTATAACTCTCTGCCACTAATTAGTAACTGAGTAATTGCCACATGGCCACCCAGACTAATAGTGAAGGCGACTTTGAACACTTTTGAAGCGTGGCGGGGACCTGTGGGTCAAAAGTAACTTAATTCACTCACTGCTGGGCAGCGGAAGCACCATCTGCCCCCCACCCCAGTCTGAGCTCTGCCCGTGAAAGCTTGGGATAAAGATGGATCACTTCCCTCTCAGCGAGCATCAGCAGCTGAGCCTGTGGTCACTTGGCTGATCTTCTCCTTAAGGGAAGGTGTGACTCTAAATTGGTTATTAAAGAAGATGCAATTAGCATCAGACTCTGGGGCCCAAGCAAGTGACCCCCATACATCTCGATCATTTAATCACTTTCATGTCCCTCATTGTCCTGGATTAGCAAAGAGACTAGAAATGTCCAAACAAGACCAGTCTGTCTTTCCCTCAGCCAAAATGAACATAACTAGCAGTTTCAATAAAACCACAGTGACAGTGTTGTGTTAATACTGTAAAGATTCAATTTACTGTAAACACAGCAAAGTATGTACAGGGGCCACACTAGCACTTGAGTGTGGCTGGAGGTAGAGCACAGCACACATGTTTTAGATAACATTCTAACTTCTTTTGTCTTGACCTGAATAGAAAAGATACAATTACAGTCTTTTGGTTACACAAAGTACACATTCCTGTACCTGTTGTTTTACTCGCTCAACCACCAGTAAAGTGAACAACGACAGTTGCGCATGGAAACATACTGATTGTCTGCAGAAAAAGAAAAGTCCACTTCGTCTTTTTATACATCAAACCTGATGAAAAAGAAGAGTCACATAAAAAAAAGGCTTAAGCCTCTGTGACATAAATAAAGGGGAAGACAGAGAGGGAGACAGGGAGGTATGAAGCAGTCGAGAGCGTTACTATCACAGCAGTAAGGTCTAATCTTATTATCACTATTGAAAGGATTAAACGAACCAAAAGAACAAACCAGCTGGATATACACTGAGACATAAAGACACAAGAGAGAAAAAGGGGTTCAAACCCTGGTGAATAGATGAAAATAAACTGTTTTTCAGAAGGTCCTTTGATGATGGCAAACAGCTCCTTGGGTATGTTGATGTAAGAGGTGCACAGACTGTCATATCAAGTGGATTGTTTTTAATTTCACAAAAGTAGGAATTACAAGAATTAAAAGTATTTTTGTTGCAGAGAACACTGGTGTCACACTCACATGTTTACATACAAGCGCTGTGTGTCCAGATGAACAGGAAATGCTTTTCGTATTAAATGTGTGAGCTAATACACCATATGGCATTGTTCTTTGTATAATAAATGACAAATGCTACTCTGACACAGAAGTTGGTCCTAGGTTTTAATCACCACGGCAATGACATGCTGCACATGTTGCAGGGTGGCTATTGTTAATCCTGCTGGCCTGTAGCACTTCAATTTTTTCCATGAAGATCATGTCAGAATAAAGTAAATGCAGCTGTAGGATGCCGAAGCTTGATTGCACTCACGCGTTTATAGTCCTGATCCTTATGGAGTCAGTGCAACTGACCAGCCTCATGAGTTGCCCTGACTGGGTCATGATTATATCTGCACTCATCATGCACAGAGGTCACAGTTAAGCTGATTTCCTTTGTAATGTTGCTGCTCTTCCTAAGGCATGGGCGAATACACACAGATATACTGGTTAATTCCTAAACTACTGACTCCATATGCTGACTTCTTTTAAAACCCAACAGACCACACATTTATTAGAATATTTCTATCTAGTGAGTAGTAGAATAAAAACAAAAGCATGGCTAGTGGGAACACAAAATTTGTTAATAACCTACAATTCGAGCTAAAGTCATCGCATGGCCCTAAAACTCAATTTCCACAGGTCCTGATGTGCACACCAAGTTTGGTGAGTTTTCATGCATGGCGAGGCCATGAAAATGTCAACATAAATCAGATAATGTTGGAACATATTTCCAAAAACTATTTCTAATTCAAATGAATTGCCTACTGGTTCCATGTAGCTTCATTCAAACTTTAGAAAGGTAACAAAAAGTGTGACTTTCATTCCTCAATTCAGCTCTTTCATGACCTTCACAGATTTGTCAGTTAATGTAAAAAAGTCACAGAATTTTCAGCCTATTCCAGAATTTGACATTGGTGTGTACTGCTCTGAAGGTTCACAATTAGAGTGGAGACAGGATGTTTAACTCCAAGATTCTCTTGGTATCCAGTTTACAAATTTCACTCTTCATACATGATTTTTGTAACAGAACGCAGTAAAGGACAATATTGATTGCGTGTGACAAGTCCTTTTTTTACTGCTAAAGACAGGGAGGGCTATGATGAATTAGAAAACAAATGTGTTTCCGGCAAATTAATACTAATAATAACAAAAATAATAATAATAATAATAATAATTGAAACAGCAGTTCAAAGCAAAAGTAAGTGGAGTTGTGGTAGAGAGTATTAGTGACACAATACAGTGTCACACACTGGTGTCCTTAACGGGACACAGCAGTGTTTCTGCCTGAACCAGTCTCAATACAAGGTGCCGTCCTAATGGATGTATTTTTTCACTCATTTTCAAATTCTTTCTTTCAGACATTCAGTTAGATTAATTTCAACTTGCCATATTGTCCCCAGCTCGAGCAGAAGGTAGCAATGTCTTCTGTAATTCTCTGGTTTTCTATCTTTTTCCCCACAAAGCTTTAACATCTTTCGTAGGATTTCTGTCCAGTTTGCTTGCAGCCTGGATATTAACTGATCTCATCTTACCAGAAAAAGCTGTGCCAAAGCTAGTATATAAACAAACTGGTATTAAAATAGTTGGGAGATTGCTATTCTGTAAAGTACACTTTTGGTGAGGTAAAATAAATCACCAGCTTTAAAATGCTGTAGTTCAGTCTTAAAAATGCCTGCACACAATCCAAAAAAGCAGCAGAAGAGACCGTGACTGTACCAGATAAAGTACAAGAAAAACATTTCCTGTCAAGGTAATGTTTAAGAGCCCTGAAACTCATACCTCCAGCCATGGACACGGAAGCCAGGGCACTGATCCCCACAGTGCATACAGGGCTGGCCTCTGTCTGGGTCCTCTTCCTCCTGCTGCAAACAAAACACAAAGCTCACTTTAGCTCACATCATGAAGCACCATTCTCAGTATTGGATACAGGAGGTTAGAATAAATAGATTGTGGCATTTGCACTCGAGCCACAAGTAGAATGGACTTAAGAGTAAAGAGTCAAGTTATAAATATTTCCCCTAAATTATATCAGAAACCTATATTATCAATACATAGTATGTATGCATGAACTGGCAGATAAAGAATAAATTTGGGTGAACATGCAAGTGAACATCTGTTTAGATGGTGTAAAATAATGCACTTTTCAGTGGGTATTAAACTAGGCGTTACTGGTTCCTGATTGCCCTTAAATCCAGTCATACACTAAAATCCAAGTGTGGGTATGAGGAGCGTTCACTGTCTGTTTTGAAGCAGAAACCTGGTTCTAATGAGGAAGAACCTCTTTTCTGAGGAGCTGATTAAGTTTTGAATTGTGATTAGGTTAGGGTTAGACAATGACTGGTTTAAGTTGGGGATAATGCTTTGGTTTGGTTGTCCAAATGAGTGGAAATCAGTGAGAGTCCTTAAAAGGATAGCTGTGCAAACCTGTAAATGTGTGTGGGAAACACACAGGCCCCTTTTAAGAGATGAGAGGAAGGAAGCAGACACAGGATAGGAGCTGCACCCTTTCCCTCTCCATGTTGTCTCCACTTTCTCCCTCTAATGCTGTAAATCCAATGTACTCTACTTTCGTCTGTGTGAACAACTAACAGTTCTTACTGTTCATATAGGGTTTTTATTTATTCTTTGTTCATAATAAGACTAATAATGCAGTATTAGCTCTTATAATATTAGTCCTCTCTGACTCTGCACTGTATAGTTTGCAAGATCCTGTAATTGCTGCCAATTTGCCAATTGCCAAAGTTACCAAATTGGGTCATGCAAACAAAAGACTTAAGCGACACCATAATTGCTTACAGAAATACAGTTATTGATAGGTAACAGGGAGAATGGTGCCTCTCTCCACCCTGAACTAGAGGTCAACCAAAGCCAATCTTTAGAAATCAGGGCAGCCGAAATAAAATGACAATTTTAAAACAGTTTATTAATAAAAAAGAAAGAAGACTGTGAGAGGCGTGTAACAAGAGAGGTGATAAAGGGAGATTAAGACATAAAATAATTAAGAGACCTGATGTGGGATCAGAGATTGAGGAAAAAGGTTAAATTTAAATACTGGCTTCACAAATAACAATGGTTCAGCCAGAGCACTCATAAAATAAATGTTCATCTGTGGGCCAAATACTGTGTTTATTTTTTGGTTACTCAACAATGCCTGAACCTAATAAGTCTCTGTACTGCTCTTAAAAGTGTCTGTAGCAAGGGGAGAAGAAAAAAACTAATGTTTGCAAGACATGCCAAGTTGGACAGGAAAGCGACACGAGGAACTTCAGCCAAGGTTAGCAAACACTCTCCCTTCCTTACTTAAACACTTTGTGGGCCCATTATTTTCACCTCATCGTCTCCTCTCATCATGTGATAATTCTCCAGCGCTGCTCTAAAGCAAAAATACTTTGTCTGCCTGTTGCAGAAATGCAAAACTTTAAACATACAAGTACATTTTTATAAAAATAAACCAGACAGTTGTGTTTGTGTTTTATGATCACAATGTAATTCCATAAGAGCAGTGTCTTATTTATTTATTTTTTAAATCTAGCAATAAACCTTTTAATGTTTGCAACTAAAGGTTGCAGTTGTACATATTTTACATATATCACATTTAATGACAGCAAGCATCTCAAATTGTCAGCATTAGGAGTTTTGCTGAATGAGGATTAGTTCAAAACGGTTAAAAAAATAACACTAGCTCTTTACCTCAAACATATTTTACAGGAGGATGAGTAACGTGCGTACACCCACAGACACTCACCGAGTTTAACGAGCAAAGCAATAAAACGCAGATATGTGACGAACACATTGAGCTACCTGTGCCTACCTGCTCAGCTGTGTTTTTGGTCTTTCTTTTGCCCTACCACAAACACTTAATCATAATTTCTTAGCTCATGCATGATTTCCCAAGCAAAGCATTTCATGACCATTTCCAAAATGATATGCAAATACTTTGATTAAAGGCACCTTATCTCTTTACTTATCTCACCGATATCTTGCCCTTTAAGACGGGTGTGTGCTTAACTAAACAAGGTATTATTAAAGGGCAGCTTGCTTTATTGTATTTTTTAATCATAACATTACCTTTGTATGTGTTTTAATAGACAGTCTGAATGTCTCCACCACAGTGGAGAGGGTTGGTTGTCTGCACAGAGTACATACAGTTTTGTAGGAACATGAACTAGTTAGTCCAGAATAGTTCCACATCCTGTATTTAAATGCCACATTGTGTGCCACACAAAACAACACACAGAAACAAACACGCACTGGGATCAGACCTGTGTCATGCTGCCTTATTAACTACCACACACTTTGAGTATGTTAACACAAGCGGGCATGAAAGATGACAAGCTGACAGGCTAAATGAGCCATACAGATGATTTCTGGGTGACTGAACCCGTCAGTTTCTTTCTCTTGAACAGTCACACATTGATATGCTGACTGAGCCTGGTAGGCACACATTAAAGAATGCCTGTACATTTCACACTGGTGTACGGCTACGCTCCTAAATATTACGTTTATTAAGGTTACAGAGTATAAAAGTAAATAGCTGCAGGATAAAAACTCTTTTGGAAACTGAAGCCGACCCAAGACGATTACACTACAGGATACTACAGGGTGTTACTGACTTTCCATTCATAGAGAGAAGAAATGAAATGACACTTAATATGTTCATGTTTTCACTGTCCTCCTTCTTCACTAATGCCATATTTGACTGGTGTTTTTTTTTAAACCTCATAACTGCTTTATAACACTTACACATGGACCTTAATGGCATATTCAAATACATATACAGCTCTTTAACACGGAGTTGGTCCCCCTACTGCAGCTATAACATTTTCCACACTTCTTGGAAGTGTTTCTATGGGAATTTGTGCTCATTCATTCTGTAGAGCATTTATGAGGTCAGGCACTGATGTTGGATGAGAAGGCCTGGCTCACAATCTCTGTTCTAGTTCTTCCCAAAGGGGCTCCAAGGGGGTGAGGCCAGGGCTCTGTGCGGGCCAGCTGAGTTCTTCCACACCAAACTCACCAAACCATGTCTTTATAGTCCACGTTTGAGCACTGGGACACAATAATTTTGGAATAGAAACGGTCTTCCTCAAACTGTTGCGTCAAATTTGGAAGCATAGCATTGTTCAAAATGTCTTGGTATGCTGAAACTTTAAGAGTGTCCTTCATTGGAGATAAGGGGTCTAGGCCAAAGCCTGAAACACCCAAATTCAATACTTAACAGGTGTGGCCAAATACTTTGGTCATATATACATACTTTTATTGGCTTCTCCCTTTAGGGATCAACAATGGATACATCTGCCTCCATCTTGCCCTATCACTTGTTATACTGTTACACCAACATGTCCTCATGTCCTCCATGAACCTTCTCCGAGGTCTTCCTCCTGACTGAAACCTCCATCTTCAAAATGCTTTGACCAATATATTCACTGTCCCTCTTCTGTATGAGACCAACCCATCTCAACCTTGCCTCTCTTGCATTCTCTCCAAACATTATATATAGTACTGTGCAAAAGTCTCAGGGCTCCACAGCTTTGTTGTCAAATTTCGTGATTATTGGAATTTGGATTGGAATGATGTGACTGATCTAAGAGGTTAATGAGATGGACATGAACCTCCTTTGAATGTATTAGATAAGGCTCAGCTCAGCGATTTGGTTTTGTTACTATAAGACTATTGTGTCTATCACATGGTATGATGCATGACTTTTTTACAAAAGACCTGTAGATGACTTTATCTCAGGAGAAAACAATGATGTCATGCATCATGGATACCTTCGTAATTGTAATTCACTGCAATTAATCATCCATCCCAACTGATGATCTCAACTCTTGGTTGAAATCAAATGTGCAGGAATCTTGAAGTTCTTCATTGTGTTTTGACAAAAAGAAAAGAAAATGGAGGACCACTTGTGAACCTTGAACATTACCCACTGCTAAGTAGTTTTATTTTTCCTTGAGTGTTTCCTTATCATGGTGGCAGTGTCAAAGCTATGCAGAGACTTGAGGGTGTCACATGCGTTTCCTTTTTAACACAAACAAAAAAATAATGCATCAAGTAAGTGACCAACAATGAGGTTTGTCTGTCGTGCTGCACTTGAAGGATGTGACGGAAGTGGTGGTAGGGAAGTTACTGCTGAACTAAATCTGTGTGTTAAGTAAATAATGCAAGTTCACAAGTTCACATGCTCACACTTAGACCAGGGTCAAACTTTTCATCTCAGCTCCCTCCTTTTTTAAAGTGGGTTTAATCACATGCCACTGCCTCAGTTTGCCTGAGCTTTCTGTTGCTACCAAGTAACCATGTAACCAGGTAATGGACAAACTGAAAACTTGCCAACTTCCTTATTTGATATCAAAGGGCAAACACATTGGCACAACCAGGGATTAAGTGCAATAATATGAGAGAACAGAAAGATAAAAGACCTGAAAGATGCCTGTCGGGCCACACAGAGAGTCTAAACAAAATTTGAAATTCGAAAGACATGGCTGAGTGTCATTTTGGTCTTGCTCCTCTACTCAACTTGTGGTGTAGGAGGGTTAAACATTAACAGAAGAGGTCAGGGGTCAGGGGCCTTTGCTGCCTTGGCATGCACCTCTCCTCACTGGACAAGATCAGACATAGAGCTGTACAGCTTGCAGGTCAGTGATTGCAAAGCCCTATTTAACAGCGTGACAGCTAAACTGCAAGTAACATTAATTATGGTATCCAAACTTTATCATTCATTAGGTAACTGTTTCAGCATATTTTTGCTGTACCTCAATGACTCTGCATTAAAACCAAATCAAACATTTTCACTCAGGTAAACAATTAGAGGATTACCAGAAGAATAATCAGCAAAGTTACTGATAATCTTTCACTGTATGAAAAAACAAAACAAAGATTTGTACATTTCTACTTCTCAAATGAAATATTTCTACATACATACTAAGTTTCTTAAGTGTTTTTTAATATAATATTTAAGGTTTTTGGTCATAGAAAACATCCTGACGTTTCACAAATCAAATTATACAAAACTTGCCTTTGAGTTCAGTTGTTAATGTTCTGCAATAATTCAATAACAACATATAATCACAATCGGAACTTTATACAATTGTAATGTAAATGAGGTTCAGTATATATCCTTTTTTGGTTGTTTGTGGATAGTAAAAAAAAAAACACACTTTGAGATATAACGCACGTAAATCAATTTTAATATTTTACCTGTGATGTATGAGATGGTTCTGTTTTACCAGGTGTTTGTTGATTTCTATACATAAAAAACTTATTTATCATTTATCATAATTATTAATATTCACTAGTTTGAACATGTATTATCGTGCGTAACCTTTTTGGCTGTATTTTCCAGCCCTAATGCCACATAAATAAATATGTGTTCTTATCATCATTTGTATCCACATAATATAATAATTTCCAATTTGTTTATGAATAAGTACAGACAAATGTATCTGTAAATATCTCTCTTTAGTCACACTTCACGCTTCTTGTGCTTATGTGATGGAGAGAAGCATGAAATATTTACAGACTCATTAATAATTTAATCAGGTTATTGTATGTGTAAGGTGAGAAGAGGTGTCCTGGGCAATTACACGATGTTAAAGCACTTGCACAAAAGGCCCATGTTGCGGGTAAATTACAGGATCTCTGTTAAATACAATTAGAACAAGAGCAAAATCATCTACTTTAGTATTATGTAGACTTACACATGAGGTCACAGAAAGTAGTGTGTTCACACTGTCACAGTCTGAATATGTTCCAAGAGTGTGTTGCATGGCCAGATGTTTCATGGCCACAAAGCTGTTGGAAAACAAGCCTAATTTGGTCTATAAACTCATCACATTGGCGGATTGGGTTCTGGGCAAATTCCCAATGATTTCACAGAGCAACTGAATTTCTATAATGATTAATTGATAAATTAATTATTATTTGATTACTAAATGAATCACAGAACCGAGTGTTCTCAAATCTTTCCGTGTGGAGAATTATGGAGAAAGGATTGTGAATACAATTTTGGGGTTTGGGAAACAATAACATTCTTTTCTACATCTTATATGTCTACCATGTAACAGTTAAGCTGGGTTTAAACTGCATGTTTTGTAAACCTCCAACTCAAACTGTATGACTAATGATTTATGTGCGCACACTATACAGTCTGATGCACAGATGACTTCAAACAGGTTTGATTTTCATCTATACAATTGCCGATCGAGAGCTGGTCATGAGGGGTTAAGTTGTGAACGTTGTATGTATACTACACAATGCACAATTAAGATCTAATCCCCAGAATAGTCGCATTAGTGAAAAATTGGCTCACATGGACCAAAATACGCAGCTCTAGTGACATCTAATGGTGAGAATGCAGATAGCAACAAATGTAGGACTCCTTTGTTCACCCCTCTTTTTCCCTAGTGCATCAGAGAACTAGAGTAGCCTTAACACACTAAAAATATTGACATCATTCTTCTTCTTTGTTTGCTTAGTAAATCTTTGCTTCAGAAATTTAAACACATGCGCTGTCTGGTTTGTCTGTTTCGGGCTGCCGTATAAACATGGCGACACAAGATGGCGTTCTCTGTAAAGCAAGGCCCTCGCCTCAAGTACATGTAAAATAGTTATTTTAAAAAGCTATGAAAGCCAAATGATTTTTATTTTATAGTATATTCCATTTCTGCCAAATATCCCCTCTAAATGTTACACACTTGGCCTTGAAAGACAAAACAATTAAGATATTACTAAAGAAAATTAGACAGACAGATTATTCTATGATGAAGATAATCCTTAGATGCAGCTCTAATTAATTGTTCTTATGATAAAAACACAACACGGGTAATGAACATGTTTAGGTTACAGCTGCCACATCCTACCAACCTGCCCAGGTTAAAAAAAAAAAAGAAATCGATGACGTAAAGTGTTTGACCCCTCCTGACTATACCTGAGGCGCCCGAAGTGACTCAAGAAACAAAGAATGTAGTCTCTTTTGGTTAATAAAACACTAGTTAACAACAAATTGTACTCTACACATAGTGTGGACAAACTGTGGAACGTGTTTACTTAAATCAATTCGGCGGAACAACGACAGGTGAAGGAAGGTGGGACAAACTTCCACAGTTTTCTGTCTTCACTCCCCTACAAGTTCATTTCAAACCCTACTGTTAATAAAGACACAGAAAACTGCATCAAAACATTCTTAATATTCCCGTTACGTGCGTTCTGTGGTGAAATGAGACTCAATGGGAAAGAGTTTTAAGTGATTTGTGAGTTGTAAAAGTCACTGAGGAATAAAAATGCGATAGCGAAAAAAAGAAAAAAAGGAAAAGAAACTTACCGAGCGGTTGGACCGTCGCTTTTTGGAGCCGCGCAGGAACATTTTAATGTCTGCTGGGCGTTAAAAACAGCCAGTGTCCGGGTAAACAAACGGGGGAAAGACACACCAAAGTCCTGTTGTATAAATTGACACGGCGTGTGTTCCAACTACATGATGTTCGTCGCAGACTATCCAACAGTACTCCTCATTCCGCCTGGGCTAACTATTTTGGAAACTACAGCGACAAGAGGCCAAACTGAAAAACACTTCCTGTTGGCCTTTCAGAGTAAAACACATACAAACCAATTTGTGTAACATTACTCGAGCATATGCAAACCGCACATTCAAATATTAAGAAAACGCATATATTACTTGTCTGACCATTGTAGATTCCGGGAAAAAAAACGACCATTCACTCGAACTGATACCGCTTGTGCTTTTATTTTGAAGCAAGAAACGCTACACACTCCTCCTAATAGTTCCTGTTTAACTTGACGAAGCTCTAACTTCACCTGAAGGCAGAAGGCAGCAAAAACAAAGCTTTATTTCACCCTGGCTACACGAAAAAGTATAAATGTATTCTTGACCGCTAGTATTTATTCATCTACACTGGGAAGTAAAACAAAAATGATTTGAACCATCGCCACCCAAATATAATTAATTGGAGATGCTATTTGACCCATAAAATGAAGATAGCGTCATGTATAAAGTTTTATATATAAATAGAATTTTTGGTATTTGACGTCATTCTGTACAACACTTTGGTCAACCTTGGTTGTTTTTAAATGTGCTCTATAAATAAACTTTGATTTATGGATATCAGGTATGGAATGGATTTCCATATTTCAAACACAGGTCTGTTGCGTTTGGGCAGGTTTTTAAATATCACATTTGATGTCGACAGAGGTTGGGACACATATTTTTAGTTGACAAAATATTAAAACACCTAAATAAGAGGTGTTCACTTTGAAATACAAACATTTTAAATATTTTTCATTTATTTTGAAACTACAGGGCTGAAGGGACACATGTGGCTCCCCTGATCTACACAGTAATATTGAAATATTAATATTCTTAAATACAAGAGAACGTACTGAACAAATGCAACACATAATTTTTAGAGGATGAAGGTATTATTGGACTCAGGCTGCCACAGCAGCAGAAAGACGGGGAATTAATTTGATAACAGTGTGAGCCAAAACAAAGGATTAACATTCCGCTGAGTCTGTAAAATGACATGGGTGTAATATACTACAGTGCTCACTGCAACTGAAAGGCAGTGGTGCCACAGCGGGAAAACAGAGGAGATAAAATGACTTTTATGATATGATCTTTAAATTGGAAAAAAGGAAGTGCATGTACGTATAGCAGCAACAAAGACTTTTTCCAGAAAAAAGATCACAGATAAAAGCTGCAGTCAACCCAACATCCTGGCAAAAGTTTTGTTGAAACATGGCAACTCCGCATCATATTTGAATAACAACAGTTATGAAGAGAGATGAAACCATATTCTGACACAGCTACAATCGTGGTTCTACACTTTAATTTATGAGGCTCAAGCAGTTTTAGCAATTTAGCAGTCCATTTGAAATTTTGAAGTGTAAAAGTCTGCTACCATCTAGTGGCAATCTAAGAGAAGACACATTTGCACATAAAGCATCCAGACAGTCACAGTTCACAATCAAGCTGTTGTTGAGCAAAACTGGATTGTGTAGTATCGACAGATTTTCTTTGCAGTGACAATGGCTTTTATTTCCCCAAAGCATGGCATGCTTTAAATTACAAAATTACAAACTGCAGACTCATGAAAAACCTGTTAGGAAACATCATTGTGGTAACATGACGGTAACAAGAAGAATGTTTTAGACAGATCATACAGAAAGGGTACAGGAAACAGATACAGAACATACTTATGATTCATAATATGTCATCTATTTGATATTTCTTCAGATGTTTGTTCTTAGTTCATCGGCCCGATAAAACTCAAAAACGGATTACAAAAATTATTTCACAACTGGACTGTAAAAACTAACTATTTAAAAAATATTAGGCACACAAAATGTAAGGGAAAAGAAAAACACAACCTGAGCAATTTTCATGTAATCTCTGCAGTGAAAGGTTTGTATACAGGCATTATGTAAATATTATTTTCAAATAGTTTTCTTTTTTTTTTTCATTTTCTTAAATCTGAATATTCTGAGTTTATATATTTCTGTTTATTAAACACCTATTTTCTATTTGTCACTGAATATTTGCTGCTGCAACACATGAATTTCCAGTGTTGGAGCAATTAAACTTAATCTAATCTTATCTCGCCTGAGAATCAAAGTAGACAGGCGAAAGCAGAGACTCAAATTAGGAACAAGTTGACAGTTAATGGACATCTATGGTTGCCAATGATATGGACTAAACCCTGATTAGTAGAAAAACACCCAAAAAGATTGCTGATACAAGACAGAAGGCCACTTCATGTGTAAAAGATGGAACAGGGTAAGGTAATGGTTAATGTAAATGAGACTTCAAGGCACTGCAACACACAGGAAGTAATGATTAAGTAACAGCAGGAAATGTTTAAAACGTTGTGAAAACTCAAGATACCAAACTGCAGAGGAGCATAATTATGTTCAACCATCTCTAAACCACCCATTCACGTGTCTATTACAACTTTTAGTCCGAGTGACACGGTTACGACTTCATACAGCAGTGTGTTAACAGGAGACATGTATCAGACAAGCTCCACGACAACATCAAATTAAGTTTTACACTGTATTGTTTACAGTTTCCCTTTTTTTTTTTTTTAAATCAGTGGTACGTTGAGGTTGGACTAAAAGTGTGAGAGGGTTTCCTCGTGTGGTAGACGGGGTTATGTCTGACACTCACGTTTGGCTATGTCATCCTTCCATCAGACACGGCCTTAAAAACAAATCTCTCATCTGCTCAAACCTTTCAGTGGCATTGAAAAAAACAAAAAACTGTGATCCATTCGTTTTTACTGTCCATCGTTTCCTCTGCTCCACCCTTCTGTTAAAATCGCCACAAAATATCTTCTCAGTCCTCCTCAATGTTCTTGACACAAGTGCACGCGTCTGTGTTTAAACTGAGTCATCTGCAATAAAGAAACAATCAGAAATTGAGGAAAACAAACATCTTGTTCGTATAGTAAAGTATGTTGTTGTCCTACATAACAAAATATACACTTGCTGCACAGTTAATTATGTGAATAATGTTCAGGCTCCTTAAACACAGTATGCTCATCAACACTAGGGCTCTAATCTTACTGTGAATGCAGAGAGCAAGAACAAACGCAGAGCAATGAATCAGTTATTAAACATATTTTCCTGATCATTCTAAAGTTGTTATGATGTAAATAAGTTATTTAATGTACAATACAGAGACAAGTGGATCTCCTGCTAGACGTATTCATCAACTTAAAAGGAAACTATTCGGTGCACCAGTGCGACCAAGGAAAGACATTTTGTCACACTCCAGAGATTTTTGGTCACACTCTAGAGTGCTGTTGTGTGTTGATGAGTGTGTGATGTAAATATGTATGTGTTGCTCTTACGGGTGGGAGCTGGATTGTGCTGCCTGCTGCTCTTGATTTGCATGTAGATGGTGTAGGTGTCGTAGGCGAACAACAGACCAGCGATCAAACCAAACACCTAAAAAAACAAAAAAGACAAGGTAGATTCAGAATCACAGTAATAATCAATCAATCACACAAAACACAACTTTCTGGCATAATATATTACATGTGACACACAATAAGCAAGTGAAGACTGCAAGACCTTGAAAATGTCAGAATCTCTCTCGGACTTGAGAGTGAAAAAAACGACAAAACTGTCTGGGATGGTGTGTAATGGAATATAAGCGCAACAGTCACTGCAGGGCAACGTTGTGATGCCTTCATCCCCAAGTACATGTGGTGTATAAACAAAAGATCAAGGCTTAAACTGGCACAGGCTGCATCAGTGAATGTGATTGTCAACAGAACTCAACAATAGTATAAGTAATAGTAATAATACAAAAATCTTTCTTCAATATCAATATTTCAAAGGTATACATATACTGTATATAATATGTATGGATTGTGCAAACATACTCTGAGAAAGGACACATAATTGCAGTGGATGTTTTGCTTAGGACAGAAGTTAAAAACTGCAGTTATATGTGTTGTCATCTTTCACTCAGGAGTAAAACTCAAGTCTATAATTATCTGACATTTGTCTCGATTATAATAAATATCGACTAATGTGAAACATTTTTATTGTGATATTTCCAGCCGAAATGCATCATCCAGCCCTTCCTGGAACCATATAAGCAACAATGTGTCCGTTTGCCTTCCTTTTAGTTCTGTCAGGCGGGTTGCAACACTACAAGGTGTTGCAACTAAAAGCACATCCTCTTTTTAGCTATGATACAATCTAACGTGTCATATCTCTTGCTTTAGCACATGAAGAGAATTAGTGAAGCTTCTAAACCACTTAGACCAAAGGATCTACAGTGACTGATTTCAAGTCAAATTTATGAAGCATTTTTAAAATCTAGTAAGAAAAAAAAAACAATGTGTACCCATCCCCTTAATCAGATGATGTACATTACCAGAAATGTAACCACTGTGGTGGTTTGCCTTAAGTACTGTACAGTAAAAAGGTTTTTTACCACATAAAGTCTGAACATATTTCTTGTCTTTGATGCATGAAAATGAAATGTGTCTCAGACAGACAAAAAAAGTTCCTTGGCTGGTATTTGACATTCTTTAACAAAAGGTCAGATCAGAACAGATTAAGGCTGAAATTAACTCAGATTTCGATGCTGACTGACTGCTTTCACTCAATTAGGGTGTTGATTATACTGTAAACAAACAACTGACTGCAGCATCTCACCCATGACGTATTTAATTAGTTTTCACATTTGCAGTTCAAGTAATTTGTAGTCGTGACAACAAGCAGCAAAACTCTTCCGTTGAAACCTCACGGCTGAGTCACAGCGGCTTCACTTACCCCGCCTGCGATACGAGCGCCGTCCCCGGCTCCGCCAATGACACAAATCAGAGAGGTGATGATGTAAAGGAGGGCACCGATACCAGCGCGGAAAAGATCCTGTGCAAAAAGAGGCAGAGGAAGGTGAAGACCTTTGCAACCGTGCACAGACTTGTGTGTGTTGGTGTTAAATCACATAGTTAACTCACAGTCCAGAGCCAGTTGACCACTAGGATCTGCTTGTCCAGCTCCATCATGAAGATGCCAAAGAAAATCATGGAGAAGATCATCTCACAGATGGCCACAGCAGAGTATCCTCCGTACAGAGACGCGGCATAGCAGATGAGGATGATTAAGCTGAGGAGCTGAGAGCGATAGGGGGAGGTGGGGAAAACAATAAAGAGAGATTTTGTTATGCTAGAAAACTTGCTGCCTACATTCCTCCTGTCTATTACACTTCACAGGTTACTTAGGTAAAAACTGATGAGATGTTTTAATCTGAGGATGAAGGTTCATCTCAGTGCTCAGTTAGAGAAAAGGAGCTGTGTCCACTCAACAGTCACGGTCAGTCGGATTGTGTCAGTCAGACGACTCAAACCCAACATTGTTCACAATCATAAAAACCTTGGTCTTCTTTGCCAGGAAAATATATTGTCTATACTCAATTGTTGACACATGAGCAGATAGTATTGCACTCGAGTCAAATAGCACTCTGTCAGTCTATGACAGCCTGCTTTCTTATTAGATTTATACTCAAGTGTTTGTTCCACCCTTTTTATATGAGGGGCGAAAAAAAGTTTGTGCATTCTTCTCAGTCCATTCCACTGGAAATCTGCCAATGTGAAGAAGTCATAAATGTAGGCAGCCTACGCCTCAGAAGCCTGCTGCTGTATGTAGTCATGGGACAATATAAACATTGCCCACCACCATCATCCTGACCAAAATCATTGCAATTCACGATATTATTGCCATGGTAAAAAAAAAAAATTTTAATATAATTTTTTACATTCTTAAACTTAAACCTTCCGTCTACACTTCGCTAGTCAGAAACATCTACTATGCGATACTTTTTTGTGTGAAATAATAAGTCACGAGGAAAGACGCTGCTCCCCATTGCAGCATGTTAATAAATAAATCACAAGGACTGTATGTTAGTGAGTTAGAAAGGATTTTCTAGTCACTCGCATGAAATATTAATGTTTGTCTCCATTCACGATCACAATAGAAATTCACCACAATGAACTTATTGTATGTGCTGTTTATCACGATGAACAATAATATCCCATACTGTCCCATCACTAGCACTTTATTCTGAATGCCATAGCAATACTGATTAGTTCCTTCTTTTCTCTGTAAACAGACCCATCTTCAAAGCAAGACTTTTGAGATTATGGTCCACTTTGATCTGATTACATGTCAGCCATATTTCATCCCACTTTCTACCACAACCTAAAGATGTTTGCTGGATCTACAATCAGATCTGTGTCATGGCTATGAAAACTGAGATGACCTTTGCTTTGAAACATGGTCCATTACCATACAGCCAGCCAATTATGGTCAATTCTAGCCATAATGTCAAATACACAATGGCATTAAAATGGTGACCGGCTCATTCCTCGGCAGAGAGTGTATCAAGAATTAATTCCCTCACACCATTACAGTAGCACCACTAACTTGGGCTGTTGATATAAAGCAGGTAGGATCCATAGATTAACGCTGTTGTCATTATAAAATTGTTGTTGTTGATCATTCAACAATTTTATGTAGCGAAGACAGCAAGAGAGAGGTGGGGCTATGACATCACCATTCACCCAACGCAAGGGTAGCATTTTGAGATTTCTTTTTCACACATCCTGCTACTTAAGTCTACGGTTGGTAAAAAGGGGAGTGAACTTACTGTTTCTGATGCCAGTATGAAGCCTTTCGGTGTTTTCACATAACTTTTGAACTGCTCCCGGGAATAAACAACGAACCTAGGCCTGGCTGTATCAGTTATTGCAGCTGTATCAGACATTTTGGTTATATCGGATAGTTCGGTTAGATCAGCCATATCGGTTAGATCAGCCATTCCAGTTATATCAGCCAACTCAGTTGAATCATCCATTTTGTGTGACAACATATGGACACCGAGTAACTGCTGCTTGCGCTCAAACTAACTGGAAGTTATTTTTTCAAATTGCAGGTTGAATCAACTTCACCGATTAAAAATAATCTTGGTGTAATATCGTGTTGGTCTCAGCAGCTTCACAGGAAAACTCTTGTGTTCAGTTTGAGGGAAGAGGAGCGGAGCCAGGAAGGTTCTCGTGGAGCATTTACTGCACTGCCAAACTCACAAGCGCCTTGGAAATTCCACAAACTCACTTTCAGCTAGTGTATATTTTTCCACACCTCAGAGGTTAGTCTATGCTACCCTATGACCAAATGTTTATCACCAGTGCTATTTTCAATGAAATCCTGAAGACAGTTAGAATGTGAACACTCGACGTATGCACATGTTAAAAGACATTAAAGAGACCAATATGGAATACTTTAAAGTAATACATGAAAGCAAATGATGTCACTTTACTCTATTTATGGAAATTGAATTGCTTTGTCATATCGGGCATTACCATGCAGCCAGTTGATTATAGTCACTTCTGGACATAATCTCAGAACCGTGACGGCAATAAAATGATGACCAACTGTTATTAAGTGGATGGTCCAAAGTCCGAAGTGTCAAGAAATGCGAATTAATGCTGCTACAGCTCAGGAAAGAGAGGGTTTGGAACAGTGGTCAACGTAGCTAAATGCTGAACGCAGATAACCGACACAAACTCAGAGGAGTGAATCAAAGACAACATATTTTCTGATCATTTTACCGAAGGTTTTAATGTAAATAGAGACATGAACTGAGACAATTGCAGCCTCTGCTCTGACAAGTGCACTGCTGTGAGTGTGTCAGACATGCCCTCCTCTGTCTGCAACTCTCTGACACCGAGACTCAATTAGGACTTGGGCAAGACCTTTAACATCTATCTATAAATGCAAGGGACGTCCGTCCGTCTGTCTGTCTGTTAATAGTACAACTATGCAACGGGTCGCTTGACAGGCTTTGAATTTGGCAGGTGACTTCCTAAGGGCACCAGTGTGTGCATTGCCAACTTTGACATCGTTTAGATAAGAAATACAAGAGACGTCGGTAATAATTAAAAGAAAGGCGCGCACGTTGAAAGGGTACTGAACTACTGTAACCAATTGTGACTATTCATAATATCTTTGAAGATAAACATTAACACGTATTTCTGATTTAGAATCTTTAGAAATGTTTCTTTGAGAGCTATGCCACAGTAGTAGCATAATGTGCCATTTTTTCATCTGTTAAGTTTTTTTTCTTTACCTTCATTTCCCCTTTCCCCCTTTCCCCTTTAATGCAAGCAAGGATCTGCTTGCATTAACATACTGGGGTCATTTTAAGCGTCAAATGCCTAAAAATATTGTGAGGTTCATTGTAGGCAATATTGCTTAGCCCTTGTTACAGGTCTAATACAAATATTATGTTTTTCTCACTAATATATCATTGAATTTGTTTTTTTCCAATCTTGCCTTTATTTCCTTACGAAAAACACAAATTATTATTAATTATTAATTTTGCACATTGACCCATTTATCCACCCTGCATTTCACTGTACATTGTATATACAAATCAGGTGTTCTGAAACATTTCTCTGCATGGTTTTTTTGGGACGAGTAAAATTAAATTAATCATTACACAACACTTAACCACATCAATCATGTCTATTGGTATTTTAAAAAGCACATTTTGCACATTGCAGTGTTTTATTCTCAGACACAGACCACTTGGAGGCAAGTGTCAAATCACGATGGTCTATATGATACACACATGATGTAACTGACTCGACACTAACCCTACATCTGTCGCTGCTGCTTCCCCTCCCCTAAACGGCAACTGTTACACAAACACGCAGCCGGCCAGTTTGATGCATCAGTAGTTCATGTGTTCTTGAGACAGGCACAGACTGCCTCTGTAGAGTAGCGTGGCGGTCGAGGCCAAGGTCTGAGACAAAAGGGGCTTTATTAAGACCAGAGGGGCCGTCACTCAGAGGAACACCCACTGCATGGATCCCTGAGAACAAGAAAGGCTCTGAGATGTTGACACTCCTATGTTTTCCACACAGCAGTGGATCTGTTTGCATGGGGTCAGTGTTTAAAGATCTCGACTAGGATCCATTCATATCTGTATAATGCGCAACTCTTTTAAACTGACTGGAGGTTAAATTGTTTGGAATGGTTGGCTAATTATAGTGAGAGGCAACACGAGAGCCAGGATGTAGTCTGTTGTGCAGAGACACACAAAACAATAATGGTTGCTAGGGAAGTCCCTTACATTTTGGGGGCATTTTTTTTTGCACTTGCTGACGTACACTAACGTCTACAACATGCATGTTGAGAGCAAAATGGAACTTTGAAAATCATTTCATCGCTCTTCTTTTATTTCTCATCTTTCCTCAATGAACTCTTCTTCCACATTTTACTCGAAAGCCTCTTTCACAATAACAGAAGAGGGTTTACCCAGAACTTCTTTTTTTACTGGGTGATCCCTCTTAAAAGAAGTGCTTACAACAACTCCCATTGCCAGTGGTTGGTCTGTCCTGTGGTGTTTTTCCCCCACCCTGGATCACCCATGCATGAATGTGTCACATCAAAAACACACTGGGGAAAAAAAGCAAGACGAAAAAACAAGTGGGAGGGAGGCGGAAACAATAACACCACAAAGGAGCAAGGTGACAATGGCGGTTACTTTTTTGAATCTTATACTTCCCTTGTTCAAACTCAATAGTGAGTGAATGATTGTAAGGTGGTAATGGCTAAACTAATGTCTTACTTAGCATTGCACACATTACAGGTGATCAAATAGTAATGTTGATCAAAGCTAGAAAGTGTGTGCTTTGGAGTCGTCCTTTGACCTGAACATGAATGGCAGATTAGGGCTACAACTACCAATTATTCTCATAACCGATTAATCTGTTGATTATTTTCTCAATTAATTGAGTACTTGTTAGAAAATGTTGAAACATTTTGATCAGTGTTCTCCAGACCTCGTAATGGTGACGTTCTCAAATGTCTTGTTTAGACCACAAACCAACATTAATCAGTTTCAATGATTTCTTTGTTATATGGAAATAAACCAGAAAATATATTCACATTTAAGAAGAAAAAAACACCAAAAGCCTGTTTCAACTTGTGATTAAGCATGTTATTTGGACCAGTGGAGTATAATGAAGGATTACTTGTAGTCATTAGACAATGGGATCACTCCATATCCTTAAGACTAAAAGCAAGCAATGCTAACGTGAAAGATCATCTGAGTGCATGACTCATTACTGACTACTACTCACTACTGGCTTAAGATGTAACACATGGCAATCTGAAATTTGCTGTAGATGGGTGTGGCTTTGACCTGTATGTTGTTCTGCAGCTTCATGTGCTCAAGTATGGTCATGCCTCTGCCAGGCAGAATAAAGGAAAGGCGAACTATATGAATACCAGTACGGCGTGGAAACCTTACTGTGAAAACCTACTGACTGTGCATATAGTCAAAAATTCCATTTCCCCCCTCAACCTTTAACTTGCAATCATAGCTACTGTGGTTAAAAATCCTATTTTCTATTAGATTTGTTGTAATAAGCTGCAATGACATTTGACTTCCAGTTTGGTTACACCGGCTTTCTGTCTTCATTGTAAACAAAATCAGATATCCAAAATACAGATGACTTCCTTTAAAGCCCTGACTGGGAGGAAACAACACACTAATGTGTGTATCTTTGAATGGCACACCAGAGATGTGTGCTAAGCAATTCACACATTCCTTGTTCCTGAGGCCAAACTTCACACACAGCCTGGAATTTCCATTACATCCAAAAAGAAAAAAAGACTTTTACAGTGGGTGGACCACTGACCACCAACATCTGACAGCCTGCTCTATAATGGCCTTGTTGAGTTATGAGAACAAGGCTTTTCATCACTGATACAAAAAAGCTTCCCTTGCTTTTAGAAACAAGTGAACCTTGTAGTGCAGTAACATTTTCAGTAGTCCACACTTTACTGTGAGGTATGCCGCAGTAGATGTGCATGGTGAGACAGGCCAGATATGAACTTGCACAAAGGTAGAAGTGTTTAAATCATTTACATAAGTAAACCATTTACATAAGTAAACCTAGGCTTATTTTATTCTAAATACTTCAGCAATTACTTAAAAAAGAAAGAAGGTATTTATTAATAGGACTTGTTATGGCACCATTATTCCTGAAGTAGTGTTTCCCAACCCTGGCATATATCACTGGTACCAGGCCTGAGCTGAACTGGGCTGCAAAAACCAGTAGGATGCAAGCCCTGAAAAATTCAAAATTGTTCTAATGAGTGCTCAACTATAACAATGCTCCACAGCACACTGTGTGTTAAATCTGGTGTGCCTGTCATCCACACAAACACACACTATGACCACACAGTCTCTGACATGACATCAGGGCCAGAGTACTATCAAATAATGACCTATTACTGATGTCAGAAAATTGCTCATGGGACTGATTATCAGCTCTGTAGTGTCCTGTCTCCTCTCCCTCACATAATCGCAGTCCATACATGTAATAAAGTAAGAAGTACAAACCATTCTTGTTAAAAATGTAGTGGGAAAACAGGCACAAATGTATTAAGCTAAGTACAAATACCTGAAACTATACCCGAGAACACTGTCCTTGAAATAATTACAGTTAGGATATGTAAGGTAAGAAGGGTGGGTGTAAATAAGCTTTAGCCTCAGCCTAAGTGTCCATTGAGAAATAATTGTTATTTTGGTCTCCATAGTTTGCTGTGTCTATTGACACTGAGCCGAACACAAATAATAAATAGCATTGCCATAATCAGGGCAATCAAGTGAGAATTCTGGTCATGGACAATATAAATAAAAATGGTTTCCAGAAAGGATGTGGTCGCAACTCACTCAACATAGATACACCGGTGTAGCTGTGGTTTTTCTGTGCCAGATGTTCAAAAAATGAAAAAAAATGATGATTCAGACATACAGTATATTGCATTTTCTCTTCACCATATTTGGGGCCACATAGCTTCACTTCTCTGCCTACAAATAGTATACAGTCCGTGGCAACGAGCAGGAGCAGAGAGGGGGAGACGCCTGACAACGGTTAACCCATATAAACTGTCATCTGCCATTTATGCTCAGCATTTGGCTCTTTGGTGCCAAATGAGAAGAGAGTGGAGCTCATGTGACAGGTGAGAAACCCTTAACCCCTGCTCATGACCCCTCAACCCCCTCTAGATCACATGCTTTCCATTCCCCTGATGGCCACACACTCCTGCCTTAAAATGAGTCAAAAATCCCTTAACCCTAAATACGAGAGAACACAGATTAGAGCATGGTTTTTAAACAGCATGAGAAATTAATCATCAACGCCATAAAACATCTATATCGCGACTTAAGCAAATGTAAAACATTAGTAAAAAGCTACACAGTAGGTGAAAAGGTGAGTGAACTTACTATTTCTGTTGCCAGTATAATCCCTTTCTGGGTCTTCACGTAACTTTTCAGCTTCTCCACACAGTTAGCAGCAGAGCTGGACGCGGTTGTATCGGCCATTTCTGTAACAACCTGTATCAACAACCTTGTTATATGCACGTACAGTGAGTGAGTTGTTGTTTTAGAGCCTGAACTCCACCAAAATACAAATTGTCTCGAGATGGATATTCAAACGTTAACGGTCGCAGTGTTTTTTTAAACCGACCGCTGCTGCTGTTGCTCCCGCTCAAGCTGGCGAGAAGTTCTTTCGGTTGAATCGACTTCTCCGAATCTTAAAAAAAAACCTGGTTGATGTGAGTGAGTCAGTCAAAGCAAACTCCGCAGAAAAACTCTTGCTTTCACTGTGTGGTGGAGGAGGAGTGAGGAGGTGACAGTGGGGCGTTGGCCTCGCCACAGTGGAGCTGCTGCGTTCAAGAGCAGCTCAGAAATTCTACAACTCATGTGAATACTTCACTGTCCACTATGGAACTGAACATTTTAAAAGAAAACATATTTTTGTTTTGATCAGTGTTGTATAAAGTACCTACAAGGGATACTTGAGTAAAAGTACAAGTATCTTACCAGAAAATGACTTTGGTAGAAGTTGAAGTCACCTTTTAGAATATTACTGTAAAAGTCTATGACATTTACTGTATCGAAAGTAATTTTGTGGCATAAAATGCACTTAAGCTTTAGAAGTAAAAGTATTATTATTGATGTTGAGTTTGAGTTTGATTCCCGTCTTCATGCCACTGTGTCTTTGGATAAGACACTTAACCTGGTCTTAAGTCTTAAGTATGTTTTTTAATGCATTATATCACTAATACCTTAAAATCAGTTAAGAATAGCAAGAACGCTCCTGTGTGGATGGTTTTTTATTTATATTTTGAATTTTTCTTGATGTCACACAAACTGTAAAATAATAAATCTTTTATCTGTGGATACTCTGTGTGTCACCTTCTTGTCTCCATGTTTCACCCAGTCTTTCCCGCACACTTGGAACATACTTAATTTGTAGCCCAAATGAATACGTATCAACTACTGTGCAATTTTATTTGCCATTTGTATAGAATAAAATAATATGGTGCAGCAGCTGCAGAAGCTGACAAAATGCTGTATATGAGCAACCTGCGAGAGCCACCAGCGCTGCATTTTGCTCAAGAAAAGCACAACGTAAGTGTAGTTTTGTATAAATCGTCAGTCTGCAAATAACACTAACTTAAATATTGGCCCATGTCCTGCTAAAATGGTGTTGAAATGCCTTAGAAATAGGCCAGCCAAGGACGTGCTGTATCTATAAACAACGTTGTCATTTTAGAGCTTTCTATTTGAAGACTGTATCACTTATAAGAACATTACAAAACAAACTGCACAAAGAAGGAAAAAAACAAACCCTCCTATGAACAGAAGTACACATTTTAACCTTCAACAGAATAATTTCAAGTTTATTTCATTTTGTTACACATGGATCCCATATAATAATAAGAATACAGCGGAATTCTGGAGAGTCTTGGATATTTTTTTTTTCCTCTTGACTTTTCATTATCATAAATACTAATATGAATACATCATACACAATAAACACAGCACTATCCAAAGGCGTAGAGATTATCACAAGACATCATTCACCACTAACAACAGAGTATATTTAATTTCAGCATATTCATAAGAGCTACCGTGAAAGACATGGAGGGAAAGGACAGAAAGAAAGAGGTGGGAGGGGGCGGAGAGTAGAAGAAGAGAGAAAAGCCAGGTGCTTCTAAACTGCCTGAACCAAAGAATTTAGTACATATATATGTATATATATATATATATATATATATATATATATATATATACACATATATATATATATATATATACACATATATATATATATATATATATATACATACATATATGTGTGTGTGTGTATATTTCATTTCTTTTGAACAAAGACTTTGCAATGAATTGATATACTGGGGGTGGAGGGCCATTCATATTGAAAGGGACTGTGGATGCAACACTACCAATCAAAACGACATCTCTGACCTTTCAGCAAACATGATCTTGAATATCCAAACGGAGGACTGGCAGTGGGAGAGGTGTATCTATGTCTGGAAAGAAGTCATTATTGCAGCACTTACTTTGTGCTTTGAGTAGAATATAGCAGAGCTGCTGTATGTATGTGTGTGTGTGTGTGTGTGTGTGTGTGTGTGTGCTGTGCAAGAAATGACTATGATGGATCAAACGTGGTAATTGTTGTGTCGTCTAGTAGTGCTTTCCTGCTTGAGCCTCAGCCTCTGAAATATGTCCAGGGATGCTCTAGGATATAACATGTAAGATGCATGCAATAAATTCACTTGCCTTCATCGAGAGAAATAGATAAAGAAGGATTGAGGATGCAGGAGAAGCATAATGTGGACACGTACTGTTTAGACAGCTGCATAATAATAATAATAAGATTTGTTTACCATGGCATAATCAAGATATTTCAGGTTTAATATACGTTATATTCTCATGTGCCTTGCTCCTGTTAATGTGAGTATGTATGTATGTCACTGATTTCAGTGTTTTATAGAAACACCCGTTAAAAAACTATACGACTCTGTTTTAAACTTTGTGAAAGGCGATCGGAAAAAACAAGACGAGGCTCACTGACTGAATGTGTTGGGTACCATTACGTAAAAACGGAACAAACAAACAAACAAACACGCACGCACGCACTTCTAAAACTGTTGTTCTCTGCCCCTGATTCACATACTGATAGTACACTATATAGAGCACAGCAAATACGAGATGCTACCATGCTCACTAATTTCCTTAACCCTATGCAGTTTATTTTTTTATTCTTGTATGTCGGGATTTAAAATGATATTTAATGTGTATTTTACTCAAGGTCGTTGTGATATTTGATGGGAAAAAAAAATGTATAGAAAAACATAAACAATCTATCTGTAAACTGTAAATCCCACTCAACCTACTGCTCTATATTCCACTTTCTCCTTTACTCACTCACTCACTTTGTTTTCCCTTTCAACACTTTCCAAATTGTTTCCCATCATATATGAAACATGAACAAAAAAGAGTTTCTGAGATGAATAAATTCAATTAAGGGAATTTAAGGGAAAAGGTTAAACTATGTGAGCTCCTAGAAAGAACCAAAAGTAATGCAATTGAATAACTCTGTGCTCAACATTTGTTGTATAACAACTAATATGGAGTGCACAATTATTCAACTGTGTACATATAATCACATGTTGATATTTACACATCACAGACGAATACATTCTCCCAAGTTAAATATTACTACATTTTTTTCCCCTCCCCAATAAATGTAAGTCTTTTCCATCGCAAGATTTCTCTTAAATGTTCGTCAACGAATGTTTTGGTATTTGTATTCAAGTTTTTTCTCGTATAACCAAACAGACAATCCTCGGTTGTCTTCTACAGTTTAAATACATCACGAGAATAAACATCATGTTACAGCAAAGATGTCCCCCCCCCCCCAATCCCTGCCTCACCCCCATGAACCCCCCCGCACCACATTGGCATCTCCTTTCCCCGCCCCCCGGGCCACACCACTCTCCTCCCTCCGTGGCTCCCACCCACCCTCCGCCGGTCAGCTCACAGATACACAAACAGACAAACAGTGTGGAAATATAGGTGGTGCTTCGAGAGCCACACTCCAACATCACAAGGTCACCCTGAGAGGAGGAGAAAGGTAAAAGCAGAGAGAGAGACACGGAGGGAGGAAGGAGGGGAAAATATTGGTAAATGTGTCATTATATAATTCACATTTCCCATAGAGTTTCCTATAGAATTCCCAAAAGAAGCATCTCATGACACTCCTTGAATAATCCCAAGATTGACACGCGTTAGTCATGTTTCTGTGACCAGTAACGTTCTTCGCCTTCCGTGCTGCGATGAAGAATTTTATATATAACTTTATGAGTCATAATCGCTATAATTGAGTGGACAAAATGTGACACGAGGCATTCCTCTTGTCTCTGGAAATATCGGAAGAGATGACGCTATGTGTTCACTGTAAGAACGAGGGATCGGTCAAAATCACTGGATCAAATATTGGACAAATAAAATATACACATGTATATATGTCTATGTATATATATATATATATATATATATATATACATATGTATAGAGAGAGAGATATATATATCACATGCTTCAAAAGCATTTTAGCTGAGTCATGTTTGGGCTGTTTATTTGTTCTTTTTAAGGGAGAATAATATTTGGACCTGTATGTCTGAAATAAGGTGAATTCATTGACTGATTGTTGTGTTCACCAAAATGCCACAACAGTCTGGCTCATATTCAGTCAAATGAAAAGAGTTTAAATCAAACTGACTTATTTATTTTGTTTTTTATCGTTTGTGTCTTAATTTGCCCACTTGTGCAAGTTATGAGTGATTATTTGATATTAATGAGTATGAGACATTTAAGCAGAGGAGCTCAATAATCTAGCATCGCAGTAATATGAGACAGCAAAAGCTGATATTAAAATGTGTTTTGAATGTATTGTGCAATGATGCTCGGCAAATTTTAAATAGTCACAATCAGGCCAAGAAATTCCAATGACATCTTACTCTGTATGATAGAGCAAAGACAGACATTTAAATCCCCTCAAAAACTAGATACATATTTCAAATATAGTTAACTTAATAAGCAACTATGAAAGGTTGTGTACTAATATTGTTTTCATTTTAACATTGATAATTGATGCAGGTGTATAAATGATTATGTTTCACACGTCAGAATGACATTTCCACATTTGAATATCACCCAATAGAGCAAAGGCGCCGAGAGAAATGTCTGTTTGTCATTTACAAAGCTTTTGATTCTTCTGATGAATTCAAAGTGGATCTAACGCCAAGCTGCACTCATTGCGCCCTCTGCTGGACCAGGCAGTAATTAGGCTGTATTTTGAACTTCAAACGTGAGTTATATCCATATTTCAGATAAAAAGTGGCAACCCAACTAGTAAAACTACATTTTTACATAACCATTTATCAGATTAACCTAATAAACACTGGCATTACCCAATAAATCCTCAGTCTGACCTTACATGACAGCTAAGATTAGATCATTACCTCTATAATGAGAGGAAAAGTCATTGAACTCACCATCCTACAGCTGTGGTTTGGCTGGACAGGCTCACATTTGATTAGAGAAGGAGGTGGGCTGCTGTTCATAGCCCTGGCTGTAACCTCCTTCCTCGTTGTAGCCTCCCTGCTGGCCGTATTCTGGCTGGTAGCCTCCCTGGGAGCCGGCGTAGGGGTCCGGCTGTCCGTAGCCTCCCTGCGCAAAGGAGTCAGGAGCGGGCTGCTTTTCCTGCGATGGGACGTATGTTCCAGAAAAGGCAGCCATCCAGCCGGTCTCCTTGAACACAAACCACAAGTTTCCTATCCACAGGATCAAGTTGATGAAGCCAAAGGCCTGTGGAGCAGAAGGGAGATAAGTGTTTACTGTGTCTCTCCTCAAATCAACACAACACATACACTCGCTATGAAGAATTCAGGACCCACCACGGAGGTGTTGAGGCCGGAGACTTTGGGTTCGTAAATCTCACGACAGCGATTCTCTTGTTCTTCACAGGCCGCGACCTGATTGATGACATTCTCTGGATCAGTGGCTCCTTTCACATCTGACAAGCCTTTAGCCCAAGCACAGGAAGACACCAGCCACATGAAGCCAAAGACCGCCGTCACAACAAAGTCCTGGGAATCGGGGGACCAGAAAATCGCTTTTACTGCCAAACAAGGTACTATAAAATGAACGTTTCTGCAGGATTTTTATCCCCAGAAAGTGTGGGATGAACAAACTCACGATCCGGGGGCCTTTGTTGTTTTCACGGTACTTCTCCAGTATGAAACAGTATACAGACAGGGCTGCCATCGAGTAGAGGAAGGAGAAGACAGCGATGGTGACGAAGAACTCGGCTGAGGAGGAGTAGTCCCCAATCAGGAATAGACGCTCGTCCTTCCCTTCCTTACAGGTGGGAACGTCAAAGTAAACCTGATGGAGCCTGAGAACAGACACAGAAATGATCAGTGAAAATACAGCAAGAGCAAAGACTGGAAACATAAGATAAGATAAGAAAGTCCTTTATTGATCATAGAGCTGTAAATGTCACAGCCAATGGCAAAATAAGACAACAACATTTGTCTTAAACCTCGAGCCTCCAGACACAGCAGTCCTGACCTCTAAAGCTCATCATCTTAACCATGAATAAAAAGGGTGAATTTCATCTTTATAATATGGTATCTATCAATTTTGATCCACAAACCTTTTCATGTGAAGGTATTACACTTAGTTTTCATGACTCAGCTATTACCTGGATATTACGTTGGCACCACATTACGTTACAATTGTTATTGTATATGTATATGCGATGTAAATCGCTGCTTTTGTGGAGGGGAAAATAGCTTTAACTGGTCGACTGCAGGGTTATCAGTGGATGCATCAGCGGGCCATTCAGAGGGGTTTTGTGGTAAATTTACATCTTAAACTCGTAAATTAAGACTTTAATCTGGAAGTCTGTGAATTTTTTTTTCCCTCAATGTGGCCCTAATACTCCGTCGTGCTATAGCGACACCTGTGGTCATTACTGAACTGCAGCCTCATGAAAGAAAGAAGTACCTAATCCCAACTCGGGACTTTTCAGATTACGAGAGGGGCGGGGCTGTGTGCAGAAGACACTTATTGTTTGAGCCAGTGTGGCTGCAACCCACCTTTAAACCTGAGACCTTTAAAAGAAGAACAGTCATTTCAAAAATACGGAGCAAAGGAAAAGGAATGTACAACAAGTGGACGGACGATGAAGTCCAGGCTCTTTTGAGCATATTTGCTGAGGGACTTTGAGGTGCGGTGGAAACGCAAACCACATAGATTACCGAGATTTATTTTCCCCGGGTAAATAAATTCCTGGGAATGTTGGTGGAAAAAGGGGATATACAGCACGCTGAATCTGACCCAACTCCATTTTATATGGGTCTGTAGGGAGGCTACGGAAAGTCACATTATGACCTTCACTGGCATTAAAAACATAATTTCTGCATGAATAATCTTACATACAGCCCATTTAAGCAGTTTTCATATTTAATGTTAACATTAAAGAGGAAAAAACCTGAAGCCAATTTATATAACAACTGCAATATACACCTATAGTTACAGTATGTACATAACCGAACAGATCATCTGTCTGTAAACAAATGTCACTTCAGTACATGATATATATAAGTATACATATATATATATATATATATATATATATACATACTGCAAGTCATTCTCTTCATGTACATACATATTATATGTCCACAACTTTTGAGATACATAATTTAATTTAATTTAAACATTTACATTTTCTATCTATATTTTACTTTATTGTTATGCTTCATATTTTATATTTCTACTTTTATATTTTACATTTATTCTGATACTTTACTTTGATTCTAGTTCTAGTTTTGTACCTTGATTTTCAATATTTTACACTGATTTCTATTTTCTGATCCGCTCTGTTTTTTCGATGGCTGGAGCAACTGTGGAGAATTGAATTTCCCTCTGGGATGAATAAAGTATTCTGATTCTGATTCTGGTTCTGAGAGAAAGCAAGCCCAAAATACATACCTGAATGGATACTCAAATTGTACTTCAATGTCTAGGTCACTATCCGACCGGTTTTTACACTCCACACTCATCTTGAACATGCCAGAGTAACTGCCACATGTCGAGAAGGCGAAGATTGCAAAGATCTGCGAGGGAGAGAAGAAAGATTCAATTCAGATCAGAGTTTAAAAAGAAAAAAAAAAACACACAGTTGAGTACACACACACACACAGTGATTTGTTGTTTATAGTTTAGTCACGGATGATGCAGCCATATCAACAAAGCGTTCCAGTGTAAAACAGGTGACACACTGCAGACGGTGCTTTCACCACCTGCAGTGCTTCAAGCACACCCACGTTCCACCAATCGTGGTGAGCGGCTGCTGCTGCTGCAAAAACACACACACACAGGGTGCAAATCAGTGCAGTGGTATCACCAGGTTACACAGTTGCCATGGTTACCCATTGCATTTAGATGATGTTGCCTTTCTGTCATTTCATTTTCGAATAGCCTATGAAATAGAGATTGTGCTGCAATCGCTCCAATGGCAATGGAGATAAAGTCACACACACAGGTTTGCACGGCTGTTCTTTTTAAGGACAACCTGAACAAAGTGTTCTCCCCTACCTTAACCATAACCAGTAACCCTTACCTTAACCTGAAAACAAATTAAAATCTTAGGTTCTGCGTCTTTAGGGACCTGTTTTTGGTCTCCATGAGGACCACTACTCCTGACAAGGTCAGTGTTTATGACAGGTCCTTACAAGGCAACAAATAAAAGTGAACACACACACACACACACACACACACACACACACACACAGAGCAGATTAGTCGAGTCAGACTATTTTTACCACACCCTCCCTATGCTGCAGCCTAGATCCGATTGGATGGAAAATCCAGCTATTAATCTGACTGAGGTGCTCTCCCATCTGTCACCAAATACTTAACTACAAGTGATCGTACAGCCAGTCACAGCACACACACACACACACAAAGGAATGTCACTACCTTCTTATCTGTCATCGTGCAGTAAGGCCTGAACCTGCTGCAGGCTCCAACACACTAAACTATTTACAGTAATCTTTCGCACTAATGTGAGTCAGAGGCTCGTTTGTGGGATTTACACGGAGTAACTGTCTGACACAAACATCACTGTGGTCGCTTTAGTCGTCCTTCTCTGTTGCTGCACGGCCATGTTTTATTTTTTGGGGCCGCACGATCTTTTACTTTGTCGTTTTTAAAAAGGTTTTCCATAAGCACGACATTGTCTATGCCACTGTCGAGCCATTTTTGTCCCTTCTCCACCTAAAGAAATGTAATCTGTAATCTAATTTGAACATCATGTATACAGTTTTATATGTAGATATAGTATATGAAAATAGTTTGTTGCATTTATGAAACGCAAACAGTATAAAAAGTATCATATAATTCATGCTTGAGAAAACCTGCTGGCATAATTATGTGGAGATGGACAGGACTCTTAATGTGTACGTCTTCATGTCCAAATGTCTTCATTTAAGCGCTGGGAATGTCACTGTGCATTTCAAACACAAGTCTGGCCAGTTCTTTTCAATATCGCATTTGATGTAGACATAAGATGTGACCCATAGCTTAGTGGACGAAATACTAAACCACTTTCATTTATCACCTTGAGCCCTAAAAAAGCGGCGCGTGTTGCCATATGTGCGTGGGATTTTTGCGGGTTCTCTGGTTTCCCCTCCTCCCACAGTCCAAAAACACTTTTAAGTTGACCGTGAGTGTGAGAGTGGATGGTTGTTTGTCTCTATGTGATGAACGGGCGAACATACATGCATACACTGAACCGCGCCTTTTGGGGGACTATGACATCATCGTTTTCCACAAAAATGCAAGGGTGGCATTTTGTGAGTTAGCTGCTGGTTCCGTGTGAAAATAAAACCAGACTTAAGTGGATTCTCCTGAATCCTGAGTCCTCACCCATCATCAGTGCAAAAAGCTTAATTACAATCAATGCAAATGACTGTAGGGCTGATGAATGTGGGAGTAAGGTCGAGAGTAGAGCCAAGAAAAACTCTCTTATTTTGAAAATCCTATCTGGAACTATTGGAATATTAGTTTTCAGGAAATAGTGCAAAACTATGTTAATGATCACTCAAGGGCTTTACGCTTGAGTGAGTACATCATCAGGAGCAATTTGAGGTTCACTATCTTGCACCGAGACATTTCCAACATGCAGAGTTGGACTGACCACCAACCCTGTGATTAGTGGATGACCCACTCTGCCTCCTGAACCACAGCAGCTACGTCTCTAAGTACAAAGTGTGCACTGATTTTGACACTGAAATCTACACAAAATCATGCTGTTTCCAGCCAACAAAATCAGCCTTAAGACTGTTTAAAACTTTTTTTGGTGAACCCCATTTTCTTAAATTACTTTGTAAAGTTGCAGCTACTGTGAATCAATATCTACAGCGTGTGCAGTGTTGGCACAATCCTTCACACTCGGTTTACAGCCCTAACAGATACAGACCATCCATCTCGTTTTGTTATGATTTGAACTGTTTTATTACTGAGGCTGTTCATAGCTCCCAGTGTCCATATGATTCTTTCATTATCCCTCTGAGAGAGTTCACTCAGTCTCATGAGATGAATCAATACGGAGACCCACAGCTGCCTCCTCCTCGTCCTCCTGCTCCTTCTTCCACTTCAAAGACACCGGTGAAGAACAAAAGTCGATTCTCTCTTTATGAATAGCAAGCCTCACACTCCTTCAACTGACTGAGCTTTAAGTGTTTTGAGTCAGAGATATAAGTGAAGAATTAATCAAGGAAGCAGCAACTTTTACAGGGATGGGAATCTGTATCGGTCAGTACCAAAATCACTGGATCAGATATCAGACAGATAAAAATGTCAAATCCTATATACAGTGTATCGCATGCTTCAATACAAATCAGCAAGAGCATTTTAGCTGAGTCATGTTTGGGCTGTTTACTTCTTTTTGGGAGAACTTGTTCATTTGTTACACAGATTTATGTCTTTGAAATGACTCGGCACAAAGTGTCCTTTACAGCTTCATACGTTCATTAATGGTCTAAAATTACTTTATCGAGTTTTTAGGAGATTATTACGTTAAAATATCATAAATACGCACCGTCTTGTCTGTGTATTTAAATACGACATCATGAAACCATCACCCAACTCCTATTGGACAATACCAGCTGTCAATCACAGTGTTGTCCGCTCACATGTGCCATGTTTTATCGTCTGTTTTCCTCTAACAAGGGAACATAATTATCAAAATTGACATCATTTGCTTCTAAAGAAGACTTTTAGCGATTGGGACCTTTATAATTTCAGGAAAATGTTTACTGACTGTATAAATATCAAGTGAGAGGTAGATTCGACTTCTATTCTAAAGAACTATTCTATTCTATTCAAGCAACCACAACCCTAGTGAGAAGTCGTCTTATAAATAAAGTTGAGTATTTTTTTAAGATATGAAATGATCCAAAATTCTGAAAGGACTGAATGATGTGAATATTTTTTAAGTTTGAATAAAGTGTCTACGTTTTAACTATGTAGAACTAGTAAGAAGCTGTAAATGTGTGTTTTTGAGAAAGTTTTCAAATCATTTAATAGCAAAAGAATGATGTTACTATGACGTTTAGCCTCAGAACAACATATATATATATATCTATATATATATAGATATATATATATGAAAAGCAATGCTACTAATAAGTCAGCAGCCATTTTAGCTGCTCTAACATAGCCTCAGCAGATGATCTTACTATTATGTGTTAACATGCTTACATTCTACACAGCACAGCTCAGTCAATGTTAATAATTCTTAAGGTGTTTGGACATTTATCTAATTGGACAAATTAACATAATTGGATTATGGTGTTATAAGATAAAAAGACGAGGCAGACGATCCATTAAATACCGAATCTGACCAACACTGGCGTGTGGAGCCACACGGCGATCATGACTAAAACCAGGAGCGGGGAAAAAGAATAATGAGCTGCACTTTTACAGTGATACACGAGTGGAAGGATGGAGTGATGGAGTGATGGAGGAGGAGGAGGAGGAGGTGAGGGACAGCCAGAGTGAGAAAAGAAATGGTGGCACACTGAGTGTTAGGTGCCATGGTAACACTGCTGGCAGCGTCACACAGTGAGGAGGCAGAGGCTGGTTTCTAGCCTCCGTGGTATGCTGGGTGGTTGTCAGCTCCTCTGTGTGGAGGAGATACAAACAATCTGTCGGCTACAGCTTTTCTCACACTGCCCGTCCTTCTGTCTTTTCTTTCTGTGTCCCTCTACATAAAATCGATCCACGCAAAATAAGAATAAGAATACGAATAGGAAGGAATAACAGAAGTCAACGATAACCTGACTGACAGACACTGATAATGATTTTTGAGAATCATACAAAATAAAAAGCAACCTTCTGTAAATAAATCACGTCCGTGTTGTCTTCTGTGTAAATGTATATGGTGACACTATTTTCTAAATGATGTGTGTGGTATTTGGAAAACTGCACGTTTTCGTGTTGTGAGTCAATAATAATACAGTGTAGTTTGTGATGATACGTCAAATCTACGTGCTGTCTACAGTTTATTATGCAATGAAACCGTTGAAAGCCATTGTGGTCATTAATCCTGATTATCCGGTCTTTGTGTAGTTGTTTACACCAGGGGTCCCAAACATATGGCACGTGGACCACAACCGGCTCACCAGATCCAGGTCTGATATGGCCTGCGGGGACGAATTTGTGAACATTTTACATAAGGATTAGAATCTAACTATATAAAAATATAGTTTTTCTCATTATCATGAGAGATACTATAATTTTCTAGTTTAAGTACGTTGTAATGCACATGTGTAAATGGTAAAACTTATCAAGCTTTGTTTCAGGTTGTTAATGATATTTTTTGTAAAAAGATACTTCATTATATGTAAAAATAAAGGGAAAAATTTGGAGTTCTTGTTGATTATAGGTTATTATGCTAAATGTTCTGGTCCGGGCCACTTGAGATCAAATTGTGCTGCTGTATGTGGCTCCTGAACTAAAATGAGTTTGACACTAAGGCTGAACGATTCTGAATAAATATCTGATTGCGATTATTGTGACAGGAATTGCAATTGTGATATTTACATCATTATTCTCATTTTCAAAAAAAAAAACATACTTAAAAATTATTACTGTGTGATATTTGTGCAGATCTGAGAGAATCAAAGATGTTTTCATCAGTCTGTAGAATAACACGTATATAGATCTAGACAATAATTCATCTGCAATTACATTTTGACACACGTTCTCAAGTAATATACTATAATATTTGGGGAGTGGCTGAGTCTCTATAACTGGAGAAATTGCCAGTTTCTCCAGTTTGTAGCAGATGAATTCAACCCAAAGATGAAGTTTTCCTGGACGTCCGTTCACTGGACCGTGCAAAACTTGGACTGATTAGTCACCGCACCACCCTCGTCCAAACAAATGTGTGCATGTATAAAAATATTTTTACAGTGTTTGGACCGAAAGCCCTCCCTCGTATCTCCTCTGACTGCCAAGGTTCTAATATTTTATATAACAGACATTTATAGCGTGCCATTAGCATTATATAATATATAAAATAAATTAATAAATCACACGCCAACATAGCCAGAGGCATGAGTGCAAAAAAAATAAACAACACTATAGTTTTGTGCAAGGCTTCATCATTGTGAGGAGAAAGTGTGGGACAGTAAGCCCCCCGAGTTACAACAAAAATCTACAGCGTTTTTAATCGCACATGAGGGACCACAGTGAAAATGAATTCACATTCTCACAAACGGCCTTTTTGTGTTCGCTGCGAGTGAGTCACAGAGTGAAAATGTCCAATCCTGCAAGCAGTGGAAACTCCTGTCACACAGTGTTTAGTGTGCTCAGTACATCGGCTGTATTTGGGAACTCAATGTCCTCCAACATACGTCACATGTGGGCTTTAAGAGAGAGAGAGTGGGATGGAATGGGGAGGTGGGCAAAGCCAAATGATTCACACATGCACTTTAAATCTCACAACATTTGTGTTCTGAAGCTTTCACATGCATATTTTCACTCATCTCGCCTCCGAAACCCCCGACATACACGACTGATTTAAAGGGAAACAATCCGTTTTTACGGCTCCATCCGTCGTTCTACTTTCAAACATATGAACATAATTAGAGCTGCAACTAACAGTTATTTTCTTTGTTTTATAAGAAATGAAGAAAATATTCACATTTAAGAAGCTGAAACAATCAGGAATCTTGTTTTAATCATGCAAAGAAGCTTTAAACCTATAGTTGTTGATTCATTTAGTAATTGATTAATAATCAATTAATCGAGTAATTGTTTCAGCTCTAAATAGAATAGAATAGAATAGAATAGAATATGCTTTGTTTTTATTCTGAAGGAATCTCAGTGCATGGTGGCTGCCAGAGAACTGCTTTGATTCAACTCTACAAAAGCGTCTATTTTTACTGCCTGTTTCCACTGAATCTGGAAAAATACCCACAAGGACTCTCCTCTCCTCTCCTCTCCTCTCCTCTCCTCTCCTCTCCTGATGCATGCCCATATTAATGCAGAAAGGGCAGCAGCTCCTGCAGCTCCTCCTCTGGGCTGAGGCTGAGGCATGCAGGCCTTCTGACAGATGATTCATGGAGCCTGGCTTCCCGAGTGCAGCTGCTGATTGGTCACTGGCTCGCTGTGACCCGGGGAGGCGGTGGTGAGGTGTTGGCACACTCACACAGCTCCAGGGAAGGACTACAGAGTCATGCAGCAGGATCCACTGCTCCATGCCTCTGAATCTTTCCCTGGCATATCTGCAGAGCCTATTATAGAGCGGGGCTGCTCTGGCACGCACGTTTACGACTGTACAAATGTGTTTATAGACTGTGTGTTTAAAAAGAATTCTGGTTGCAAGATGAACTCCTGTTTTGGTATCGCAAGATTCACAATTGAATCAAAGGCAAGATAGTTTTTTTGCAACCTGCAAACCAGTAGGGCTGAACGATCTAATTGCGATTATTTTGACAGGAATTGCGATATGATTCTTACATCATTATTCTCCTTTTCCACTGTGTGATATTTGTGCAGATCTGTGTTAAATAAAGTCTGTAGAATAAGATGTGTGTAGATCAAGACAATAATTCATCTAAAATGATATTTTGACACAAAATTAATATTACTTTTTATGCGAGAAGACCTGAAACTAGTGATTGAGCTCAGGGAAATGACGTTATCGATCAAGTGAGAAATAGGCTAATTTTCCCATTCCCCATTCAAACGGAGTTCTTTTTCAACCGGTGCAGTTGCCCCCTGGTGGCCATCTGCATCTCTCAAACTGTAAGTGTGTGTTTGCGTTATGTTCTCCGGGCTGAAAAGCTAATTTCCTTCCTCTATACCCACCCACAATGTACACAGAATTACAGTGAAAGTAAATATTTAACGATCATTTATCATGATTAACCTTGGGTCACGAAAGACCTTTGTCATAATGCTTGTTTTGATAAGAGTATAAGCTGTCCAAAAATCCTCAAATTTGAGAGCGAGCAACTAATATTTGCCTGATAATTGATGATGTAAAAGATGTAAAAGAATCAATTATCAGAGAAGCTACTTTTCCAATTCCTGACATAATATCGGGGCTTTAACGTAGACTAAAGAAATGAAATGAAGGAGCACTTGAATTCACAGATAGAGAGTGAGGTCCTTGTTTAGCTGAGGGGTCCGTCTGTGTAATTAGTACTCGTACTCGTGCACCAGCTGTACAGAAAACAAACTGCCGTAGAGAAGCACTGCTGTTTACCCAGCAGCCTCACCGTGCTGCTGCTGCTACTGATGGAGGACAAACAACACATTATATGTTTAATTATAGGAATAATATGTAACATTTCTACATTAGAATATCTAAAAAATGAGGGGATTGCTTTTATATTCTAGAGTTATGATTTCTATTACTCTTTAAATCCATAGAAAACCATGTTTATTTTGAAGGTAATGACCTTAATGACGTCATTCGCTTTATTTTTTAGAGCTGCTGCTTTGTTCTGGGTACTTTACAGTATACATAAGGGTACTTAACACTCTAAACGCTGCTTTGTACTCTGTATAAAATGCCAGGACTCTTCTGTGTTACGCCACAGATCCACCGGTCCTGCACATATTTCACAAATTAAAGCCATGTTGAAAAAAATAGAGAGCAACAAGAGAGGGATGGCGTGGCAGGGTAGTTCATTCTGTAACTATTTGTATTAACTATGCTGCTATCTTGACCAGGACTCCCTGGAAGAAGAGATCTTGTATTTCAGTGGGACCTTCCTGCCTAAATAAAGGACAAATAAAATAAAATAAATAACAAAAAGCTGGAATGCAAAGCCACGTTGGGAAAAAGATGGATCAGTCACTTAATCAGGAATTGAGCTGAAGCTCATGATCCCTACTTTATATGTGATCCCCAACATCACCAAACTATGTCTTTATGTTATTGTCTTGATTGAGATATATATATATATATATATATATTCCTAATTCCCAATAAGATAATTTGCTCTCTCATCATCCTCCTCTTCCTCACATACTTCACACACTGGTATAGTGAAATCAGAGATAAGGTGACTGTAATTATTATAATTATTTTATGTTATTTGTTTCATTTTTCTACACAAAATTTGGTATGCACAGTAGAGTAGTATTTGAGATTTCCCTCCAAGTACCACCAGAGGAAGCCTGCGTACCACTGGTGCTACACGCACCACATTTTGAGAACTATGCATATAAGATATAAGATATGTTTTTACTTACTTACTTTTATGGTTTGATGATTATTTGTCTTAATATAGGATATGATGTCCTAATAAATAAATTACTCTTACTGCTTATTCTGAGGCACATCAGAGGTTTTCTGGCTCCATTTGTCTGGTGTTAGAGGCTGTGTTGTGTACTTGTGTGTTTCAGCGAGCTGTAATAAACTGCACTGGTATGCAGAGGTCGCGTCCTCTGAGAGGGATTTGACAAAGTGTCATTATATTTGTCTCAGTGGAACGGCCCCGTGTTACTACAGCGGTGACGTCATACGTCCGTCCTGCTGGTGTCTCCTGCTCAGGCCGTGCTGGGGCAGCATCATCATAACCAGAGACTCCTCAGGAATAACTCATTAGAACACAAAGGGGGGGGGGGGGGGGGATTAAATAAAAAAAAAAGGTAAATGTAAGTGAGAGCGGCTTCCACCATGAACCATTTTATCCTCTAAGAGTGTAGAGCCACATTCATTATTAAGCTCCATGCAGCGTTACAATATGACCTCTGTACAACAGAAGGTCACAAATGTGTCAGTCAGGAGACGTGGAATTATCATCTACAGTGAACAGCTGTGATAAAATGGAACATTTTCCATGTAAAAAAAAAACCCACAAAACAACATGAAAATGCCACATTAAAAATGTGTAAATAATAAAAACATTTAAAAACGACTTACCCACTGAAGAACTTTTATAAATCCCAAAGGTTGTTTGACTACCGTGAACTGCCCTTGGGCCACCAACTGTAAAAAAACACAACAAAAAGAATTAGAAATCAGCTCACAAAAAGACAATACTGCTCTGCTGCCAGTGAATAAACTAACTACAGTACAGTCATTGTTTTTATTGACTTCAAATGCTGAGGTGTGTGCGTGTTACTCGCTAATTTCTTATCATTAACTGGTCATGGTTAGTGGGTTTTATTTATTTAAACCCTTGGTTATTGAATAGCCTCCAGAGGGCGACTGTGCTGGCTGCAAAAACAATTCTATTTGAATGGAAGTCTATGAGAACATGAGCTTTTTCTCCTTTGATTTACAACATTAGTAGGTAGCACAATATTATGCACAATATCGATAACATCGGTATCGGTGGATATTGACTTTAAAATGATCGGTATTGTGGGATATATAACAGTCGGCTGAATAAGCTGCTACTGTACCTCCTTGACTTCTATGCTGCTTTCCTCTACAGCTATTACTATTTTTAACTGTCTTTTACGTTTATTTTTATTCTGCTCAATGAAGAAAATATATATATATCTACATTTGCTCCAGGATGAGTATGAAAAATATGATATTGTATATATTATGTCGGCCCAAACACTGGCAATATATGGGTTATCAATATCATGCATCCCTATTAGTAAACATTGAGTGATAAAATGTCATTATAATGTTATGATATGTGTTGGGGAGATGAGTCAGAGATAAGTTAAGTTGGACAATCTATTTCATGGTTAGCAGTTTTATTTATTTAAACCCTTGGTTTTTGGAGACCTTTACATTCTATCTATCTATCTATCTATCTATCTTTCTATCTTAATGTTAGGGTTAAGTGTAAATTGAGATTAGGCTTAAGCAGCATTAATTGGTTATGGTTAAATTAAAATTAGCAGAAATTAATGCAGTGCACTAAAAAAATAATAGTGTGTGTGTGTGTGTGTGTGTAAGGGTGTTTGAGAGAGTTCTTCTTCTTCTCTTTCGTGTGGTAAACCTGTGTTGTGACTGAGGAGGAGAAAGGTGGAGGCATTTGTGCGCAGGTGAATGCGGCATCACAAAGAAGGCGGTGTGTGTGCGCGCGCGCGCGTCAATAAATGGCCGCACAGGAATAAGAAGAAGAGAATGGTGTTTTTTCTCCTCCACCATCTCCTACTGAAGACCACTCTTCTCTCTCATTGTGTCACCTCCTGCGCCGAGATGATGCCAAACATCCATCTTAGGCGCATGACGCATTAAGTGACAATTTACATACACACATATATATATATATATATATATGTATATATATATATATATATACATACACACACACACACACATATATATATATATATATATACATATATATATATATATATATATACACACACACATATATATACACACCCAAAAAACACGATCACACCTGCATTATTTCACACCTGATTATTCTCCCCCCACAGTAAAAACCGTGTCGTGTGTGACACAGAGCGGAGTGAGTGGAGAGAGAGCGCGCGTCCTTCTGTGTCGGGGCCTACTGCGGCTTTATCCGCAAACACCGAGGGGCCTTAGAAATTAATCACATTCCTGTGTGCTATCATAGCAACAGCGGACAAACTGAGACAATGAGCAATTTTCACCAATTCAAAAACAGACTACATCATCTGCTTCCTTCACTAACTGTCACTGCAGCAGCAGCAGCAGCAGGAGAAGCGGAGTCTGAACATCCTTCACATTTCTGTGGTGGTCACTCCATCATCATCACACCTCCCGCAGCAACAGCGGCTGAAAATCACACCGTTGTCCGCTGTTCCTTCACACAAATGCATCTTTTAAATGCCTTTAATTTCCACTGCAAATCATCGAAACGCTGCATTGACGCGTAAAAGAAAAAAAAACAGGGTGGGCTGTGGCAAAAACACATATTGTAAAAAAGCGCGCGACAAAACGAACATGAGAGAAATCATTTAACAACACCTGCCGAGGGAAACAATCACGATAATAAAAATAAGGAGAAGATTTAACCCCACAAAGCCTTACCTGGTTTACAACATCCATCTTGGCCGCTTACTCGCTGATAAGAGGATCAGAGGGGCGGAGGGAGGGAGGGAGGCTCATCCGGAACAGCCCAGGGGGAGGAAGACGCCCAGGAGGAAGAGCCGGTGACTGCGTCACGAGCTGCGGCGTCGTGACGTCGTGACGAATCACCGCGCGCGGAGTGAAAGTCATAGAGGAGGCGTGTGTCCAATCACAGCGCGGCTTTATTCTGAGGGATTATGCTGAGATTTTGCCCTGGAGGAGTGAGAATAAAGAGAAGAGCAGCAGCAGCAGCACAGAGGCTGAGGCTGCTCACGCTTTAGTAAACAGGAGCAGGAGTTGATGTTAAGAGGGAATAAAAAGGTCAGTGAAGCTTTGGAAACTGCTGCTGGTCATAAAACAAACAGCAGAAACATCACAGATGAATTTCAGATGAAGGTATTTGATCTTCACCAATCTTTATTTTTCCTGCCGCACAGAAACAGGGTTTGAGGGAAAAGTTCAGCTAGAGGTTTTATTAGTCCAATACAAGTTTAATATTTTTAAGATAAGATAAGATAAGATACGATAGTCCTCCATTAGTCCCGCAGTAAAGATAAAGATAATAAATAATAATCATGCATTTCCAAGAAAGTACAATATTGAAAGATATTAATAAGTTCAAAACTAAGTTCAATCAGTAGACATAATGAACTTTCACAACGTCCCATCATCACCAACGTTAAAATACAGTGGTGTAAATAAATGTTCTCAAATGTCTCGTCTTTTGTCCACAAACGTAATGATTTTCTTGTTAATATTCACATCTGAAAAATCTAAATGCTTGTTTTATTTGATTGAAAAACACTCAAATAAAAATAGCTGGCAATTAATTTAGTAATCAATTACACACTCTCTCTGTATTTAAAGTTAGACTTAAAACCTTCCTTTTTGATAAAGCTTATAGTTAGAGCTGGCTCAGGGAAACCTGGACCATCTCTTAGTTAGACTGCTACGGTTGTCATGATTTGTCACATGTTTTTTTCCCCTTCATGTTCCATGTCTTGTCTTCCGGTTTTATTTTGTGATCACTCACCCCTGTCTCTGTTTCAGGTTCCTGTCTGCCCCGCCCCCTTCCTCGTTCGACAAGACCCTCTGTGTCTTGTCTTGCTGCCAGTTCGTTGATGTTCACAGCTCACGTTCCAGCACTCTTTACCGCAGCCTTAGTCATAGTCTTTACATGTATAGATACTTGCCTGCCTTTTTGACCTTGCCTTTTTGCTTGACGTTTTTATACCTCCGCCGGATCTGACTGTCCTCCCGTGTACCGAACCTTTGCCTGGAAATAAACTGTGTTTACTGACTGAATCGTGTCCAGAATCCTGCCTTTGAGTCCTTTGTTCTGCCTTGCCCTTGTTCTTGACAACAGTAGACTACTGGGGGAATTCCTGTGGTTCACTCACATTCACTCTCTCACACGCAGGGTATGAATATGACTTGATTACATGTCATTAACCTTGTTCTTTCTCTCCCTAGTTTGTGTCTTTCCTTCCTGTCCTCTCTCTCTCTGTATCCTCATCTTGTAGGTTGCAGGATCCAGATCCAGTTTCAAGGCTAATATTATCATTATTATTATCATTATTATTATTATCATACATATCACAATTATTATTATGCTATAATTTAAGTTGATATCAGTATATATTTGTTATCAACAATCTCTGCTGCTGCCTGTATAAATGACATTGCAGTTCTATAAACATGTCATCACTGACTCTGAACTGTCCCGTCTCTCTCTGCCCCTGGTCTCTTTCTTCTGTCTCTGCCTCATCTCTCTCTTGTCCTCTCTCTCCCCCTTTTTCCTTTCACCCCAACCAGTCGAGGCAGATAGCTTCTTCTGTTAAAAGGGAGTTTTTTTTTTCTCTCCACTGGTACTTAGTGTTTGCTCACTGTGTGAATTGTTGGGTTTCCCTGCTCTCCATGGTGTTGTCTATGTACACTGTCTTGAGATAATGTATGTTATGATTTGGCCAGTGTGGTCATTCTTCTCTCACCTCTGGAATCAACAAGGCATTTTCTCTCAGGTAAACAGCTGCTCACTGGATATTTTCTCTTCTCTTTACGTCCTGGGGATGGTTTGTGCATGAAAATCTCAGCAGATGAGCAGTTCCTGAAAAACTCCAACGACAAACACACAACATTTGAAGTCACTTAAAGCACCTTTTTTTCCCTTCTTCCCCCGATCCGTTGCTCCGTCTTATCTTCAGGCAGGTTATCTTGACCATGTCCATCGCTGCCGTGTGATCAGATATTTGAGTTAACTAGAAGTCAAGCAGGTGTGGCTAATCGGGTGATCGGTCAATTGTGACATTTCATGAACAAAATGTGCTCAAATGAATCACTACTAACATCTAATAATCTCTTCCTCGGTTCATAATCTACAACCCGAAAACATTTTGGTTACTTCTGGGGCTCACAATCAATTAGAGAAAACCTGTTTTATTTATACATAATGGATACAACACCTCATTGGACAAAAAGATATATATATACACACATTTTTTTTTGCTGTGCTTAATATTAGGGGATATTCAGTAAATCATAATAGAATGTTTCTCTCAAATAGCTAATGCAATTGGGCACTCACAAACTCATCATTGTAACAAAGTGTAAAGTTGTTATCGATCTAATAAATATTAGAAGATAATCTGACTTTACAGGCTGGTGTATATGGTGCTAGAATTACATCTGAAAAAAAACCTACTTGTTTGAAGTGACAATGACAAAAGGTACAAAAGGAAAGAAAATATACAATGTGTTACAGTGATGATGGTTTGTCATTTTACAGCAGGCTCTTCTGCAAAACACCGCAGTCATGGTGTTCACAGGAAACCTCGCTGAGTCCTGCCACATGCTGACATGCTCTTAGAATAAGTGCATTTGTGTTTTGGCATTCACAAACAAGAGCACATCATTTCTTTTTCTCCACACAGGACAAAAACATACAGTTTCTATCTGTTGTGCTGATCTCAGTAAGAAATCACGCAGTTCATCTCGTCGGCGAGGTCCTCCTCAAAGCGAGAGATGGACTGGCTGGCTCCGCGTACTATCAGGTCAGTGGCGGCGCTCTCTATTTCGTCCAGGCTCATGTGACAGGCGTCGGCAATCTCCTTCTTGGCGAAGCTCACAAACTTCGGGTCCCTGGCATAGATACCCAGACCCTCGGAGATCAAGATCTGACATTGGGAAAAAGACAAAAAAAAGAGGCAGACAAACACAAATATAAGACAGTAATTATGTTGTTAGTGACTCCTTCTGTGCATGAGACGTGCACGTAACATAACGGTTATTTTTGTCGAATAAAGCCTTATATACATTTTCTCTGTTGTATACCATTTCAAAGATCCAATGTGTGTGAATTAGTGCCATCTAATGATGAGACTGCAGTTACAACAGGTGCATTCCCAAGCATGTCAAGGAACTACAGTGGCCTTTGTGTACCAGAAATAATATACATTTACTTACAACTCTCTCTACCACTCCCTCCTTCTTCTTCCTTGTGTACATACTTATACTCAGCGGTGGAAAGTGATGAATTACATTTACTTGCATTACCATAATTGTGTAGGTTTTTTTTTGTGTACTTTTTAAAGTCATTTTTACTTCAATACTTTTTTCTACTATACTATTTTAAATCACATCCAATACTGAGTAAAGAAATGTTGGCTTGAATTTAAAAAAATTCAGGCCAACATTTCTGGAAACTTTGGCAGTGAATGGTGAGGACAGGGGAATGATAGGACAGGTGAATGAAGAGGACAGGTGAATGATGAGGACAGGTGAATGATGAGGATAGGTGGATAGGTGAATTGGTGCTAATTAAGGTCCTTGATTGAGTGAGAAAGTTGAAGCATTTGTCCTTTGACCTTTGACCCATTTTGACTGACACATCATGAGTTGACATATTTTATTTTGCCAGCAATTTAATTTGCAAAGGTTTGCCTTTAATTAAAATTTTTTATGTGAGATTTGTGTCTGCTTGTCCTTTTTGCACGACACAAGAAAGAACCCCAACCTTGTTAAAAAAGTAACTTACTTTGAGTACATTTTAAACAAACTTGAGTACACTTTTAGACCAGTACTTTAGTAGATGTAAAAGTAAAACTGTATCAAAATAGTGGTACTTTTACTGGAGTAGAATATTTCAGTACTCTTTCCACCTCTGCTTGTACTCAAAAAATGTCCATTAAGGCTGCTGCAGAAAAATGGTAAGGCAATGCCCTTGCTTAAATTACGTATTAAAAGGTTGTTCAAGGGCTATGAATGCAAAACAATTTTATTTTTATTTACAAAAAAACCTACCTATGGTACTATATTCAATTTCTGTCATTTAACCCATCTATAAATCTGTTAAATATCTGCACAAACTGCCCTGAATTACAGTAAAAATGATTAAGTGGATGTTTATATATATATATATATATATATATATATATATATATATATATATATAAGTTGTACATGATGTTGACTCACCGACTCAACCAGACTGTCTGCGCTGCCTTTGTTCACGAAGCCCTGGTTGACCGGTGGCATCCTCATGCTGCTGAAGTTCCTGGCCTGACTCGGGTACCATCCAGGACGGCTTCCCGCCGGGAGGCTGGCAGAGCCATCGCCCCACAGTGGCTGGCTGGTGCCGGCAGCTTCGTCCACCAGGATCATAGGACTGTAGATGAGCTTGCCCCTGCGCCCCGAGGGGGAAATTATTCCCTGTACGGGAGTGGTGCCAGCTGCTGCTGTGTGTGTCCAGGAGACGGACGAGATGGAGGACACACTGCTGGGACGAGAGTCCAGGCTGTGCTGCGCCTGACACAAGAAAGAGGTAAGAGCAGGAGAAGAGTGAGGGGAGACTGGATGAGAAGGGTGAAAGAGAAAAATTTGGAGAACGTGTAGGTCCTGGGTTTTTAACCTGTAGACGGGATCTGGATGGTGATGAGTTCCCACAGTAGTTTCCTGGGATGGGGACGTCGTCCACACTGCTCTGAGGTCTCAAACACTGGAAGTTGAAGGTAGGTTTACGGCCTGAAACGATAAGCAAGATGGTGTTAGGGAAGTAGGTCAGCATAGGTACGTTTTTACTTTTCAACACAAATTGGGGGAGGGCAAAAGTAACCATTAGAACAAAAAACAATATTTCAAGTATGTGCAAGCGGATAAAACACTTCCACCCAAACTACCTGTGCAATTTATTGAATTTATCATTTGTGATTAATCCACATTATATTTATATTATAATTATCATAATACAACAATCTTTTGCATTGTTTTTAGACATTTTCTGCCTGCTAAAAAGCCACATCCTTAAAACTCTTTGGAACACATGCTTTCTTAAAGATCCACTATGTAACATTTGGGATTTTTTATTGGCACAAGTTGAATTTGTATGAGTGTACAACTGCTTTGAAATAGTAATTCCTTGGTTTTTGCAACCTTAGAATCTAGAGTAAAACCTGAAGCTGTTGTGAGGGCCATTTATTATTAGTTTAACTTGCAATTACCATTAAGTAACACATAGGTTTCTCACCTCTGGGTACGGCAGGAAGGAGCCGCCTCCTGACAAACTGTGAGCCGCCGTTTTCATTTGCACTGTAGTCATTCCCAGCGTAACCTCTCACGCTGCTGCCATTATCGTTGTAGCCATTCACTGCACTTCCGTTACCGTTGGCGCTGATGACGCTGCCGTTGTAATCACTGTAGCCGCCATAGTCGCTCCCGTTATATCCGTTTGTGGAATAGGGGGTGGGGCTTGTGGCGACACTCCCACCATTCGCGTTTGTGTCACTGTAACCGTTGAAGTCGTTCACATCGTAAGTGTCATAAGGTATTTCCCCGATGCTGTTCGCTCTTTCCAAACTCTGTCCATTGTAGCCCGTCTCAGTTGGTACAGGAGAGACAGCTTCTGGATACACGTATCTGCAAATGTCAAGATTCCATCATGAGCTTTTTGACACTTTGTAGAGCTTCTATTTATTTTTACTGCCATTTCTGTAACACCTACAATTAGATATATAAGATAAAATAGATAAAATAGCCGTTTCCAAGAACTATATGTTTTATAAATGAATCACAGATTCTGTTATTTAATCATTCTTAAAGGCTGAAAGCAACTGAGCTAATTTACGTGGTTACCCAAAATGAATCTTAATAAACCCGGCTAAATGCATATGGGCCCCTGAGCCACTAGGGGGCCCCAAAGATGCATGTTCAGCCTTGTCTGAGGAGAATTAAAATGAAGACCCGTCTTTACCTGTAGCTGTCTCATGTGTTTATTAAATCTCTTATATACTTAAAAAAATGTAGGCTAATAAATAAAATAATTCGTTTTTTTATTTGTAATTCATACAGTCAATCTGGTAGACCTGCCTCTTTGCATTGTATTTTATTGTACTTTTACTGCTTCTTTGCATTCTACTATATTTATGTAGCATATGATTATGTTTTTTATCTAGTTTATGTTTAGGCTATTTTAAAACTTCTCCTACTAACAGTTAGGCCTTGTTTGTTTACTTTCTGACTAACCTACACTGCTGCTGTAAAGTGCTACTGGATGCTTGAATTTCCCTCGGGATCAAAAAAGTATCTATCTATCTGGACAATACCAGCTGTCAATCACACTGGCGTACACTCACATGTGCCGTGTGCTTTATCGTTTCTAAAAAAGGGGAATTAATTTACAAAACTCATGTACAATTAAAGAAGAGTGTCTGGGACCATAAACTCCTCGGGGAAAATGCTATAAATCAAGGGAGACGCAGGCTAATTTTCCCATAGACTTCCATTCATCAGAGGATTCGCCCCCTGGTGGCTATTCAATATATTCTTACTGTACTTCCTGGTTGGCCACAACTTGCAAACTGGAAAATTATGTGGGTTTTTTTGCAAAATGTCACACTTTTCCTATTGTAGTCATTTATTACAAACTGCTGCTGTGTTCTCACTGTTGCTCTTGCATCTTACCTGTCGACTGATGCCAGACCCAAAGCATCAACTTCACCAATATACACCTGCTCGGCTGCTCCACTTGTAGCTGCCATCACAGGTTCTTCAGCTGTCAGAGTCTCTGGGGGAGGTGGTGGTGGTGGAGGAGGAGGAGGAGGAGTAGCAGGTACCTCACTGAGGGAGTCCACCCTGTTCACCCTGTTAAAGAGGAAGCTCATTATGACTTTGGACAAACTTAAGTGAATTTTTATATCATGCAAAGAAGAGAGAAACACACCTGGTGGGCAGGGGCTTGGACCTGACAGGCTGCTTTATGACAACACTTGCAGCTTCCAGCTCTGATCCTGGTCTCTGGTGCTCTTGTCGACCCATGACCTGCTCTGTGATCACGCCCATGTTGAATTTTTTGGGCTCTGGCTCGACGATCACACTCGTCTGTTCCACCAGCATCTCTATGGGAGGCATTGGTGTGCTGGCGGGCGTGGTGGTCACCGAGGTCCCAGGCCCACTGTCGAAAACCTCATCAAATGTTTCTGCGCCCTCCTCTTCGTCCAGGTCATTGGCAAGTGCCAGACGCATCTCTGGAGCCAGGTCTTGCAGCGTCCGCAGCCCTTGCTGAGAAAACATATACATACGTATACCCCTCAGTGTTAAAGGCGCTATGTGTAAGAACTTTAATGTATTTAGATAAAATGTTAAACAACAGTAAATAAGTATTCACAAACCACAAACTTTACGTTTCGGTTTGATGTTTTTGTCTGTTGCTCCTCCCCAAAAGTAACTCCCTCTCTCCCTCTGTGTTTTACACATTGCCAGTGTTTATAAGAACTGTAATTATCTGCTGCTGCACTAAAGCAGACACACTTTCAGTCTTAATCTCTGCCTGTTGCTCTTATGCATCAATAAATAGAATAGGTTCAGTGTTTATAATAAATAAAACAGACAGCGGAACAGTTTGTGTATGTACTGCATGTACATGAGCAAGAACACAGTATAAGTGCATCTGTGTGGTTCAGTGTTTTTATGGAAACTTTGTCAATTAACTCCATCTAGTGTTTTGAATAAGGATAGCCGTCGTTCTAAAAGTCGCTGCTGTACATATTTTACATATATTCCTTTTGAAATGTGTTAATCCTTTGCTTGTAGAATCATGAACAAGGACTTTTTCAAATGTATCCACATTTTTGCACCTTTACAGAGTGATGTGGAAACTTGAAATCTCAAGCCATAAGAGTATAAATTTGAAATAAACAACGTGGATGTTTTAAACAATTTCAAACACATTTCAAACAATGTAAAAGGAAAATCTATATTCACACTCAATTTCTCAAAGCAGTTTTTTTGTTTGACTGAAATCAGTCTTCAAAGTCACCTGGAGAGAAGCCATCTTGTCCTTCCTTTTGGATTTTCTCTCCCTTTCCTTTCGTTTGCGGAACTTTTTGAAATAGTCCTGGATCAAGAAACTGGCGTAAACCTTCCCACATGTCACCTCATCACCTGCGGTGAGAAAAGAAGAATGAAATGACATCACTGTGGTCAGTGATGGAGGCATAGGGAAGAGGATTAGGGCCACAGAGGAAATACATTTTAAACTTTAAACTCAGAATTCTGAGAAGGAGAAACTAAAAATCAATTCTCTTGATAATAAGATTCAAACAAACATCTTCTGTGCAAGAAATAGTACATTTTTAAGAACTGATTCATTTCCTGTGCTCTTACCTCTTTCACCTCAATAGATATGATTAGAAATACATTTATAGAAGAATTTTTGTTTGCTTTTCTTATCTCTACTTTTCTTCCAGTATGGCTGACAGCTTTGTAATTTTCTAAAGTACCTCTAGGGGGAGGAATGACTTCATCGATGAGCTTGGGCTTAGTGTGCTTCCAAAGCTTCTTAATAATCAGCTTTAGCTCTTCATTCTGCTGGTCTATGGCACCTGAGGGGCACAAATAAATCCTTTAAGGAATACAGCCACCTAATCACACTCAGCAAGATAGTATCACATGTGACAGAGTTTCTGTGTTTGCATGTGTTGGCCACCTTCAGTCTTGATCTTCAGCGAGGTTCGCACCAGAGCAAATAGAGTAGCGTTGAATGTGACTGTCCCATCACCGTGCAGAGGGACATTCATGGAAACGAGCCTCTGAGAGGACGAGATGAGGCAGACGGAGTGAGATCTGTGCGTCCATGTTCAAGAAACCTTCAGTGAAGTCTGACTATTGTGTTGACTTACTTTGCAAGCAACACGATGAGGACATAGTTTTCCAAAACCGAGAGGTGGCTGAATCCTTCGCAACATCGTGACGACGTCAATGTGCTTAATACGGCCGCTGCAGGACAAACACAAGCCAGTCATTAACTGAGTGATTCAATTAACTGAGGATCTCTTGGAAACATTGAGAGGAGTAATGAATGTAACTTGATGCACATGCTCTTAAATCAATCAACATCCAGCTACTGAGCACTGCAGTGGCGGGTGCTGGTGTGTGAAAGAGGGGAAACTCATTTCAGGCCCAGTTATTTATACATGGGTGGGAAAAACTCTGCTGTCACCTCTGTGTATGGGGAAAGGGAGGAGTGGACGGATCCAACAAGCAGACAAACTATCAAACTCATGGAGCTGGGAACAAGCCCAAATTATGCAACTACACTTTAGTCCAACCTGCAACTTGCGACTACCAATATTTGTAAATTACTTTACAGAAAAACAAGCCCAAAGTCGCTTATAACAAGCGGACTTGGCAACTATGGACTGAGGTACAAGAGGCTCAGCTGTCAAGTATGCTTCTGCAATGCTGTCAATCAAAAACTGGTTCCGCCTTTCAGACAGTTCCTCCAATCACCATGCTTTGTGGATGACTACACCCTGAAGTAGAAGCTCAGCCAATATAGTGGAGAATAAAATAGAAAAACAGGAACGAGTCGTACGTGGCTTCTGGATCGTAGTCGGACCAAACTCTCTTGAACTCGTCCAGGTGGTGGGTGCCCAGCACAGTCCAGTCTCGTGTCAGGTATTCAAAGTTGTCCATGATGACAGCGATGAACAAGTTGATAATCTGAGAGAGAGAGAGAGGGACAGAAAGAGAGAGGCCATGAGTTTGGGACTTATAAAGTGTGATTTAGGAGCAGATGTCAAAAAAAATACACAAAGACCCCTCAAAGTACTTAAAGGTCCAGTGTGTGACTCAGTGGGTTTCTGCTAAATGTCAAAGACCATAAACACACGGATGGATGTCAGCAGTACCTAAAAGGAGACTCCATAGATGAAACACATACGGAGAAGGGCTGGAAATGAACCAGGACTCTGTGGTTGTAAATCAGGTTTTAATTACCAAGAGCTTAGACTGAGAAAATGAATAATGGCTCAGATAAAGGTCCACAGTGGACTTATGTTGAAATTAAATCTGTGTGAGGTGTTTGAGGTTAAAACAAAAGGGGAGGTCATAAATTTAAAGTTCATTTGGGCTTGTCTTTGTTGGAATGAAAATTTAAGAATTCTGGGATCTGGGAGTATTTCTCTCTTTACACACAAACACACCATGGATATATATTTGACATTAGACCTTGTTCTTATCTCAAATTTATTTTAATAAGTTTAATGTCTTAAAATGGCACTGAGGTCACTGAACATTTACAGAAATATTTGCACATTCAAAAATGAGGATTTTGTGATTTGGGTATGCTGTCTGGATTAACAAAATCCTTGGCTGTTAAAGAGCCGGGGATTGAAGAAGACAGGGTAAGCTTTTCAAACTGCTGCAATGCTGCTGTTGTAATGCCATCCTCTCTACTTTCATCTGACTTTGATCCTACCTCACCTCATAAACTGCAAAACACAAGTGTGAATCAATGATGCCTAAATTGAACGTAGAGTCAAGAGGCTTTATTAACTCGCGTCAAAGTAGGAGAATAGTTTTTACCGCAAATGATCTGAGAATGATTTGTAGCTGTCCTCAGCTGCACTCACCAGGTAAGCACAGAGCATGAAGAAGCTGATGAAGTAGACGTAGGACAAGTTGCTTCCACAGGAGTACTCCTCTCCGGGTTCAATGTCAGCCTCTGGGTCACAGCGTCTTCCAGGCAGAGCTGCCAACATGATCTCCTGCCACTGTTCTCCAGTCGCACACCTTCAAGGAAGACAGAGACAAAGCACTGCTGTCATTTGTCCTTGTAAATTAGTAAATACTTCATCTTGGTTTTAGATTAATGTATGGCTTTACACAGGTGTGTGAGAATGGGGGAAATTATATACTGCATGTGCAGTAGGTGCCATTTTAATTTTCGTCTGTGCACGCCACTGTTCAAACATGTACAAGTCAGTGTTTAAATAACACAAGGACATACAAAAAAGGGTGAACTCCTGGTGAGAAATTGCTTCCATTAAAAAAAAGAATATGTGGATTTGTGTTGTATATCTGATACATTCAAAAACAAGAGTTTAAAAAACAACCTGGCAACAAGAGTAGCATCTGCCACTTTCCTGAAAAAAACCTCTCACCTGAAAAGCACCAGAACAGCCATGAAGAAAGTCTGGAAGTTGCAGTTTCTGTTGATTTCTGTGTTGTCATCAACAGCCACTCTCCCAAATGTCTACAAGCAGAATGGTGTATGTGGTGAGAGACAGACAGTTCAACCTGGAGGATAACTTTATTGAACTATAGGCAAACTCTTTGTTTGTCTCATCAGGGTTTAGGTAGTGAAAATGTGCATTTCCAGTCCTGGATCACTCACCTGCATACCAATCACAGCATAAATGAAAAAGATCATGGCGATGAGCAGACCGACATAAGGCAGAGCCTGCAGATGAAAACTGGGATTAAGATTTAAGGCAAGAAACTGAAACCCACCCTTTATTTGGTTTTCTTTTTCAGACTTTTTGTGAATCATTTTCTCAGCGCTGCACTGACCTGGAGGGACTTGACAAAAGTCCAGAGAAGCGTTCGAATACCTTCTCCTTTACTGAGCAGTTTGACCAACCTCAGGACTCGGAACAGTCGGAAGAACGTAATGGACACTTTCCCACTTTCTCCTTTACCCTATACGGAGAATGTGTAGAGACAACAACGGGTTAATAAATACAGTTTTCATGTGTCATGTGTGAAGAATAAAAGAATGAAGCCTAAAACACATCTGAGACTCACCTCGCCATGACCTCCTCCCTGGATCAACATGTCGGGCAATAACAAGTGGACACAGACAAGGAGGAAAGACATTCAAACAAAAATCATTAGGATCAGACACAAACATTTAAATCCCAACACAATTATTGCTTATTCTGTGATGTGAATGGCAGACAAGATTTAGAAATTATGTATTGATCTAAAACTAGTCAAAGAAAGTTCAATGTATTTATTATAACCATAATTCTGGAACAAACTACTAGCCAGTTCTTAATTTCTGGTTGCTAGTTCGATCGCCAGCTCCTTCAATCTGCAAAACACTGAACCACAGACCAGCGTGTGAAAAAAGAATCAATGCGTCTACAAGTGAATTGGTAAAAAGTGTGACTGTGATTGTTGTGTAAAGTTTCTTTTGAGCAATCAATAAGATAAGGATCACATTATATACACCATTAATTTGAATGTTTATTTTGCATTACTCTGTAAAAGGTCTGTAACTATTATGAAGTCTTCTTTGACTTGTTATTATTCAAATTTGGAGTTAAATAGAATTTTGTATCTTATTTTATTCTTCTATTATTATTTATTCTATTGTATTTTTCCTGTTTTGATTATAAGGGTTTTGTTTTATAAGTCACACGCTGACAGGTAACTAAAGTACTTAGTATAGGCAACATAAGCCTGAGCTTCAGCCTACAGCTTTACGGCATATTTCTTTATGTGCAGAATGCTGCTATTTCATTTATAAGATGTGTTTAATATGTGTCAACCAAAATAAACAAACTAGCTGACATCTACTGCTGAGACTGCAGATTGCAACAAAACAGAGGAATCCTCTGCTCACCTGTCCTTTTCCCAAGAGCATCAAGGAACTACAGAGGCCTATGCAAACTAGAAATGATGTAAACACTTTGGCACAACTCTGTACACTTTTCCACTCTCTGTGAAATGTCCTTTTTCCTTCTTTTTGGTTTTACTCTAAGTACATATAACACGCTTATTCCAAGGCCACATTTACTTACACTGAATTCTGAGACTGCGATGTCTAACACACTCCCCACAACAATCAAAGCGTCAAATGAATTCCACGGGTCGATGAAGTAATGCTGCATAAGCAGGAATAATCAGAGTTAAAGTGAATAATATACAGTGGCGGCTGTCGGTATTATGAAACGTGCAAAAGCCTCACATGAGCCCGCAGAGCCAGCAACTTGATGATCATCTCGATGGTGAAAACCACAGTGAAGATCATGTTGAGGATGTCCATGATGGAGGTAAAATTTTTAGACTGCTCGTAATGCTGAGGGACACAAGTGCAAACAGATGTATTATAATGTTTAAAATACTATATTTACTGTATATTTTTGAGTGGTCTGTGTGAGGAGGTACCTGAATAGCCAGAGTGAGAGTGTTTCCCAGAATTAGCACAAACATCAAATATTCAAACTGGCTGGAGTTGATAATTCTCCAGAATTTGAGCTGTGATGGGTTTTTGGGAATGTAAATCTTTATGGGTTGAGCTTTCAGTGCGTAGTACACACACTGGCGCTGCACGGGGTAAAAGAGGAGCGAACGTTATTCACAACAGGACAATGATACAAATACTCTAGTCAAACTAAGTCAAACTAACTTGATTTTTGTTGAGTTCACAGTTTTTAAACTCGGCCTCTCCCTGCTCTCGGAACGTGATGATGACGAAACCCACAAAAATGTTCATCATGAAGAAGGCGATGATGATGATGTAGATGATGAAAAAGATGGAGATTTCTACTCGGTAGTTGTAAATGGGTCCACGGTTTATGGCATTGGCATCCACAGCCCGGTAAAGGAGCCTGTATGTATGTGAATAAAATAAATAAAGGTGAGACAACCATTTCCTGGATAAAAAAAAAGCAAAACACACACACTATTTTTGCACAACTGGGTTTTCCCCTCTGCACTATCTGTACAGTTCTTTAACTTGCAGTGGAATTGCACATATTCTGTATGTTTTATATACTGTATATTTTCGGGTTTTTTTCATTTAATTGTGTACTGTTTACTGTTATAGCTGTATTACATATCAATTTGCTTTTTTGTTGACCTGTACTTTAATGTCTCATCTTTGTTCACATTCTTGTACTTGCTTTTTGATTCAATTTAAATTTGCATTATCTTTCTCCACATTTTTCAATCAAACACCAAAGCAAATCCCTTATGTGAAAGATAAGATAAGATGAGATAAGATGAGATAAGATAAGATAATGCACGTATAAAAATATACTCGGCAATAAACCTGATTCTGATTCCCATACATGATCATTTTACAAAATACTGTATCTAGCTATTTTAGCTTTTACTTTGCCCTATTTAAATTATATAAGATTTTATTGATCCCACATTGTGGAAATCCACATGTTGCAACACTTAAAGGACAGAGAATAAAAATAAAAAAAAGAACACAATAGAATAAATTAGAACAAAATTGTTGTGCAAAGTATAAAATAAGATGTACAAAATTAGAAAGACAAGAATAATAAACCAATAGAAATTTATATTTACATTTAGCCTTTTTAAAAGTGTGCAACATCTGGGCTTTTTTTGCTTCTTTTTTTAAAACCACTTGTATCTTATGCTTTTAAGTAAAAACTTTGCAAACGTTGCGACTTACAGTGGCCAGCCTTCAAACGTCGACACGGTGAATAAAGCCAACATGCCGTTCAGCACATTGTCAAAGTTAAAGTCGCTGTTTTGCCAAATCCTCTCTCTCACCATGGGGTGGTTCATGTCCCCGTCTTTATAGACGACATATGTTCCTCTAAAATCAACACACACACGCACACGTTGTTTTAGAACACACACAGAGCATGTTAAGGGTTTTTTAAGGGTCTTTATGTATATATATTGAGAAACAATAGAATAAAACTGACTTGCACTCGTCTGGAGTGTGTTTGGCTTCATCTGTGCAGCTGTAGAATCTGCCCTGTAACAAGAAACACAAAAAGTAAACCATTAAAAAAAGCCCAGTAGGCAATTTCCTTGTGATTTATGTTAATAAAAAAAAACACATACAAGAGAGACAAAAAAACCAGCATGAAAATCTACCTTGAAGAGCTGCACTCCGATACACGCAAACATGAACTGAAGGAGCGTTGTGACGATCAGGATGTTACCGATGGTGCGGATCGCCACAAACACACACTGCACCACATTCTGTTGAACATAATGCAGCCGTAAGATAACTTTACACACACTGATCAGCCACAGAAATGGCAATAACTACAGTAACTATACAGTACGATATGCCCACTTTCATATGATGAAAGATAAAAATGAATTCACCTTGAGGCCTTTAGCTCTGTTGATGGCTCGAAGAGGCCTGAGCACACGGAGCACGCGGAGAATCTTCACCACAGAGATCGCACTTGAACTGGGAGCAAAAAGCATTTAGAGAATTTGTAATAATTAGTAATAAAGAACCAATGAACTAATAAAAATAAAGTAATAATAATGAACTCGACTTGTCCGCCGTGAAAGTTATAGGGAACACAAATTTGTGCTGTTCTTCTTTCAGCATTTTGGATAAGGTTTTGCCAAAAATCATAAAGAACGCTCCTAAACTTTGGAAGACACTATCTTTAGATATCCGTGAAGCCAGCTCACTAGATGTTTTTTAAAAACTATCTTTTTACTCAAGCCTTCTAATAACTCCTTTTCATCCCACCCTGTGTTGTGTTTTATTTGCTGTTTTTTGGTTAATTTTAAAGTTAAAACAGGGTTTTAACCTCTTGACTCGAGCCTTTTATTGTTGTATTTGCATCTCTTTTCTTTTTAAATTCAATTTCCTTTTATTGTGAAACACTAAAAGGAATCCTTGTATGAAAGGTGCTATACAAATAAAGTTATTATTATTATCCGTCTGTACATTATGCTGTTCATTTCTGTGCAATGTTACTTTACTTAATATGTTTGTGATATGTGTAGCTTATATTTATTGCTTGTGATGTATGCAGCACCACTGAGCCCAAAACAAATAATATCATATTGTATCGTGTCGCATTGTGATGTTTTGTATTGTACTACGATGTCTAAAACAAGAGCAGGTCTCACTGGATAATGCAAAGTGTTCAGTTTTTATGATTGATGAGTGGTTTTACGTAAAATAAAACAGACAAACATAATTGACAAAGAAAGGCATAGTAATAAGACTGAAATTAATGAAATAAATGTTCAAAAGGAGTGGGGAGAAGTTTTGAACTTATTAAATCTCACCTCTTCTCCATCCCTTATTAGCTAACACATTTAATGAGCTTCATACGTTTGTATAACGCTTTAAGTTCATTATAAAAGTTTGAGTTAGACACAAATCTACTCACTGCAGGAAGAAAGACGTTAACGACACACTGACAACCAGCAGGTCGAGGAGGTTGAAGGCGTTTCTACAGAAGGAGCCGGTGTGCAGAAATGCTCCGTACACTGTCATCTAGACATGAGAGAGGAGGTGAAAGACACTGAGCATTAACATTGTCAAATGACACAGGTTTATGCACATCATCGCTCTCCACTGTAACCATCACCTTTAGTACAATCTCCACCGTGAAAACGGATGTGAACACATAATCGGCATAACCGAGCACCTGAGGAAACGAGAAATCAGTATGAGGGCAGGTGAGACGATTGCAAGAGGAGCTACTGATGAAGCTCTGATGTGGTTGTTCTTACAATATTTCTGAATGAGTGGGATTTGATTGGATCCTCAGCAGCCAGGGAAATACTACTGAAGATGATGAAGATGAGGATGAAGTTGGTGAAGTAGGGGTGATGGATGAGGTTGTGGCAGGCAACTCGCAAACTGAGAAATGCAAGGGAATTAAACACACACAATAAGAAAGGTGGTTTTTACACAAGTGGTTTTACATGAAGACATATTACACATCTTAATGCTAAATTAGTTAGAAGTAAGACTATTATATAACTATAATATCACTGGGTTGAGTGTGAATGATCAAATCTAGTGTCCATTCTCAAAATACCAGTTTTTCTTTCCAAGAATGAAGAATGAGCTTCCGTCAGGAATCGGCACGATCTTCTCTTTGGGCCCTGAGAAATCTGGCTTTAATGGAGCCACTCCTACAATAAAATACAGAGCAAAAAAAGGTATGCGTGTTAATTTGCATGTCACGTGTTCCTCCTTCAGGCTAATGGCGTCCATCACAGTCACCTTCAAGTCCCTCAATGGCTCTCAGTTCCTCATTTTCCTGCCAGTCGTCCTCATCATTCTACAGACAAAAATACACAATCAGCCTTCATTAACTTTGATGACTCAGTAAAAACAACCCCCCCCCCCCCAAAAAAAAAAACAGGAAAACATTATTACCCCTGTGTCTTCATCCTCTTTCTCTTCATCATCGTCCCACTCTTCCTCTTCTTCCTTTTTCTCTCTGAAATAATGAATGTCAGGATTCATTCAGGAGAGTACGATAACATTTTTATGAATTGCTTTGAAATATAAACATTTTATGTAGCGTCTCACTTATTACCACCTTTTGTATCAAACTTACTCCACGTCTTTCTTCCCGCCACCTCCTGCCAAGTTGTCCACAGCGATAGCCAAGAAGACGTTGAGCAGAATGTCTAATCTCAAGAAATGAAGGAGTCATATTTGATCCACTGGGAATCAAAAGACAGAACATAATATCCACATACAGTACGTATAACGATGACTCTCACTCTCTTTTTGGTGAATTTCCAAAAGTGTAAAACAACAACAACAACAACAAGAAACTGAACAAAAAAATCAATTTTCAAGCATTGTTGGTTTGTTGACCACTTGCTGAAAAAAAGGATACAGTTGCCACAGACAAAAAGGATGACAAAGTACATGCACACCACCATGTTGGGGAAGATGGGTCCTCCATAGGCCATGATGCCGTCGTACATCACGGCATTCCAGTCCTCTCCAGTGAGAATCTACAAAGACAGAGCGTCAGAGACACAGGTTGAGTCACACAGTTGTAATTCATACCACAGTAAATGCTGTACAGTATTATTGAAAAGTGAAAAGCGTGTGAAACATCACACCTGGAAACAGGTGAGCAGAGCCTGAGGAAACGAATCAAAGGTGCTTCTCTTCATCTGCATCTCATCAAAGTTGAATTTGCCTCCAAACAACTGCATTCCCAGCAAGGCAAAGATGATGAGGAAGAGGAAGAGCAGGAGAAGAAGGGAGCAAATAGCTTTCATAGAGTTAAGTAGTGAGTTGACCAGGTCAGACAAAGCAGCCCAGTGTCTGGAAACAAGAGGAAAGTACAGATAATAGTTCAGGAAATACACACAGGATGGGTCAGGGCTGGAGTTGATTGATTTGTGGAGCCCTGTCATTAGTTACCGAGTCATTTTAAATATCCTGAGCAGTCGGATGCACCGCAGCACAGAGATGCCGATGGGCGGGATGGCATCCATCTCGACGAGCAGAGTCTCCAGGATGCCGCCGCACACCACAAAGCAATCGAAACGGTTGAAAAGCGCCATAAAATAGATCTGCAGACCAAAGGCGTACATCTTCATCAGCATCTCCAGAGTGAACAGCAGCAACAGGATCTTGTTGGCTCGCTCTGCCGGAAGAAAAGGAGAAGAGGGAGTCATGTTTCCACGGCCCGTAATCTGAGCAAAGGGGGGGGAAATCAGCAAAGGTTAAGTTGAAAAGGAGGTGAGTGCTCCTACCTTGCATTTCTGTGAGCCACTTTGGCTGTCCGTAATGCTCAGAAGCACTGGCCACAGTGTTGAGGAACACCAGCAGGAGAACCAACCAGTAAAAGTTTGTGGTTTTAGCAGCAACACGGCAGTTCTTCCTAAAATTGTGATTCAGCTGACACAACTGGTCACTAAACAGAGAGTGGACATGACACTGTGTTAAGAAAGACGTGACTGAGCACATTAACAGTATCATAAAGGTTTAAAGGTCCAGTGTATTTGTATACGTGTACAATGGCTTAAAAATAAGAACAAAAAACAATGATCCACATATTCAAGAATTGCTTGTGTGTCCTTGATCCGTCCTCCAGGACCTTTTAGACCTTCTTTCCTTCTATTGTCCTCCACATTGTCAGGTTTAACTACTTAGTACATATTACAAATACAATCAAAATTGTATTTGTGTGTTTTAAGGATGTGGGAAAAAATTATTTATGACATCAGCTCAACAACAGCACTGATTTTGGCTTTGGTCATGTACACAGTGTGTAATATTGAAAATCTTACCAGAAGCTATTAGCCATCATCTTTGCCCTGACAAAACAAGACGGAGAAAGAGAAATCAGCACAAAATGATGCAATTCTCCAGTGTGTTAATAATAAATAAAAACGATTGCTGCTACTTTACTTACATGAGGGATGCACAGAAGCCACTGTCATCGTCGAGGTAAGCTATGTCATCATCTGAGTCTGACTCGGCTGAGACCACAGGAACAAGCACAGTTAGAGAAAAATCCGATCATAATGATGAAGACAATACTAGACAGAGAGAGCTGACATATACCTCCACCATCCTCACTGTGTTTGTACCAGCCAAACTTCTTCATCATCTTTTTCTTTGCAATCGCAGCACCTTTAATGACAATATTTGGTTTCACAATTAGTGTTATAAGTGTTGCTTGGACCTGACTGTGTGTACATCCGTGGAAATTTGACTAACGTTTGTTTCCTTCCTCGTCCACATCCTCAGCCTCTATGAGCCAGTCCATGTAGCCAATCATGTCTTCCTCCATCTGTTTGCTCTCCTGTGCCTTCTGCAGCTCGCCACGTGCCACAGCTTTTTCTCTTTCTTTGGAGAACTCTCTGTGTATACACACACACACACACACACACACACACACACACACACACAGAAAATCAGGGGATTTGTCTTTTATAAAATAACAAGTGTGACAGGAAATTGAGGTTTGCAGTGCAGTGATTGATCGCTCACCCGCTCAACACACCCAATACAAGATTGATGATGAAAAACGATCCAAAGATGACGAGAGACACAAAGTAAACCCATGGAATTTCAAAACCAATGGCGTCATTCATCTGTGCAGAGACACAGAGTGTTGTACTTAAAGTTCAGACTTGGCAAATAAACTGCAAAGGGATTGAGCAGCACGTTTGTTTACCCAGTAGAGAACATCTGTCCAGCCCTCCATCGTGATGCACTGGAAAACTGTCAGAATGGCAAAGAAGATGTTGTCAAAGTTTGTGATGCCGCCGTTGGGACCCTCCCACTTGCCCCTGCACTCAGTCCCGTTGTCCACGCAAAAGCGGCCGGAACCGGCAAAAGCACAGGGTGAGGGGTCGTCCTCCACTATGAGACCTGGAGCAGAGAATAGGAGGTTAAGGAGAAAGCCATAAGCATAAAAACTAGGAGCATTTAGGAGCATTTAGGAGGATTCATTGCCAGAAATTGAATAAACTACCCATAGGTTCAAAGTTGGCCGCTTAACATGTCTCACAACAGCATTTTGTATAAAATGATGTCAGTGATAATCATACAAAGATGCAATATTAAATACTGCTAGTTCGATCAGTTCCTACTGGCCCCTGCCTTCAGTGTGTGACAGATCAAACAATGACAACAGTCCTTTTGGAAGCAGCCATTTTGACATTTTTACAGAGAAAAGCATAGGTGATAGAGATCCAATTAACTGACGTGACATGTCAAAATGGCTGCTGTGAAATAATGTAAATTAATTCACATTAATTTACTGTGAATTAATTCACATTAATTTACTGTGAATTAATAATGTAATTTACTTTAATATTTTTGGCTTTCTTAAACTTAGAATAAGCAAAAGACCCTTAGGCAAGGGTCTTTGTTCTCAAACATGCATGGAAAAGAAGGAAGTGTTTGTTACAATCTGCATTCTCACTATTATATAATAAAAATAACAAAAATATAATGTTACAAAGTGTTTCAGATATTTCCACACACTGACTGGATCTTAAAGGTTCAGAGAGCACAGACCTGTGGTGGTGAAGTGACACGTCTTGTGCATCCTGCCGATGAAGAGCTCCAAGCCGATGATGGCGTAGATGATGATGACGAACATGACCAACATGCCAATGTGGAGAAGGGGCACCATGGCTTTCATGATGGAGTTCAACACAATCTGTAAGCCTGATGAGACAAAACACACAGACTTTAAAGTGGTGCATATGGGAGGAAGCGTCTGAACGCAAACACTCAACAAACAAACGATAAACGCACTTGGTACACCAGATACAAGTCGAAGTGGCCGCAACACCCTGAACGCTCTGAGCGCTTTGACATCCAGGCCTCCAGGTTTTCCTGCAGCATGATGGGCCTCTCCTGGCTTATGATCTGTCATGGCCTCTGCTATGACACTGAACAACCTGCGTATGCACACACACAACTGCTGCACTTCACCATGAAAGACACAACTGACTAAGTCACACAAAATCAATTCTAATCTCTATTTGACTTCCTAGTTACATGAAATAAAGAAAACAAGGACTAAACGATACCCGACGATGACGATAACGAAATCGAGCAAGTTCCATCCGCTGCGTATGTAGGCGCTGGGGTGCATGACCAAACCGTAGGCAAGAATTTTAGTGAAGGTCTCGATGGTGAAGATGACGAGGAAGACGTATTCAACTTGTTCCTGTGAAGAAAATAATTTGTGACATTGGGATGCAATTATGCAGCAGCAACGACCTTTTTTTAAATGTTAGTGTGTCTGAGAGGAATAATGACGGAGGAATATTGAAGGAAATGTCATATTAAAATAAAGACAGAAACTTTCCAATAACTTTCACAAAAGAGACATTGAGAGTCCATGCATCGCAAATTCTGTCCGCCCCATCTGGCTATTTCCACAGTTGACTGCGTAGAACATACTGGACGACTGCAGGCTTCACCGCCAGTTCTTGCATGGACTGCATAGCATCACAGTATAACACTTTCCAGTCCAGTTGGCTGTTGTTTAGGTCAAATGAGAACAAAGGACATGCTATGGAAACTTGCCTGAGGTATTAAGAGGAGGTCAGCATATGTGTAAACTCAGCACTAAAGAGCACTAAAGGAACCTTGGGCATAAATATGCACATGCTGATAAATCGAGGTGGCTCTTGTGGACCTGGATCATAGTAAGTAGGACCTGGCTCTAACATTCAGATCTCCTCTGGGTAAACTGTTGCAAAGCCCCTGACTCCAGACACCAATGAGTGTCATTAATTGTCTTTTTCCTGCTACGTCACATTTGTTGTTATTATGGTATTTTTGCAGTCACACTCTAACCTCTTAACCCAGTGCCTGACACAAGCTTAAGTCTCATCGCTTAATCCCTTTTCGGCAGCCGTGAGTGTCTAATTATTACTAACCTACATCAATTCATGCATGATGAGGCTGGACGTAAAATAAGGGTGTAAGAAGAAAACTATATTGATCATAATAACATGATCCAAATCGATGGTATGAAGTGAGTAGGTCTCTGTAAGGAAGTGAATCTTAAACCGTCAGCTTAGCCCCTCTGTGAAATCCAATAAAGGGATCTACTTACATCTATCCTGCTGCAACTCTTTGTGTCTGTGTCCCTGCTACTATACATTTTAAAGTGTTCATTCATTTTTTTGTTGTTATTTTTGTTTGATTTAATAGTCTTGCTATTGAAAGCAGGAAATAAAAGAGGAATAAATGCAGCAAAGGGTCAGACTGAAACCAAGAGTAAGGTCCCTTATTGCGTGGTATGTGTTCTGAGCTACTGCTTTAGCTAAAATCACATCAAATCTTTCCATTCTGATTCCTTTGAGTTTGCGAACTACATCATGACCTTTCAGAGCAATATAATAATATTAAAAATATTGTTTTTATGAAAAAAAATTGGATATCACATAATTTGCAAAGAAAAATTATCACAAATGAAAAAAGAAGAAACAGGGCAACATAGAGACAGGGGAAGTGAGATGAGGCAGATGGTTGGTGTTTAAGTCATGTCATGATCCCTGACAGGGTCACATAGCTAAGGTCACAGTGTAACGTTTGCCCTCTAATACCTTTACAATCCAACAGAACACGATTTCTTTCTCAGTTATTGTTGCCACCTTCACCAGTAAACCTGCCTTGGACAGCAGGAATGTAGATATTATAGGAAATAAGTGAGCTAATTGTGACGAAATCACAACAGATGGTTTCAATAAAATGCTGTATCTCCAATGATTGAGTATATAAGTATATAAAATTGATCTGCAGTCATTTATTTTTTTCATCTATGTATTCAACTTCCATTCACTTTGTGAGGGACACTCTGACTGTGATGTTACATAAACAGGATCCTTTAGATAAGTTATTTTTGAGTGTAGGTTAGATTGGATCATTATTCTTGTGGAGTATATAGATTGAGGTTTTTTTTTATCACTGTACTGTACTCTCTTTAGCCAGTTTTTTAGTCAGCTGCTTGTTTGGTTTAAATCACCCTTACTTTAATTCTTCTTCAGAAAATGATGCGAACAAAAGTGCTATATAAATGAAGTTATTATTAATATTATTTATTATTAATAAAAGAACCTGATGATTAATTTCAGTGTATTATTCAGAATCTCAACTAACTGTTTTCTTCTGTTATATCTCAGTGTACCATGGTCTGATATATGTTTACCAAGCCCCTCACAAAACAACAACAACAACAACAACAACAACAACAACAACAACAACAACAACAACAACAACAACCACCACCACCACCAAACAAACTACTAAAAAATACTGTATTATATATCTCTCTGATGGAACCTTACCAGTTGGTGATTGGTAGCGTTAGAGTCATCGTCTGGGTATGGCTTGGTTACACCCATGGCTACACAGTTGGCAAAAATGGCAAGTAGAATGAAAATATCAAAGGGCCTGAGAATTAAAGTTAAGGATATTAAAAAGCCTCAGATGTACATCTGTACAGGAAAATCCCTGCGTTACATCAACACCAACAATAACTTAATAACACATTACAGGTTTCACAAGCAGGACTGTGCTTTTAAACATACACTGACACCCCCACCATGAAAGGATATTTCCACTCCACTAGGGCCAGTGCAGCCATACGGATGGGGTTGCTGAGGGTGAGGCAGCAGAGAGCTCGGGGGGCCCGGAGGGCAGACTTGTTCGCCTGCATCGCCTTCTTGGCCCCCCCACCTCGTTTTCTGGAGGAGCCAGTTGACCCGAGGGTGTCTGACTTGCCTGCATCGCCCCCAGGGGGGGCATCTGTTAAAAAAAAGGACACACAAAATGAAGGAATGAAACTAATACAGGTGTTACAGTCATGAACACTGGGATTTAAATCTAATGTGGAGAATATATGATAAATCTGGGGTTACAGACATACATAGTGGGTCAGTTCTACTGGTGGACACCATTCCTGTCACTAAACACAATTAAAGTGAACCAAAACAAAGAAACTTCTGGTAGGTGTAAAATCTACAACCCCACTTCATATCCAGGAAAAATAAGTGTGTAATAAGTAATTTGGGTTGTATTACTAAATCAATAGACACAAAATTATGAACATCTTCGGTAAATAAAAGATACCACAAGATGTTAGCTATTTTTACTTAAATATTAAGTCCACATTTAAAAAAACAAAAATAAAAAAAAAATAAAAACTGGACTTGCATTCTAGTTTATCCTATACATTTACAACAATGATTTAGACTTCAAGCACACAGTCCATGACATAAATGTGTGAACTTGAATGTCACATAATGCACCTGGAGAAATGATTACTCTGGACCATAATAATGAATTAAACCGATAAACTAAACAAGCACTGGTTTCATCACTATCATACATAAGGTATAGACACCAGGAGGTTGCAAAAAGAAGTCCGCTTGAATAGAAGTCTATAGGAAAATGACCCAACTAAAAGTCAGGATACATTTCCATACGTTTTTGAACTTATTTTCTAGATTCAGGTCTTCTTTAAAAGCTACAGTGTGTAACACATAGCCACATGCATTGGTGAATTTGCATGTTGCAGCTAGATGTGTTGGAGAATCTAAATTTAGCACCAAAACTCAAACGATGTACAGTTGTGGGCTATTGTAAAGACGTGGTGTTCCAAAATGGTGCCCTCTATAGAGCTAAATGGGTCCAGCTCCTGCCAAATTAAAATCATTTCTATGTGCGCACTGCACCGTTAATAGAGAAGGATGTCAATTTAGTTTGGTCACAAATCTCGATGCTTTGTTGACATCAGCACATATTTTATTATCTTACTATAGCTGCAGTGACAGACAGGTATTGTGTCCTGAAGGCCCTTATACCAGATGTGACCTACTTCCTTATTGGGAGCAGTGTGGCACTTAGCCAAGGAACACCTGTTGACCACATCCTGCTGAATAATAAGCCTGTGTGTGGGGACACTTTTTATTTCACTCCCGTACAAACTACAGAGGAATGCTCACAATCATGTGTACAGAAGCACATGGATATACACTTATATATTTACAACATTGAATATGATGCAAGGTGCGCTTTAATTCAAAGTAAATGCTTTAAACAAACTGCATTATAGATGTTGTGATGTGTTAAACAGCACTGACATCTTTTGCAGCAGACAAAATAGGTCTATTTCTACGAGTCAGTTATTTTACTATGTGTTACATGAGTGTAAATTTTTGCAGTGCTGCTGTCGATTCCCTACCTTTCTTTGCCCCATCCATGTCCGCAGTTTAACGCCACAAAACAGATCCCACCATCAACTCCTCAGTTAATCTGCGATGCGTGATGGATCACAGATGCAAAACTTTCCAAAGAGAGTTTTTGAAGGAAGCACCACCTGCAGCCTGTCTTCTCTTCATATCCATATGCAGCGTGTCGGTACAGCTCAGAAGAGGCTACAGGGCCATCCTGCTCACCGTCTGCCTGCAGCCTGCAAATCCAATTAAAGCTGCTTTCTGTTAATTTCTCACTGCCAGTAAATGTAACCTGTAATATGTTCTTTTTTTTCCTTCTTAATCTATGAAGGCACATAAAGGCTAGAAATATTACGACAAACGTGTCCCCATATCCTCGGTGGTCAGTCGTCAGGATTAGGCACGCTGAGCCGTTTAAAAGGATGACAGTGGAAATCTGTCAAGGGGAAGGTGGAGGAAGAGCTCAGAGAAACTCTGTGGCTCACTGGGACTTTGTTGAAGAGTTAACGTTAGACAGGAAGAAGAATATTAATAAGTGAATGTCAGGGAGAGATGACAGGATGGTTTATTACAGCAGGTTGGAGGAACTTGTTTCAGGACTCTGGACAGAAACAGCAGGGTGCAGTTCCAGGACAAAGGCTACACAGGGGCGCACTTTCACAGCAAATAGAAAGACATGGGCCCAGATCCAATGTCTCCCCTTAAATCCTGAACCCTCACAGACTTTGATGATCTTACCTGCAAAGTTTGAGAGTCTTAGAAAACACATCATGCTCCATATCTTGACAATACCAAAACATTTTTTAACTGTTTATTTTAATTTCTGTCGACTTAAAGAGTGGATGATTATGTAAAAACAATTACTTATTCAATTACCTTTTCAAACAAATTGCTTCCGATTACTCTCTGGGATTTTTGGTCCCTCTAGAAAAGGTGTTGACTTGTGTTTAGACTACATTTGAGCATAATTTTAGGCTTTCAAAAGAAGTAGGAAAATAAAAAAAAAGACCAATTTACAAACATTAGATGGTTTTATTGTTTGAATTAAATTCTGCATGATAAATATAATAAAACAAAACATACATTTAACGCTGATGCACTGATTGTAAATCTCTTCAATCTGTTGAAAATAACAATTTGGCCAATAGCTGGCACTGAAATTAATATTTGTTTTGTGTATTTGTTCTTAAAAAAAGAATTGAGCCTTTCAGTCCACACTATCACGCTATCCTTGAATATTTACAAATTTAATCATAGACATTTCCTAAAATATTATTTAATACCTTCAGTCACAAAAGGCCGCTTTAGAGCCTTTTTAGCCTCCTACTATTTTGTATTTATTTACAAAAACATACCATATACAAGTAAAGCCCAGAGAAACAGGGTTTAAAAAGTGCACAATGCATAATCCAGCAATCAACTCAAAGAGGGGTGCATGACAACTGTGTGTATCACTGATCCAAGCTACCACTTCTAACCACTCATCCTTATTCTTTAGTGATACAGATGTGACATAATTCCTTCTTTTATGTAAGATAATGAGAATTGTTTGACAAAATCTCTGACTAAGAAAAGCTGCCAGGGGGGAGGAGAAGCTGCAAACAAAGACATGAATAAGATTTTGTTGAGCTCAGATTTTTCTAAAAGAAACCAGCAAAACACACCTTTGTTTGCACTGATTGTCCCAGCTGACACATAATTAATTAAAACTGAGAAAAAAGGCTAACTAAATAGTATTCACCATTATAAAACCCCACTGAAAACATCAGATGATACAGAGAAGATTGCATGAGACGCTGAAGCTACAAACGTGAAGATCCCTTTTTCACAAAAACGAGTTTGTCCCTGAGGTATGAGCTCCTAACACCACTGTAGGGACCAGTATCTGCACCACCCACTCAACCTGATACCTGCTGTAGTCTCTTGGTGTCCACAGCTGCTCTCAGTCCTTTCTGGTCTCTACAGTGAAACTGCCCCTTTATCCCGCATGCTGTTACTGCCAGTGCCTGCCATCTTTAGGTGGTAACTGACTGGGGTCGTCTGCAAAGGGAACAGCTGGAGGAGAAAGAAAGGAAAACAAAAATAAAGTATGCTTGATTTGTCAAGGTTCTGTGTTTTTTTTGTGTGTGTGTGTGTTTTTATTAATGGTCTGTAATTACAAACCTGACCACTGCCATCGGAATGGGACAAAAATAATAAATTTTCCTGCCAAAACACAGAACTAAGTATATTTACATTCTTATATATAATATATATTATATATATTATTATTAATAATATATTATTAAGGAATTACCAGTATCAAACTGTGGCCACTCGGTAATGGTTTTCAAATGGTTTATTGGCAATAGTGTAGTGAATCTCTGGATTAACATTTATATATTTGAAGTACCGAAAGGAGTTTTTTCCCCCCCCCTTTAAATCAGGACTGTTTTTCATGTTGAAATCTCAATTTGAAACAATGCAATTAGCAACTTGCAAATGTTATGATTTTGGATTGTTCTATGCCAAATGAAAAATTGTGATTAATATATATTTGAAAGAAAGTTCAGTACAGTAAATTATATTTGATGGTGTCACATGGTAATTGTCTTAAAACTATAATACATGTATGTCTGTGGAAAAATCACAATTTGCAAAACTTCACTCACGATTCTGAAATTGCTGTCCCGTATATCTGGTCAAGAGTATCCCAACACCCTCAATGAGAGCCAGCAAAATTCCTCCCATCATAGCGGAGCCCACCATAGCTAAAGGCCCACCTAGAGAAAAACACAAACACAGTAACTAAATAAATTTGATAGCTCAGTGGCACAGTGTGGTGTCGACTACATGGACTTCTTCTTACTGCGTGATGCCAGAATTGCTCCTGTCATTGCACCACTTGTTATAGAGTTCCACGGATCTTCTTTTCCTCTGAGGCGAACTAGACCACAGTCGATTGTGGAGAAGAGCCCTCCCCATACAGCGAAGCTCCCTATAAAAACACCAACAGCAAAACTGTGAAATTTGGTGAGTCAAGTTCAATATGAGCTTTTAATTCTCAGGCAATGACATTTTCATAAATCATTCTAATTTGGTTTTTGAGCATTGTTTATCCTAAACAAGATGTCCTCACCTCCAATCTGTGGAGCCCTTATTCTCACAGCATTAGCACTTCCTCTCAGTCTGTGCCTGACACCCTGAAACATAAAAGCACTGTTAAGTTCTGTCTTTGAAAAACCAGCCATGTATAAGAGGGCAAACAACTATGATTTGAACTCACTGCAGGGGCATTTCGAAAGCCCTTGACTGCCTGGAACATCCCTCCACCTATTGCCCCCATGGTGAAAGCACCTCCACAATCATCCACTATCCTCCAGGGACTGCAGGAAGGCATTGAATAGAGTGAGGATGTATTGGACAAACATCAGAAATATATAAACTTTGTGTTTGCTATGTGTGATATGCATTTTCAGTCCTCAAAATGCAGAAAAGTAAAATACAACATGAAATTTAGATTTATTAAAGAGGCATTTATTCAGGAAGTCAATTTGTCAACACAGAAACTTGGTTTACATTACTGATTTGTCATCAAGTTACAGCTGAAACAATAATCACTGACAACATAACAACTGGTTAATAGATTTAGTCATGTAAAAGTCATGTAAAAATATCCAATACATTTTCTGAAACTAATAATCTTCCATTTCCAGTCTCATATTCTGTAATATTCACTCTGTTTGGCGTGGATTCAAAATGTTACGTGCAACCTAAAAATCATAGGAACTCTACCAGAAAACAAACAAACCAAGGCCTTAGTTTCCTGGGAACTAGTTCAAGGTTGAAGATGACTTCAGTGCAGTAGTTTTGAGTGAGCTACATGTTATTATTAGGGTCTGATATATATCTGTATACGTGTCCTTGGGCAAGACACTTTACCCCACATCGCTCCTGGCGACTGTGAAAGATGTGATAGAAAGTGTGCTGTGTGAATGTGAGAGTGAATGGGTATGAATAGGTGAATGGCAAAACTGTAGTGTAAAGCAGCTTTGAGTGGTGGTCATCAAGACTAGAAAAGCGCTATATAATACAGAACATTATCAACGCTTCTTCTTCTTCTGATTTTATTAGTAGCAAGGTAGTTAGGGGAAATTAGAGTTAAAAGTACACAGTTTATTTAGATAATGTAGTGGAGTAAAAGTAAACGTTTGTAAAAAATATAAATAACAAAATAAAGTACAGATAGGTGGAATTTGTACAACACTGTATTTATTAGTTTATGTAAAAAATGCCTTTTGCAGATTCACATATCAGAAAACTGTGAAAACAAACAAGCTACAAGTAAACAGAAGGTTTACACCTCTCCACAGAACACACATTTGGAAGTAATACTGCTGTAACTTCATCTCCGTGGTAACATATACACTATGCTATGTTTTCTTTAATAGCTGTTGAAGCTTAAACCGGGTTGTATTTCCACAAACAGCTTTATTTATCTCTTTAAATGTCCCTGCTCCTTCACTATGCTAACGGCTAACACAAACCCACTGACCCTTTCTGCTCCCGCACCGACAGAAATAACACAATAAAATATTATATATTAAACTTTTAGTGTTGAATAAACAGAAAATAATTTCTTAATAAACTGCTGTTATTAAGAAAACTAATCTCACCAGGGTTCACGGACATACTCCTCCATGTTTTTGTTGTCGTCAGGAAGACAGTTTGACGTCATCAAAACGCGCCGCGTGTTGCTTCGAAACGTCGCTCCACTCGTTGGATTTCCCTAAAACAGGTAAAGAAAACGATTTTAATTCATATTTATTTGGTCGATACCTATATATTAACTATTCTTGTAGTTGTGAGTTATCTGAAAGACTCACCCGTGTGATTATGGGTCTAATTTTAACTAACTGTTACCACGAAGTTACCGACCGGGTGGCGTTGTAATTATGCTGAAATAAAGGTCGCACTGTGTCTTCAAAATGCACACGGCTCTTTCTCCAACTCCTTTTTAGTAAAAAAAAAAGGAAAACTCGCCGCTAAAATCAACATTTATGCAAACAAAAACAAGCCACAACGGCTTACAATCAGCATGTGTGGATCACACAGCAAGAGGAAGGCGACCCCTACTCAGAAAATAGCCTCCTCCAGTTTTCTTTCTTTTGGTAAATCAGACCAGGAGAACATTAAAAACCACTAGTCATCTTGTCAAATCTGACTTATATTATAGTTTGTCTTAAAACAGTAGACGAAGCTGAAGACTCTCTAATACACACCTGAGTTTTGTGGAACCAGGCCTGTCTTTGTGAATGAAGGCTTTAATAGTAGGGTGAGATTGCTTTGAAGTTGGCCATTCAACAGTCAGCAAATAAAAGATATAAGGTTTTTTCTCGTTATGACTTGATTTCCTGCGTTTTAGGATGCCTCTTCCCCCAGCATTGCTGGCCCGCCTGTCTAAGAGAGGGATTGTTAAAGCATCCGAGAAAGGTAAGAGGAAAAGCACATTTAATCTGTAGTACGTCTTACTCTTCATACTTACATTTCTGTGTCAAATAACATCATCACTTCTCCTCCATCTTCAATCAGAGGCAGATGAAGAGATTATTGCTGAAGATTATGACGACAACAACGTAGATTACGAAGCCACCAGAATAGAGAATCTACCGCCAAACTGGTACAAAGTATTTGACCCTGCTTGGTAAGTATATTCTGTACTGGATACGCTATACTCTAATCCTGGAAATTATCATGTTCTCAAACGTGTTGTTTTGTGCACAAACCAAAGTTTTTCAGTTTTAATGATTACTTGTTCAAATGGAGCAATGAAAACAGAACATTTTCACATTTAAGAATCTAAAAAATTCAGTTGTAGTAAAAATAATCTCTAAAACTGATTAATCGATTATCAAAATGGTTGACGATTAATTTAGTAATTGATTAATAAGCAATTAATCAAATAATCATTGCAGCCCTGCGTGTTTGTTGTGTGTTGTGTGAAATGTGTGGTGGAAATTCTGTCTCTTATGAGCCATTTTTATGATTGGCCCTATTATTACACTAACTACAGATAGTGAGATGCAGTTTAATCGGTATCCCTAACTTAAAAATGTGTATCGGAGAACATAATATGGTTGCTAATTTGTCAGTTTATTGTTGTTTTTCCATCAAATCACAGTGGTCTTCCTTATTACTGGAATGTGGAGACAGAATTGGTGGCCTGGCTGTCCCCAAATGACCCAACCGCAGTGATAACAAAAGCTGCCAAGAAAATAAGAGGTATGACATTATTAAGCCTCTGTAGTACTCTCATTTTCACTTGCAAAAATGAGGTAGCTTCAAGTATATTCAGCTAAATAAAAAAAAAAGTATGTTTACTAACTATTTCATGTCAAAATGTGGAAAAAAATGTCTATTAGTATGCAGTTTCTTTGTTTCTTCAATCCCAGCAGGGGTTTACTTTGTGCCTTCATTTTATTTTTTCACTTTCAGTGGATGCAGGAGAGGAAAGAGCTGAGAGGCAGTTTGAAAAGCCGGACAGAGAGCGAGAGCGCGACAGGGAGAGAGAGCGAGAAAGGGACCGGGATCGTATCAGAGACAGAGACAGGGACGATGTGAGGGACAGAGAGAGCAGAGACAGAAGAAAGCCGAGGAGGGAAGACATTGCACCATACAACAAGAACAAAAGAGGTAACGTGTACTTCCTACACAAGCATTTTTAAACCAATCCAAAATGTTTTTATGTACAGAGGTTGTATTTTTTTTTTTGCTTTCAGGTAGAAAGGATGATGAGATGGACCCCATGGATCCAAGTGCTTATTCTGATGCTCCAAGGTAAAATAATTATTTACAGTCAGCAAAGGGAAGACTAGACCACACACACACACACACAGTTTAAGTCAAACACACATCTAATTTATATGAAAATTAGGAAACTGCATCATGGGAATTGACAGACATGGTTACAGTCCATACATTTTGCACAAGCCCTAAGGAAACCCTTGCTCCTACATTTCCCATAATCCAACTAATCAAACACAACACCTAATAAGCGCAATGACATCACTCCGATACCATCACGGTTATTCTCACAGACTTAAAGCTTCTCCACAGTCATCGATCACATGTACAACTGTAATTATAGGAGGAGTCATGCTTGTCATGTTCATTAGACTGATCTATAATATTTGGAGTATGGTCGTTACATATAGAGTCAGTTTATTAAAGGATATGTTCATCATTACAGGGGTTCGTGGTCAACTGGTCTGCCCAAGCGCAACGAGGCAAAGACGGGTGCTGACACCACCGCAGCAGGGCCTCTGTTCCAGCAGCGGCCGTACCCCAGTCCAGGAGCTGTGCTCCGGGCTAATGCAGCAAACCAGATACCTAAGGAGTAAAGACTGCACTGCCACGGGGGAGACGCAGCTCGCCTGACACAGCATTTGCTGAACGATATCCCGTAATTGTTGTGAAATGTGTCAGAAAATGTGCTACTAGTGCATCTACACTCTTGTCAAACATGTAGATCAGTTGTAAATATGTTTTTATATGAACTCAACTGACCCTCTTGTTGTTTTTAGGGCAGTAAGTTCTTTTCATGGCAGACATTTTGTAAGGTCGCTGTAGGAAAAGCACGGGTGAAAATAATAAAATGATGTATGGCTGAGTTCCAGTTAGCTTCCTCATTTTCAGGGTGCATGTTGGCTTAATGTCATAGATACCAGACTAGTATGAGCCATTGTTAATGTTTTCAGCATCACCTGCTAACACATGTCAAAAAGGCTGTTGTTAAAAAGGCCTGTTATTAGTGTGCATTATGTAATAATAAATTGAACCAAACTGAAAATGACTCATTGCAGCTTTTACCAATGTTTTATTAAAAAAATTGCTGTGGAATAAAATCTCATTTCATTTTATTCTGAATATTACATAACAGATGGGATGAAAAAGAACTCGTAACATTTGACTAGACATGGGACGGTGTAAACATTTCCCAATGTGATAATCCTGACATAATTATTGCGATTCACGATATTGTGAGGATTGAAAAGTTTTTAACAAAATTTGTTTTAGTGCAGCCTTCTGTCTACACTTACACTGGTCAGAAATATCGCAGATGGGATACAGTTTTTCTGTGAAAAATAATTGAATAAGATCATAATACGTCATGAGGAAAGATGCAGCTACCCATTGTGGCACATTAGAAAATAAATCACATGGACTGTATGTTGGCGAGTAACAAAAGTCACTCACGTGACGTCATCTCCGTTCACGATTATCACAATAATAGAAATTCAAATTCAGTCAGTTGCACCAACATAGTGACATATGGAGTCATAGTCCAGCGAGAGCACTTTTTCATGTTGGTCGAGCTGAACTATCGCTCTGCACTTGTTCTTTTCCCGTTGGAGGATACGGCCGATCTGAAAAAACAAATAGATGACGAGTTATTAGTGTCAGTCCATCACATTCAATCGTATGCAGCAGGAAATTATGACTGCAGATCACTCACCTGACCCCTGTGTTCACCCAGTACAACCATTATAGAATCATGTTCACTTTTTGGAACAATGGTTTCCACCATATCCTGCTTCACATCTGCTGGCACAAGAAGAAACACTGTTTAAATTTATTATTATATATTATATTTAAATTTACCTCATTGTATTAACAGTTCAGTTAATGAATGTATGAGAGAACAAGTAATGACTTTGTTCATCATGATTTAACGCTGATAATTTGGGATAAAAACTCACTTTCCTCAGTGCCAATCGCTAACAATTACAGAGTGAATGTCTGCTAAAAGAATAAACTTAGGTTTCTTTTTTATTTCAAATAATAAATAACAATGTTCATTTAGCTCCAGAAATGCTGTGTTCTCTGTGAATCATTTAATGTATCAGTATATATTAGAAAATAAAGGGCCATTGCATAACAGCCATTGTCACATGTATTAACACAATGGGAATCCACATGCACCATGAAACTGGGGAAGCTAAATGGAACTGAGCCATCATTAATTTCATTATTAACATCTATGATTTGTCTACTGTAACATCTCAAAATAGCTGTAGGGAGTGGAAACTAACATGGTATAATCTATTACAACTATCCATAAGTGATCTAAAAACCACATTATCTACTTCCTGCAGTTCATCGGGTTTAACAAAAACAGATGGACATCTATAAGCAGAGGGAAATACCCAACTCAACAGCTTTCGCAAAACACCTCTGTTTAGCCAGATGTTATTTCTTTTACAGTTCTAATTCGAGAGTGAGAGGGGAGAGAAACTAGAGTTAACACCAACAGACACTGAGATGCCACTAATGACGTACCGTCTAACAGTCTTCCCTCTTCAGTTCGACACACGCACGTATTTGGTGTCAGGACGTCCTCCACACACATCTAGAAGAGAACAAGGCAGATGGTTCAAATGTATCACACCAGTATCTACCACAAGTATTCGCACCAGAGTAAGATGTACGTGTAAAATTAAATGGGAAATTATCTTTTCAAACAAGATGGACTAAAAACACATTTCCAGGGGCCTGGTACACAAAAGTAGAATTAAGAAATATAAGATATCTGAGGAAGTGGGCCTTAATCTATGCTAATAAATTCATCCTGGCTTAGTCAGCTGCACTAACGTCAAACCAGGACGAGAAGGTGCATCTTGGTCAAGCCAGGTGTAACCAAGCGAACAGCAGCTTCTAATGAAAACTTATGAAGAGAAAAAGCCTGGCTGAACTGTATAAACGGTCCGACTGAATGCATATTTAGCCCAATATAAGAGTTTTCATGCTGTTCTATACTGTAAACTGAGGTTGGTTCCTTTGACGACATCAACAGTTTGTGTATCAAAACAGAGGTATCCTACAAAATAAAACTTCAGGAAAAGCATTTTTCCCCCTGCTTATTTGTGCAAATTAAAATTAGCCCCTCACTAAAATCATCATATTTGCAATTTGCAATTGATTTTTCCAATTGCAAATCGCAAATATCTCCTTCATGTTTATCTGGGAGGCGTTTGACGTGTTTAGTCCAGTGACTGATCACACAAGGGAATAATGCAAAGCAACATGAGTTTACCTACTGAGACTTTACTTTGTGAAATTAGTGATTAATATTGTTATAAAGTAATATGTGTGTGCTATAGCAGCGTATGGCCAGTAGAAGGCGCTAGGGTACTCTATATACAGTTGTTAAATACTTTTTTGCCGTTTGCATCCATTTATTGATATCCAAAGATATCACAAATACATGAGCCACTGACTTATTTGAATATAAGAAAATTCCGTGTGCAAAAATTATGGAAGATCATCTGTGGCCTTGGATACCATCACCACATCACATGGAGGTAGGCCAGGGTGTCTGAGCTGTCCTTTATTACTCTCTTCCATTTTTTATGACGTAAACAGCAATCATATTACATAAAAAGGTTTTGAGCAAACCTCTGACAATAATAAGAACCCCAGTTCCACTATCAGAATTAAAATAACATTAAATAACATCTAACCACTGCAATATTTTAATTGAGGTTAATAAAATAGAGTTAAAATGCACCCAGAAGAGAATTAATAACTGTAAAACACGTTTCTTTCTGACTGCACAGAATAAATGCACTCCTGTTTCCGTGCAACCAACTCAAGCTAAATTCAGCCAGAATAACTGACACATCCCAGCTTAATCCCTTATCCTAGTTTCATGCAACAGGCCCCTGGTCCAAATTCACCCAAACACAAAAGAAGCTTGACTATAGTTATCAGTTATGACAAAGAGAAGATGCTTTGACGATCATGCCGCATCATTACGTACCTTTGAGTTGTAGTACCTTCCCCCTTTAAACATTTTGTCTATGAAGCGAACTTTCAAGTCTCTCTGGAGCCAGGAGGGCGGCGCTGGTGGCCGCCTCACTTCTTTCACTGGAGGCTTCTCTCTAGAGGAAACGGAAGAAAAAGAAAAATATAGAAGATGAAGAATTTTATAAGCCAATAAATAGAAGTGCAATGTGGTAAAAATTAATAGTGAGTGAATCAAATTGTTGTCTCTCCATCTTTGAGTAGAAACATACCTGTCTTCACTTGATTCTCCACGTTTCCTCTTCCTCTCTTCTTTTCCTCCATCCCTTTCCGATGACTTGTAATTGACCTTATCACCGTTACTTTTCCTCTCCTTCTCCTTCTCCTTCTGTCTCTCTCGCTCCTTGTCTTGTTCTTTCTGCTTTTCCTTGTCTTTGTGAGCTTTACTGAGGCGACCTGGTCAAAATATTGACAGTATTATTTGCATGGCATTAAATAATATATGATGACAGTGACAAACATGAAGACAAACTTCTTATTCTTGGTGAGGGGCAAATACAGTACTTGTGTATTAAAACAAGCAGTGGCTAAAATGCTCTTTCATCTTCTTTTTCCGACCACATAAAGACTAAAATGTCTCTAGAGAATAAACCTGTTTAGCTCAGTCATTTATTTCATTACAGATTCATCTGCCATTTATTTCCTCAATTAGTGTTCTATAAATAGTAAAAAAAAATTTCCATCACAGTTTCCCAAAGCCTTTGTTAATTAGTTTAACTCACAGTTACATTGTGCTCCGAATGGGTAATCACATTTTTAAATGATACTCCATTAAGCAATTAATCTATTCACAAAACAGCAGGCTGCTTCAAATTGTTCATTGAGCAAAAAAGCTTTATGTTTCTTACTTCCGATGTTTTTGTATTACTAAAACCCACATTGATGTGTGATTAAAAAAAATATAATATAAATAATCATGTTACTAATGGTCAAAAGTGGTCAAAGGAACATAAAATCAAACCCATTAAGAGCATATGTTACACTTTTCTGTTCATTTGTTCATAGTTACTCACTGAGGTCTTTGCTGTATTTCTCATATTCTTTGCGTCCGATCAGTTTGATAGTGTGCTGACTGATAGTTATAGTCTGGCCACCGATTGCCAGCTTCACCATAGCTCGAGCATTGTCTGGATCCAGACCTTCGATCTGCACCACAGTAAAGACAGAAAGTCAGAGGAAAATATACATAAAAAAAGAGGCAGTTGTACTATTTGTATTGTATGAGTTGTGTTTATCTACTGTACCTTGCCATACAGCTCTTTATGAACCCCTGACTGCACCAGCACAAACCCCCCAGGACCCATCACTAGTTCCTCCTCCTTCTCTCGCTCCTCGCCTGGCTTGGGAGGTCGCCGACGTTTAGTGGGTTCCAGGTCCTTTATCGCTGCACGATCTGCTCCAAGACCCAAACCCTTTGGACGCAGCTGGTGTTCAATTGGCTTCACATCTCTGTAGCAGACAGTAAAGATCTGACTTCAAACAATACCATGAGCATTCAAAATGACAAACAGAGAGAGACACACACAGGGAAGATGTGAAACAGACTAGAAGCTTGTTACAGCTTGGGTTTTGTGGGTGAGATTAAATAGTAAAAATGAAAATAATACCATTATTTTGTTCAATTGATTGAAAATCAGCCATTACATTCCCACATTTCATCATACAGTCTAACATATGTTGGTATATTTGCTTATACAAACAACTTCAACAATTAACAGATCAACAAAACAGTTGCTAGGCAATTATTTTGTGGACAAATTTGTCGGTTCAAGGTGTCAATGTGTAACTTACTGTTTAAAGGTGCGTCCAATGCCTTCAGCTTTATTCCACCCCATCCCCTTCAGCATAGCCAGTCCAAACGCCTGCACAGGAATGTTGTCATAATCTGCCTCGGTCGACTAAAAAAACACAAAAAAACAAAGTATGGTACAAGAACAGCTCAAAAAGAAAAACTTTTTGAAATGTTTGAAGTGTTTATATGCATAGAATGACATGACATTTCTGCTGCTATGGGCCTCAAATCAAAACAATATCAATCAAAGAACTCACAGCAAAAAGCAATGAACAGTTGTGATCCAATAGTGACAAATACACACAAATACAAAAAAGACACTGCACTGGCTAAGTAGTAGTACTAAATATGTCCTTGAGTTGTTTAATAGGAGGTTTGCTGCGAAAGCAGAAGCAAAGTGAACGGTCCATAAAGAATTTTGGAAACATTTTGGCAAACTAATCAGCAAAATATATGACATTAGTCGTCTCGCCATTAGATATTTTTATGCAGAAATGTTACATATTATATCTTTAAATTTGGTGCTTATGTAATATTTGAGTTATGGAACCCAGAAAGACTTTGAAGCCATTAGTGATGTTGGTCTTACTCAGCCATTTGGCTTCACGTTGTCAGACTCAGCACAGACGGATCAGGCAGTGAGCAGTGACCCCTCTGCTTATCTAACTCTGCTGAAGGCTTCCCCTCTGAGAGAAGCTGAGGGCTTAACCTCACAGGCAAGACTGCATTAAGATGAGCTCCAAGCCACAGTGAAGTTTCTTATGTTCTGACAGGCACATCTACAGTGACCGAGAGCAGATAGGGGATGACAGCAACGAGACGTGTCAAGCTTCTGATAAGAGGGAACAGAGAGAGGTCTGATTGGTCATCTTCACATCTAGGGGGGATAATGCTGACGGCTGTCTGCCACCAACGCCATCCTGTACTGACCCACATGCACATTCACACACACACAGAAGGTGTTAATGCACTCAGCTATACCGTCTTTCACAAACTAAAAATGAGATATCTGACTAAAAGTAATTCATATTTTGAAATCACTTATCTACTTCAGTGCAATGCAGTGGGAAGATCTTGATGTTACATCACAGCCATTCAAGACATTTTTTAAAGCATCTTTTCTATGCAATTAACCACTGAATTAAAGACAAACTCTCACCTGCAGATTGCAGGGAATTACTGTTTCTGTGTTGTTCTCCATACTTACAGATTCAGGCCGTAGATCCACCTTGACAAGGTCTCCCTCCTCAAAGCCTTCAGGTACTTTGTTTTGCATCAACAAGGGAATGGAGAGATTCGGGTCACTTTGAGCCTGTGGGCCATTCTGCCACTCATCAAGCTGCCTCCGTGAATCTACAAACATAAGTTAGACAAGAAGAAGGAGCATTTTAATTGGAGCGCCTAATGCCTTCAGCCTTTCGATCTAGCATGAAATACACAGCCACACACACCAAATCATGTCATCATCATACAGTTAGAAGAAAATATTTAAATAAAATCAATGGAGCAATGATGTGGTTGCTTTGGTCAGGGTTCCCTACACCTTACACCACAAACAGAGCAAACATATTATGCCTATGGTCAACCCACAGATTTCCAGTGATGCTCATGTCATTCCCTAATTGTGTCTTAGGTGGGGCAGCAACAGACAAATATTTGCATAATCAATGTATTTGTTGTTTATTTTCTCGATTAATCAAGCGGAAAAAAATTCCACAAAATATCAGAAAATATTGAAAAATGTTCCCCAACCATGTTTTAAAATGTATTATTTTGTCTATAAAAGAATATTATTCAGGTTTAATAAAAAAAATGTTTGTTATAAAAGCAAAACAGCTCAATATATTCGACGATTAATTTAGTAATCGATTAATAGTTGCTGCGCTAGTTTTACGTATTACACCCTGGATTTAGATGTTCGACTTAGATCACTGCCCTGAGAGAGAAGCCATCCTGTCTCTGTGCAATGTCTCATGTGCCACGCAGTTGCCACATCCATTAGATAACTAAAATCTGAAAAACACTTTTATAACTAAGCCTTACAGCATCAAAAAGAAGTGGATCTTTTAATTAGGGCTGAACAATTAATCTTTTTTTTTTTTTTTTTTTAAATCGCAGTAGGTGCAATAATTCTTAAAGCCAAAATGTAATTTTAGAATAAATGACCTATATATAGACACATATCTATTTATTATACACTGCCTGTCCAAAAAAAAAGTCGCCACCTAAAAAAAAGGGTCACATCGTTGGACCGCCTTTAGCTTTGATTACGCACTCATTCACTGTGGCATTGTTTCCATAAGCTACTGCAATGTCACAAGATTTATTTCCGTCCAGTGTTGCATTAATTTTTCATCAAGATCTTGTATTGATGATGGGAGAGTGGGGCCACTGAGCAAAGCCTTCTCCAGCACATCCCAAAGATTCTCAATGGGGTTAAGGTCTGGACTCTATGGTGGCCAATCCATGTGTGAAAATGATGTCTCATGCTCTCTGAACCACTCTTTCACAATTTGAGCCTGATGAATCCTGCCATTGTCATCTTGGAATATGCCCATGTCATCAGGGAAGAAAAAAAATAATCTGGTCATTCATTATAATCAGGTAGTCAGCTGACCTCATTCTTTGGGCACATAATGTTGCTGAACCTAGACCTGACCAACTGCAGCAACCCCTTACCTATTTGCTTAGTTAAATCCAGGAGGCACCTTTTTTGTGGCCAGGCAGTGTATTTTTCAGACTGAAGAAGCCATATTTGTCTCTAACAGATCTGCACAAATATCACAAAGTATTCATTTTGAATGTCTTATTCAAATGAAAACAAATGCATATGTAAAAAAAAAAAAAAAATACAATTCCTAGTCGAAATAACCGCAATTAGATAGTTCGATCGTCCAGCCCTAATTGTAATGTATGTTGTGTAGCAGGAGTTGCATTGATGTCAATTGACTCTAAAGATTGACATAAGGTGTGCAGGACAAACACCGACATACCCTCGATGAGTTCTTTGACTGCCTGAGACTCCACGGAGTCATTGCCCCTGGTTGTCTCATGTGTTTCGCCTTCTCTCCCCTCGTTCTGACCCGCTCGGTCCGGTTTCTGCCAGCGGTTCTTCTGGATCAGAGGGATGATGAGCTCTTTGGGCTTCTCAGACGGTTTTGTACTGTTCACAGCAGACAGACAGAAAAATAAACATGTAAATTACTGAAGCCGGATATTATACATACGTTGTAATAGTCCGATGTTAATAAGCTAATCTAAACACTAGCTTTGAGCCGGTTAGCAATAGCATACGCACCTTTGCAGTTCTTTTCTATCAATTCCAGTCAAGAAATCTCTGTCGTCCTTCTTCCTATCGACGTCGAGAGTAGAGGGTTTAAATCTGCTGACTGTTTTCGTAAAACCAAACGACACTGCGGGTTTTTTCTCCTCTTGTTGCTCAGACGGAGTTGAATCGTCTCCGTGCGACGCCATTTTTTTTTTAAACCGACAGAGGGAGGGGAAAGGCACGGTGTTGAAAGGACTACAATTCCCACCATACAGCTAATTTAAAGCTACGGCAACTCTTTAGCAGAGGTGATGAGGAGAAGCTCTCATAATTATTGTCTCCATTTACCTCCCATTGCACATAATATAAATACTGTTTCTGGTTCTTGTAGTCATGTTTTTTATTATTTGTGATATCGTGGACCTTTTATGACCTTTGATGTTATCTTTGAAGGACACTGTTGACCTTTGTATCTTTGATGTTTTTATCATAGCTACGATAGGTATTACTGTTAGACAGACATATGCTAGCATAGGTAAGAGCAGTGATTCTCAAACTGGGGTGCCTGTAACCCCAGGGGTATATGAAGTGATGTAGGGGGTACGCAAAGAGAGATAGAGAGACACAATTTTTTTTCCAAGTGTGCAGGAATAGGGGGTACATGGTTGGCGGTCAAATGTCTGAAAGGGTACGGGACTGTGAAAAGTTTGGGAACCACTGGGTTAGACAGAGGCGCTTTTACATTACATGTCATTTAGCAGACGCTTTTATCCAAAGCAACTTACAATGGAATTGAATGCAATCAGCCAGGGGTGGAGTCGAACTTGCGACCATTGCGACCGTCTTTCGCTTTCGCTTCTTGCCAACACGCAAGGCAGGCAAATGCTTGGGGCCCCAACTTTGAATCACTACGGCATTGACAAAGTGGAGAGTTTGCAATGACAGTGGTAGGCCCTAATAATGTCCAGATAAGAAAGAAGAACAAACAAAAAAGCAAGAGGAGAAGAGAAAGCAAGACAATTTATGTTTTTATTGCTCTTCAGAATTCTGCAATTTTTAAATTGCATCTTGTAAATGTTTATATTCTTATTTTGAGAAGATACTTATTTGCACTTTTCAAATCAAAAAATGTTTACATTACCTTTTTGTGAGTTTCAGATTATTTATCATATAAGGGTGAACACTGGTTGGAGGGGCCCCTGTAAATTTTTGCCTAGGGCCCCAAGAAACTGTAGAATCGCCTCTGGGTTAGAGCAGTTACAAGTTACATGTTATTTATTTATTTTAAATCATTTTACATTAATTGCACTATATATACTGTGCATCACATACAATTCTATTATTTGACACTTTGAGCAAAGTCATGGACCAGCCTCCTGATTCTGAAAAGCATGAATTATTGGTGTTAAGTTCTGTGACGATTAATATTTGGATTGGAATGACTGGAAGTTGGTCTAAATACTATAGTACACTATAGACAGAACTCACTTAATAACTTCAGGATCTGTTGCTGTGACCTTGTACTGTCACAGCTGCACAATAATGCAAGTTAGGCACTTAGACAAAAACACACTATCCTCCCACGGGTTGTAACCTCGTAAGCGAAAAGTGATGCTGCTGATGCAGGTGGACACACACACACACACACACACTGGGGATAATAAGGGGCGGTACTTTTAACTCTTTTCATTCCCTGCCCAGCGTTATAAATCCTAACTTGTTCAGAAGAAACCTCCTCATTAGCCTCTTATTTGTGTTTCCTAGTACGCGGAAAAGTGTATTTAAGGAAGAAGACACAAAAACCCGCCTTTGTGCTTCACAGATGTGTGCGGCGTGTGTGTGAGTGTCTATAATCTCATCCATCGTCTCTGCGACCTGGAAACAAACGGCGCCGCCGCGCCTGCACTTCAATGACACCCACTGGTTACATTGACGCCGCGGACTTTTGTCTGTATTTTACATGACAAACACATTATTAATCGTCCACGAGGTTCTTCTGCTAAAAAAGGGGGGAAGGATTTGACGGAGGAGAGAGAGAGAGCATGACGGTAAGAGATTGTTCAAGTGAAGGAACGACTTATGGTGTGTTGTTGAAGTTAAAACAGCACGTTTTTTGTTTTATTGACCTTTCAGCGTCCATTTTCTGCATGACACTGTCCTTCTTATCAGTTCAGCAGCTGCTCAATTTGCACAGTTGGTGTGTGAGTGCTCTCTCTCTCTCTCTCCCCCCTCTCCCTCTCAGCCTCTCTCTCACTTTCTCCCTCTCTCTCTCCAACATCACCACACACTGAGCATCTCAGAGCATCACTAGAGTCCAAATATCCCGTCAGCCGCGCGCATCCTCTCGAGACTTTCTTTGGGATACCATCGATTTTCATCACTGACTCCCCACAGCTGATTTGTATCACACACACACACACACACACACACACCACGCTGCTGCTGCTGCTGCTTTTACACATATTTATTTTCACATCAATATCACAACTAAAGTCACACCATCAGTCGGGTCAATGTATATAGACGCGTTCAAACGGATCCTCTATGAAAGGCTGAGCTGCTTGAAGAGAATGTGTGTGTGTCAGCGACAAGGCAGGTCAGTATTATTATTATATTATTATTATCCCTAAATATGAGACATGTGAGAATCTTGTGTGTGTGTGTGTGTTAGGGTGTGAGAGCGAGATAAAGAGAGAGAGTGAGGGAGAGTTTGTGTCAGTCAGTGTGTGTGAGTGAGTGAGACAGTGAGGATGTGATGATGGTGGCAGATCTTAAGGATAAGATTGTCAACCTGACAGATGAAGAGTGTTCTTTGACAGCAGGTGTTTGTTTGTGTGTATGTCTCTTTTAGGACCGAAAATACTGACCTTGTCAAGACCAAAAAACCTGGTCCTAACGAGACAGAACCCTGGTGTCTGAGAGACTGGTGAAGTTTAGGGATTAGTCTTGAATTGTGGTTATAGTTGAGGTTGAGGATAACGCTTTGTTTAGTCTGTCCATATGAATGAATGAGGGTCAATGCGGTGTCCACAGAAGAATAGCTGCTTGTGTGTGTTTCTGGATTCAGCACAGTCATACCTTTCTTGTTGCCGGAACCAAATCTATCTAAAAGTAAAAGAGCACATTCATCATTGACTCTAAAATAATAAGAATACAAAAAAGAAATCTGCTTGTTTATGTTTAAATGTCATTGAATCATCAGCAAATGAACTTGTAGATTCCTTGATCGCTTTCTCCTGATTCCGTGACATTTTGAGTGAACTATGACGTGCAGAGCTGGCATTATGTAATTTAGTCTGGATTAATTTAGATTTTTTTTTCATCTGGTGTTCCAACATGCCTGTCGATTTTGCCTCTTTTGCAGTCAAATATTTAATGCGAGGATTCCTTTCATATATTATGCAAGTGTAGACGCTGGAGAACATCCAAAAAGTGTTGTGTCATGTTCTTACCTGTGTGCATGCGTTTGTAAAGTTTGTAAGAAAACCAGGCCAAGTGGACAGCAGCATAATTACATTACAAAAACAAAAAACAACAGATACAATTAAAGTCGCGTAAAACACAGACACTGTAGACTGAAGACGATTTCACCAGAACCTTAATCTCATTCAATGTAAAGAGGGCTTGAGTTTGAAGATCAGACTGTGATTTGTTGTATTAGTGTGATGCTGAAAATCTAAAATGCTTTAGTTCGTACTTTGGGGACGAGAAATTGCAAAAGCATTCACAGATTGCAGATTGTGACTTCTGTGTTTCCTGTGTTAAAAGACACGACAAATAGAGGAACAGAATCAAACCCAGAATGGTTTTGTAAATAAATGCATAGCAACGACTGAGGCGTCTGGCACATGAAGGCGTAAACTGTGGTTGAGACAATTGCAGTTAATGCAGTGTGCAGTTCACAGCCAGGTGTGTAGGACTGTGTGTGCCTCGCGGCTCCTCCGTGTGTGAGTACTGTTGCTGTTTGTTTTTATGGGTGTGTCCCATACTTGATACAGGGAGCTTGTGTAGAGGTGATGGATGTGTGACCCTGACTTAACAGTGTTCATTGCTTCAGGTTTGTAGCGCTGTCAAGGTTATGCTGATGTGTTATGAATCATTCATTGACTGACAGAGAAGAAGAAGAAGAAGAGACATGTATGGTGTCCACACTGTTTGTTTTTTCTCTCCCGTCTCATGGGCACACGTGCACTAAAAGTCTTTGCTTTAAGTGCACGTGTTTTGCACTTAAAGCAAAGACTTTGGTTGTTTTTTTTTAATTCCGTGTTTGTCCATGTTTTGATCCCAGTTCTTTTGTCCCAAGTTTGAGCGGGGGCTGCGTGTTGACAAACTAGCATGACTCGTGAGGAGCATTTCTTGTCTGTCATGAGGGAGTTGCTGATTGTCTAATTATGTGCCTCCTGTGTCCTTTGCCATCATGCATATTCATGTTGCTGTTTTAAGGTGTGGTGAAAACAAAGTGTGCATGTGTGTGTGTGTGTGTGGGGGCTCTGTGTTTGTGTGTGTGTGTGTGCAGTTTACCCTTGACAGGGCAGGGCTACACAGACACACTCGCCCATCTGTGTTCCAAACCTTTGCTCCCAGCCACTGCATTTGGATTCTGCAGTTGTAACCCCTTTCTATTCTTAGTTCTCAACTCTTCCAAGTGAAATCCGATATGAAAATTCGACACGTAAAAAAATGACATTTCCTCACCGGGCCGATTGCTTGTGTGTGTGTGTGCTTACCTTCGTTATGAGAGTAAATGTTTGGGATGAGATCAGCCGCTGTCAAATGGTTAGACTCGGACACTACTGTAGACCCGGGTAGCAAATCAATAACTAATCAATGATAGTGTGTCTGGGGAGACGATTTACACAGTGCCATATTTGAAATGTCAAGATGGCAATGAATCCATGTATCCTTGAGTCCGATCTGAGTTGGACAACTGGGATCAATATCAGGTGGAGAGACAGGCAGCAGGAGCAGGCCAGGGTCACCTTCAGCATCCCAACTGAATCAGCACTATCCTTCTTAGACACACACACACACACACACACACACACACAAAGGCCTGCTTAGGTTACTAAACTGTGACCTTATAAAAGTGATCACTTCTGCAAGCACACATGCATGAACTCTTGTCCTTACTTATGAAAAAAATCATTTTTTTGATTATGATTTCAGCCAAAGACGACAACAGTCAAGGTTAGTATGTCTACTAACCTATGTCTACTTTCTCTTTCTTTTCGAGTCATCCACTTTTAATCCCCCCCAATTTCTGCCTGCTTTTCCCTCATTTCGTCCTCTTACTCATCGTCATGACCGCTGAGGCTGCTGATCTGCTCAGTTTAATTAAACTGCTTGTCTCTGATCACACTGAGGGGTGTTGTACATCCTGGCAGATTGAGTAGGACGTCCTGTTGTCACAGTGGTAGTGTGCGGCAGACCCGAGTGTACACAATACAACATGCCCCACTAATGTGCGCCCTGTCCCGTGACATTAAAGAACAGAATTTCGACAAAGGGAACATCACTGAGCTGGTGTTATATCCTGCCACATGTACAGGTGTCACTCTAGTCGCTTAACAATGCTGTAATCTTACTCTAAATCCATCTGCACTGTGTCAAAACAAGAGCGGCTTTAATAAAATCACACAGTGGTATAGGTTTTTATAGGTTTTGGCGTGCAGTGAATGCAGAAAGGCTGTTTCATTGTTTTTATTGTCGGCATAAGGAAGGGAAATGTTTCTGTGCAATTCTATGTCACTATTTAACAGCCCCAAAAGCATTAAATCTTTTATTTTTTGATCTGCCACTATTGTCTATTTTGCCCTAGATTTGAAAGGGAGCATCGGGGAGCTTTAGCTCACTGCTACACACGGCACATTTGGTGTCAGTGTTCGCAGCGAGAGGTCGGGACACAGATATCAGATAAGACGGTGAGGTCGGAGCCCTGGGAGAAAGACTCTGTCTGCCACTGCACCAGTGCAGCAGTTCAGTTAAATTTAAGGACACTGGTTATTTAAGATGCCTCACTTGGCTCGACTCCAACATCACCACCCATGGGAAGATGCTGGAAGATGAGCAACAATGTGCGTTTCACTGCAGGTTAGAGGGACGAGAGGAGTTCAGTGTTGGGAAGGTGTGGGATGGGCTCAAGTGAAGATTTAGTTTTCCTCACTTTGCAGCTGGAGGTGGAATTAGGGCAGCGCAAGATTTGTTATTATTTATTGTTTGATTTTAATATCGCTCTTGGTCGTTTGCTGCTTTGCTTAGAGTTTATATAGTCAATTTTGAATATTTGGCTTTTGCTTTGCTTTGGTTGGAGGAAGACAAATGATCGTTCAGAGTTTTAGACCAAATAATTAATCCATTCATTGAATAATGAGCACACTAATAATGCAAATAATCACTAGTTATAGCCCAATATACAGTGCTTAACAGATGAAACACACATACATATCTATACAAATCTTTCAAAAACATGTTTATTTTTATTTATTTGGCAAATAATAAACCAAATTCCCCTTTTTAGATCCAAATTTGAGCCGGCTCACTGGGCTTCTTCTCTGAGAAGTCAGAAATTGGGGTAAACCCTGGACAGGTATCCAGTCCATCACAGGGTCAACATTTAGATACGAACAACCGTTCAATTTAGAATGTCCAGTTGACCTAATCTGCATGCTTTTGGACTGTGGGAGGAAGCCTAAGAACCCAGAGAGAACCCACATGCACACAGGGGAACATGCAAACTCCCCACAGAAAGGGATCCGAACTGGCGACCTTCTTGATGTGAGGCAACAATGCTAGCCACAGTGACCCATCGTGTCAGTAATTTTTTAATGGTGATAAACCATTTGATCAATGAATCAGTTAATCAGAAAAACTACGATTTCATTGATTATTAAGTGCCGACCTCAGTTTACTGTGATTTGAACTATATACTTGTTGTTCGTCCTCATTCAACAAAAGGATGTGCAGCAAATGTTTATTCTTAAAATACCAAATAAGATTGCAACATTATTGCATGAGTGTATTCTGGGTGATTTTATGAACAGGCTGATTTCATTAGAGTTGAAACAGAACGCGGACAACAGAAACGAGTCTGGCTCCACCAAATCAAAGCAGCACAACGTCTCTGCTGCTCATGCGGCACAGACATTCCGCTCAGTGACGTACGTCATCCTTTCCAAGCATCAGAGTCAGATCAAAGCGGCAGCTGCTAATTGTGTTAAAAAGTTTCTTTTTGCAGAAGTTCGATAAAACTCTGCAGCCGCGGTCAAAGCCGATTATGTCAGGGAAGCGCTCCACCAGCTGAGACGCGGCTTTGATGAGGATAAGGCCCGGCATCTCGATAGACATCAGGAACATGGTGGGGGTGGATCATGAGAGCTGATGGTCACTGCTTTTCTCCTCAGTCACGTCACTGATACAAGGATGAAAAACAAGGTCCAGCAAGGGCAAAGTCATAGTTAACCGTTATTTGATTGATGTTTGGTTGAAATTGTGCCATTTCAAATGGAAATGTGTGCATCCACAAAGTACAATGTGCTGCATAAATCTGCCGGGATTAGTTGTTGTTTCTTTTGCCTTTGCAAAGAGTAACTTTCCGCTGAGAAATTCAATTATTCACTCGCCTTAATTGATGTGTTTGTCTTAGAACCAATTTTTTTCCTCAAGGTCTTTCAAGATGCTCTCCAGCCGAATGTCAACCGCTATTCCCTCTTGCCCTTGATTTGTTGCTTGACGTTGACTTTGAATTATTGAGCTTATCTGTGTAACTTTAATAAATGAATAGCCCAGAGATCTAACCTGAAATAACTCCTCACTTAATTTATACTGTAATAAATATATTGCTTTCACTATGACGATGTGCCGCGAGGAGAAGGAAAAATGGTCCCGGCTTTTTTAGACTCAGGACCTAAGATTTTGTTATTAGCACTCCTATAGCATGATGTATTAGTACAGTGTAGACATTTGTTGTTTGTTAATGTTATATTTACAAATATTCAACATTATTTGTGAATATTTAAATATTTTAAACTCCAGAGCTAGTAAAAGTAATGCAGGGTTTGCAGTGTGTTGAGATTAGAGGAGCAGCTTCAAGATGTATTCAACAAATCTTGTCAATTTGATCACTTCTGCAAACACACACACAGTCCACTCACTAAATGCTCGCCGCTACCGACACAGTGTGATTAGTACGGAAGAGTATTAGTCAGTCAGTCAGTCCTCATCTACCGCTTTATCCTCCACCAGAGGGTCGCGGGGGGTGCTGTGCCAATCTCAGCTACATCGGGCGATAGGCGGGGTACACCCTGGACAGTTCGCCAGTCCATCGCAGGGCCACATACAGAGACAGACAAACAACCATTCACTCCTATGGTCAATTTAGAGTGTCCAATTTACCTAATCCCCACATTGCATGTTTTTGGACTGTGGGAGGAAGCCGGAGTACCCGGAGAGAACCCACGCACACACGGGGAGAACATGCGGGGTCTTCTCGCTGCAAGGCGAGAGTGCTAACCACTACACCACCGTGTGGCTCTGAGTATTAGTGCCACATGTAAAAAAAACAAAAAAACAGCATGAATTCTGAGAAAAAAGTCAGACTTCTGAGATTAAAGTCAGAATTCTGACATTAAAAGTTGTAATTCTGAGAAAAAGTAACTGACATTAAAGTTGTAATTCTGAGATTAAAGTGAGAATTCTAACATTAAAGTTGGGTAATTCTGAGATTAAAGTCTAATTTGAATCTCAAAATTCATACTGTTTTGTTTTTTTTCACTTTCTTTCAAAATATCTTTCTACACGTGGCGTTAATACTCTTCCGTAGATAACAGATGCAGTCATTGATAAAACATTTTCCACTTTGCCGCTTGCCATCTTTTTACGAAAATTTCAAATTGTCACGTGAACAAATTGACATTTGTAATAAATGACGGGCATGAATAATGAAATATTCATTCCCAGTCCCTAGTTGAGATGAAATAATCACCCTGAAATGATTAAAAACATGTGTTAATGCCATTTAGAGTGAAAAGGCACAGCTGTTTGTACTATACACTGAGGCATAATAACCTCGAGCCTATGATTTATGCTTTCTGATTAAACAATGAGCAAAAGGAAGAAAAGACTAAGAATAGCTTAAAGAGGACGTGTGTGTGTGTGTGTGTGTGTGTGTGTGTTGTACCAGCGACAGATTGCAGTGGTTTGAAATTACACATGAGGACCACGGTTGCAAGCTGTAGAAACTCCGAGGAGGTCACTGGTGGAGAGGAAGTCAGTGAAACAAGATATGTATCGGTCAGCTCTTTCCTGACCTGAAGGTCAGAAATCTCAGAGCTTCTCTTTTTATAGCGTTAGATATCCTTGAATCAGGATAGTGTGTCCTCCTCGCTGTATGTGCTTGTTTTTCTGGAGTGATTTAGTCGCGAGCCATGAAATTACAAACATAGTTGCAGTGACTGATTTCTAATGTCTTTCATGATTCCCTGATTTCCATCATACCTCAACCTGACAGATTGATGTTAATATTTTGACGTCTTTTCATCCAGCACTGTCATTTCAGATGAAATTGACAACCTTTTTATGATGTTGAAATGAATTGTGCAGCGTAATGGCAACAGACAAATGACACCATGCACGTTTACATTGTCCCCTATGCTGTAAGCCTTGGTTGCCACGGGAGTTGTTTCCAGACATTAGCTATGGAAAATGTATGGCCTGGACATTTTCTGTTTGTCGTCCATACATGATGAACACAGCGGGATATTGTCTGGGTCAGGAGAATGTCCAGAACACCCAGGGCACGGTGGCGCCTGGCTTGAGCTTGTAGGAGACAGGACAATCCTTCACTTGCTGCTGTATTCTCACATTGGTTCACTTCGATATTAGCGGGACATTTGTGGAAGGAGAAGATCCAGAAACTGTCTGGAGTGACTTTCACGGACAATTACAGTAAAGGCGCCGTACGTAAGACTATTTCAGCATTATTCATTTTTAATGCTAATGAATGAACTTTCATTCATTAGAAATTCATTTATATGAATTGGAGTCAGGCAAACTTTTCTGTGAAAGAAGTGATGTTATGCATCTTCCTGTATTCCTCAGTGTAGTTGATAATAGTCACTAATATGGAGTAGTAGATACTATGCTAGATATAGTATAATATATAGTATATGTATATATATATATATGTATGTATATATGTATATATATACTGTATGTATATATATATACATATATGTATATATGTATATATATATACATATATGTATATATGTATATATATATATATATATATAGTAGTCTAATATATAGTATAATAGATAGTAGACATTTGCGATAAGTAAACAAATGTCTGGCTCCCAGTACAGTCCAACAGGAACCCCACAAAAGCATAAAAAGCAGAAAGAGGTTTTATCAAGTGCTCTCCGTTGCGCCAAACAGGAAATTGCCTGACACCGAGCAAACACTAGAATGTTGCTTTAGTTACTTCATCAATGTGCATCTTGTCCAAGAGTAAAACACTGTTCCACTTTTCAGCCTCTTTAACTCTTTACAATTACAATTTACAACCACAACTCAATTTACGGCACAGAGAAACACTGTAAGAGAATAGCATTCGTCCCGTCAAACTGCTCAGTCACTTCTGAAACTTCTTTTTTGCGGACGCATCTTTGTGTTTTCAGTCATACTCCGACCTGTTTGTAGCTGCTACCGCAATGTTGCTGTGACCTCCATCCGTGTCAGCATAAAACAAATCACTTCCTGTGTGCAGTGTGGGAATGTCACTGTATGATCTCAACACATACACACACCGAGAAACACGTTGTGTGGAACTGATGGACATTTGTTAATATTTAAAAGTTATAATATACATTAAATTGTATACTACATATGTAATTATAATAAAACTAGACATGGTCAACCCAGCGCTCTGTTTTTAATGGACACAGTAAGATGAGCGTGCAGGGCCAGTTTGAAACATCAACACCAGCAGCAGCAGCAGCAGCAGCAGCAGCAGCAGCAGCAGCAGCAGAGCGAGAGCAAAGCAGCGTCAGGGTGTGTCTGTGTGTTTGCTGGACGAGTCCAGGCTTCAGCGGACTTGACAGGCCGGGTCTCATTAAACCCCAGTCAGACGCACAGGGTCAAGACAACAGTTACCACTTGTGCACAACACACTCAGGCTACCATTGCATATAATAGATACACACTGAGACTGTGTGGGCTCAACAGGAAAGGATAATACCGTCAGACTATCAGTTGTTTTATTTTTAGCACTTTAATCACGACTGCCGCGAAATCTTTAGATAAAGCATGAAGAGACTAACAGCTTATAGTATTACGATTGCAGATTGATGCACGGGGGAAACATGGTTTTTATGATTAGACGGGGGAAAAAAAAAAAAGTTTATGTTTTTCTTCTAATTCCCGTCTCACGACACACTTAACGCATGTCGCGTTGCTGTTCTCTGTGTGGGTGGATGGCTGGCTTTGGGGAAGCAGGTCGACAACGATGCCGCAGAAGGTTTCACAGTGGGGTAGTGGGGTAGAGAGTGACAGAGGAAGAGAGGGAGAGAGTAACTGGAGGCGCTGTTTAGCAGGGATGGAATAATACGCATAATTCCATGATAAAACAACGTCGTTGTAAACAGTGTCACAGTGATGAATGCTGGCTTTGAACCAGCGGCTGAGATGCACAATGTGTGTTCTTGGATTCCCAATGTTTTGGCAACCGACTCAAGCGCTTCTCAGGCTCTGACTCGTGTCACCTGAGCTGCAAGGTCAAACGAGAGATTCCTCTGCCAAAACACAGACTGTGATGCATTCTCTCTCTGTGCCTCCCCCAAATGTGTACAATCCATCTGTATTTCATTGATAAACGTTACCCTCACCCTATTTATCTTTTAATCTATTCGCTCCCGGCTTTCCTCCTCCCCATTCTGTCCATGTCTGTGCATAAAAAGAAAAGCCCCACCAGAGACTCTCTTTTTTACTGTGGCAGCAGGAGAGAGGAGGGAAGTAGAGGATCTCTGTCAGATCTGCCAGTCGAATGACCAATCAAGTGGAGAGGATTACTCATGTCCTGTCCTTCTCACACTCTGTAAAGCAGTCTCATTAGGTCTGCTGGGTGAAAAGGTCCAGCCTGCCACCACTGGGGCTGTGTTTTCACTGAGAAAAGCTTCTAGGCGTGTTATTTCCACACCCGCCCAGCTGAGGGTTTATCGTAGTCATACACAGTCACTTACAGTAACAGGATTACATGCAGGTGAAGTGACGTGTGAAAACTCGACGTCAGGATCAGTTGGACAGAGATGGCATGCCCCATGGATACAAGATGATGCATTTGAAATGCGATCAAGAGTTCTCGATAATTCAGGAAAAAAATTACTCCGAAAAACAGGAGGGGAAAAAAAATTAGCACGAAAAAGAGAAAAAAAAAATAATAATCAAAATATGCACTTCGTACATATGTGACGTTATCATTTCTGCTTTCAAATACTTAAAAACATCAAGGCTAATGTTTCGACTTTTGAGTAGTGTGCTTAGATTAGTCAAGAGTTTCCAACACTCTTTAGATCCATGGAAATCTTTATGTACATCCAAGGTAACGGATTACTTTGGTCAGCAGACATCGTCTTTCCCCCGTCTCTACTGTTATGAAATGACCGTGGAGAATTTTGACTGACTTTATTGAGCGCCAGAACAGGCAACAACACTTACTTAATACTCTCCTATGACTATTCTGTGTATTACAAAGCACTGGTTACCTTCATGTCTACCGTAAAGCGCATATCGAATGCTGCAAACACATTTGTGTACTACTGTACCACATGTAAATGACAGTTTTTAACCCCCAGGACAAACCGCTACATCATCACATCAGAGCGTGGAAGGAAACTTTGTCTGTTTGTCAGTAATGGTCCACCACCGATTCCACGCTGCTTCACGACACCAAACTACTAGTAAGTAGAAACTAGTCAAAAACTTAGCGTTTTGATTGAGGTGCCCCTGGTGCCAGTCTCATTGTCTATTTGAGTCGTTCCTAGAGACTTGGTCTGAACCCGGAGATGTGTCGCGGGACATCATTTCTTCGGTGTCACTTGGAAATGAGTGGTTCAGCTATTAAAAATAACACTAGCAGCTGCAGAAATGGTTGTAAACACAGTTAGAAATGTTACAGTTAGAAACAGATTTGCTCTTGTGAGGATTTATAATGTGAAGTGGCGTCGTGACAGTTTGTCATCTTTAAAAAGTGGGTCCCCATACATATAAAGTTTGGGAAACACTAATCTATTCCACTCTAACTCGGACCATAACTTACGAAATAGACATGATGTATTGAAGAAGACCGGGAAATTAGTGATTGAATACCTAAACTCTTCAAATAGAGAATAAACTGATGTAATAAATCAAGTGAGAGGCATTTTTTCATTAACATAAACAGAGTTATTTTTGGAACAATTGACGCTGTCCCGCCCAAGTGTCACTGTCTGACACTGTCAGGATGATTAATACTCTTGATTCTAATGCAAGGAGGAGAACTTTAAAGGTCCAGTGTGTAACAATCAGGACGATTTATTGTCTGGTGTTGAATACACTACCCACAAGTATGTTTGTATAGTGTTTAATTGCGTTAAAATAAAAAAGAGTTTGCTTTTCAGAGTGTTAGAATTAGCCTTTTTATATCATTTTATGTAATTTAACATGCGTTTAATTTTACGTTTATGATCTAAAATTTGAAATAGTTCTCTCCATAAGGAGCTCTCTCTCTCTGTCAAACTGCCCACACGCTGTGCGATTCTGTTTACTCAGTCCTGTGTGTCTCTGTCGTCCTGCGTGTGTCAAAGTGACGATGCCGCCGTCAGGATGTCAGAGGAACACTGACCACATCTCTCCGGATATCACAGCTGTCACATCCCGGCCGTCTCAGATGTGTCAGCTCCATCCTCAGCTCAGACACGCACAGCTGCTCACCGGGAGAAAACATGTTTCTTTTATTTTCGGCGCTGCTTTTTTACCTTCAGGCTTCTCGCCTCTTCTGTTCACCAAAAATCACACTGTGTCTAAAGCAGAGAAAAGAAAGAGTCTGTTCACGGGAATACAATATGCAGGCAAAACGGGGTTATTGTTCAATGTCCAGGAAAATCTATGAAAATCGATATTGGTGTGAAAGCGCCATGCGTCTCTGTAGATACAGAAATGAGTGGTGTTTATCTGTAGCCAGGTTCTCAGTTGGCCTGTCACGACCAGTGTGCATTCATTGACCCGTACATTTATCGAACGCCAAACAGACTTTCCCATGTGACTCACGATGTGGTGGAATGTGCTCTCACTCCTCCTTGTGTGTGTGTTTACATGAAAACATACCATCAGCCTGCAGCAACTGCACAGAGCATGCGGGAAAGTGTCTGTGTGTCTGTTCAGTTGCACTGGACATTCGTGTACTATGCCGTAGTATGTTTGCATAAAACAAGAGTGTTGTGTTATTCCTGCATCATCAAACTCGTCCGGTCTCAGAGACAACCCATGAAGCCGGAATTATTCATGGTTTCACGTATTCTGCTGTGAAACACCACACCAACTCCCTCGACCTCAGACCTTGACAGCTGGCAAAGGTTAAATTTTTTTTTTCTCACGCCTTCTGCTCACCCTTTAATCTCATTTTCTTTTTTTTTCCTCCTCTCCAGCTCATTTGCCATGTCTAAGGCAGCGGTGAAGAAGCTGCACTGGCGTTCCAGGGTCCAGGACAGCTTCGTCCCTTTGCTCGGCTCGTCGGGGGAGCTCGGGCTCGCCATTGGCGGCGGAGCGGATTATGGAGAGTGTCCCTTTGTTACGTCGGCACCGGGGGGCGGACTCACAGTGGGTGATATCATCCTAGAAATTGGTGGGACACCTGTGTTAGGGATGACATTAGGAGACGTGCGTGGCGTTCTCAACTCCTGTCCTCATCCCATCCGCATCAAAACTGTGTCACCAGGTATGTTTTTCAAAGTGATAAGATAACATGTAACATTTCTGTTAAAATGTGATACATTTAAACTTTTCCAGCACTCTTCAGTATATAATCAGTATTTCAATCAAAGGTATTGAACTGTTTCAATTTGTACGCCCTTTAATGACATCATCCACTTAACCTATCTCTGCTCTAACTTGTGTTTTATTAACACTTAGTTGTTAGCAGTCCTTTCCATGCATATCAAATATTAATGAATTTAAGTTTTAACCCTTAAATTGCCAAATTTTTGTCATGATGCACCTTCATTTAATGGGTAAATTAATTTTAATATACTTTTATGTTATATTATATTATTTTTGGTATATGTGAAAGATTAGCAGAAACATTTGTTTATATGCATTTTGGTTTTCGTTAGCACACTAGAGTGCCAAAGTCTGCTCATAAAAAATGAAGCTATAAAAATTGTATGAATAATAATTTTTTTTGAAAACAGTTTTTTAAACTAACATCAGTCCTCGTCATACATATCAAACATGAATGCATTTTTAAAGTTTTTATCCCTTAAATTGCCTATGCATCAGAAAATAGTGCACAGTTTTGTGTGTAGGTGTTTCAGTGTGAGTATTTTAGTTAACATTGTTTACAGTAGACAAAAAAAAAAAAAAAAAAAACATGAAAACAAAATTGAGAACTCTCAAAAATGCACAACCTGGCATACATTTTTAACAATATGCATGAAAAAAGGATAAAATAATCTTGAAATTAAAGGCTAAAAACACAAAAATGTGGTTCTACCAGTTAGCCAGTGTGTTATCTTTTGATGATCCCACACTCTGTAGTCCACAGTCTGCGATGATCCCACGCTCTTTCCTGATGTCATCAAACTAGGTCTTTCATTATTGTTTGGATTAAGCAGGAGAATTTACACACTTTGCATTTAACTCACTCTCTATAAGTTAGATAAACGTGCCTTTCTTTGCTACTGGCATGTACGATTTACACATCAGTCATAATAATGCGTTAATTCTTTAATTGCCTCCCTATAACGCTGTTTCACGTGTTGCGCCTCATTTCACTTGCTTCATCAAGCTTTTGACAGTCTGTTTCACTGTGTTCCTCCAGTGTTATCTGTCATCCATGATGATCCTGTTCAGTAACCGCGCTCTGACACCCACAAGCCAAATCTGCAGTCTGTGGACTGTTCTATGATGCTAATGTGCACTCGTCACTTAGTAGTCTGAATATGTCAAGGCGATCTGTCAATATGTTGGTGGGGGTGGGGGGGTCAAAATTGTGGGTGACATGTGTGACGATATAGATGTCTGTCACTCGTGAGGGGCCTTGGTGTTAAGAACAGGGGGCTGGGGGTAATGGATGTGTTTGTTGGCTCTGGACAGAGCAGTAAGTCACCAGAGTGTCACCTGACTGCTGCTCCTGATGGCCTTGCTGGTCAGATTGATGGCTGATTTGGCCACAGGGGTATAAACGAGGACCTTTGCTCCCAGTTCCTCTGCTGCTGGTGGATCCATTATCATTCCTGAAGTATGCCTGGCTCTCCCTGGGCAGCTTGACTGCATACAGTGTGGACAGTGATGGATGAGCTGATATGCAGGTTTGCTGTACCACACCTCCTCCTTACTCCTACTCCTACAACAACTCCCTGTGCTCCAAATCTCAAACAAAGGACGCTAGGCTTCTTTCCCCAGAGGTAGAAAGCAGTTTGAAGGTTTAGCACTAATGCGGTTACTCTGTGGACCAGAGTAGTGATGTGATCTATCCATTAAACACTCAAAAGATTTACATTTTCCCACAGTGGTTTCTGACCGCATGCCACTGCTTCACGTCTGTGTCGTCCATTAACCTTGACACCCGTCTGCCTCACGTCAATAGCGTCTTGTATGTTTATATGAAATGTTTGCACAAGGTACAATGATTTCACATTTATTATAAAACCCCCAGCACAGGCGGCTCATTTGGTTTCAAAGAGCTGACGCTCAGGTCGGAGATTTTCGCTCTTCAATAGACTAGAAAATAGCAGCTGTTTCGTAACATAATGAACAAAAGCCCATTACATCTCCCAAAAGGCAGCTGGCTAGATTCATTTCCCTTTATAGGCAAATGCCATATGTGGCCACTCATATGTACTAATAAAGTTACGCCACTGTGAGGGTTTTTTCTTTTTTAAGGCACTCTGACAATTCATTCTTTTTACCTGCACGAACCACAGTAACAGAAGGTAGGGGGTAAGGGGAGGCAGAGGTGTCGACTGCTTGGTGTCAGTCTGCAGGGGAGGCGCTGACAGAGTGGTCGTCTGTCAGAGTGACAAGCTGGAGATGCGCCTAAACCATTCGTAACAGCAAGTGGCCTGTCATCGGAGGCTTTAAAGCACTTGAGATGATATTACGAGATGAGAGGGAGAGGAAACTGAGCCCGGGTGATCAGCCCAGACTCCCTGGGTGACAGCATCCCACCTGTTTGTCTGGAACAATCAACCTCAGTGGGTTGTTTGCATGAGATACTCGGGGAAACACCTCATAAACCCAGCATAGACGTGATATAGAAAGATCAGTACGTGTGAATGTGGGAGTTTACGGCAGTGAAGTGTTAAATCAGTCTCTGTTTGACAGGCTACAACCAAATCTAATCATCGGGCTGTTGATGCATAAACAGCTGATATCTTCACGTGTGTGTGTGTGTGTGTTCGTCTGCCTCTTCTCCCTCCTCTCCATGTCGTTCCTGTTTCTTTGCCCTTCCCTCAGGCTCCACATTGTGCAAGGATCTCAGGTTGTATCTGAGCAAGTGCTTCACACCGGGCTCAGTGGACAGCCAGCTCCAGCAGGTCATCCGAGAGAACCTCTACCTCCGCGCCATCCCTTGTAAGTCCCGTTGCCTCCTGTACGCCACATTTCACTCTTAATCTTGTTTCATTTGCTCCACTTTCACGTCCTCGCAGCCACAGCCACTGAGCTCATTAATCGCCTGATAACACGTCACATAGTTGTCGCCGTGTGAACATCTTGGTGTTAATTGGCATTTAAACCTGCAGGAATGTTTCCCACACTTTCTTGTGACAATGTATGCAACTTGTGCAGGGAAGAGAAAAAAAAAATGACACATCATCGCCAGAAAGCTTGTTTATGAAACTGAAATGCCACATGTGCAATCCATTTCCATAGCAACAGAATGTGTTGTCACAAAGACAGCAGGTCAAGCCTCAGTGGCTTTTCCCCTCACAGTCCTCACCCCTTTGCCCCCAGACTATTGCTTTCTGTAGGTTGGTGCTACATCTAAGGGTTGTTCCTTTCATTTGCACAGTTTTCGAGACATGCAGTGAACACAACACAGTCACTCTCATTCGGATGTGTATGAATAAAATCAAGCTCAAAGGCAGCGTAGTTGTTGTACATCTGTTGCTGTCTTAATCCTCTATAATATGATGTCACTGCAGAAAAGGATGTAGCAGCTGAGTCGTGTGGACGGCTTTGGTTGTTTTGCTGCGTTTTCTGCGTTTTATATCCATTTTTATTCACGTGCAGAAGGTGGCACGGAGGAGACAGAACACCCAGTGTGTCCGCGGTCTTAACCTTGCTGTGGCTGTGTGCAGAGTTGTTGCTAATCTCTCTTTTAGTCCGGGAAGTAGGTCATGTGGGACAGTCTGCCACCACACCACACCACACACTGGCTGACAGAAGACGACACAGGTCAAAACCCACAGCGCTCCTCAATCTATTTACCTGCACTCATAATATAATATAATATAATATAATATAATATAATATAATATAGTGTAATTGCAGTTGTATTCATACCATGCTTGGTCATGCATATGCACAGATTCTGTTACATTGCCCAAAGAAACTGTGCCTTTAGCGTTTTCTAATCAGAATTAAACAGTGAATGGAGGAAGAAATCAGATGAACCATCTCTTTGAGATTTGTTCACATAAGGATTTATAGAAACGGCACATTTGTTGTTCATTAAAATGTTGTAAGTCTGCCTTTCCGCGTTGTTGGCGTCAGACTTCGGACCACTCCACATCTTTAAGTTCATTTTCCTTTCGTAGTGACAACTAGACGGAGGCTCAGTCTGTCGCGTAATCCTCTGATCTGCAGGAGATGACACAGTAAGATGCCGTTGTTCTCATGCTGATACCAGGACACACGTGATGGCTCAGGAGCATGAAATCTAATTTCAGAACACTTGTACGTGTATAGAAGCAGCAGAGTTTTCTTTTTGCTTTTGTTGTTTTCCTGGGAGGAGGCAGCTGTGTTTGATGTAACAGCTGAGACGTTTTTATCGGCGGCTCATTGTGGCCCCCTTCAGGTCCATGTATGTTCCTCCTGTTTCAGGAGACATCTTGTCGTAGTATTTATGCTTATGTTGTTAATAATCAAAATGATACATTACATAATGCAGATTTATTTGCCTCGTCACGTGAATCATTCGGGTTTTTAGATTTTTTTGTTCCTTTTGGATGTTATTTCTTCCTTTCTGGCTCAGTGTCACGGTGCTATTTAAAGAGGACCTCGCTCGCTGAATCCTTTTGTCGAGACAGTGTTGTCTGATGGTTGAGCTGGCACTGATGCAATAAATATCATGACAAAGGCTTTGTCAGGAGGGCAGTGCATAAAAATGGAAATGAATGATAGAATTAGGGAAATGTGGACCAGTGTATCAATAATCTAGAGCAGGAAATTAAATTAAAAGCAAAAATCAGAGTCCCAGAGTGACAGAGTGGAGGAGGGGCTTACTGCAGTCTGCTGGTCTCATACTGAGGCAGCCTGGGGAGCAGGTAAACGTGTAAACCTCTTTATGTAACATAGTAACGTAGCATTCTCTACCACGCACTTGACGATTGCCCTCTTTTCTCTCTACATTCGTACCAATTATTTCTGAGTGCTGGGTTTGCTGACCTCTCATTACCCTTCTGAACGTTCCCATATACATTTTCCTTTCATTGAAGTAACCAATTGTACATGTGGCCTTGGACAATTCCGAGCCAATGTCATGGTTTCAAAGACCGTCTGTGTCTCTTTCTCCTTCATGAAAAAGTCCTTTGTAATAAGAATTAATCAGAGATAAGAAACATCATCATTAAGTTATTCTAAGACGCCTGCCGCTGCTGCTGCTGCTGCTGCTGCTGCTGCTGCTGCTGCTGCTGCTGCTGCTGCTGCTGCTGCTGCTGCTGCTGCTGCTGCTGCTGCTGCTGCTGCTGCTGCTGCGTTGTCGGGCAGACCGTCTGTGGCCTTTTCAACTGTAGGATTCATTGTTAGTTATTTGTGTGCGTGATCTTGACAGACAGCTCTCTCAGGGTGTTGAGACAGACTTCTGTGTAATTACCTCTTAAATCCCTATCTCACCCGAGTCCCGGGGGGATCAGTGTGCGGCGCCTACAGGGAAGGGGCGGGGGGAAGAAGAAGATGTCAATAATCTATCCTGTTCCCCTGCTGACATGTCATATATATCTTCGAGAAGGGTGCATAGATAATGAATCCCTGCCTCGCACCATATCAGCTGGAGAGATACTGTGTGTCCTGAGGGAAAGGAGAAGAAATACACACACATTCAGATGTCTCGCTATTGGATCGTCAGTTAAGACACATGGACAGTTTATTTCCCCTTTTAACAGTTTGCAAGCTCAATCCTGTGAGCACGCATGAGGTTTTTGGGGCGCACACGCAGCCTTTGGTGCTGCACTGTTACTAAAACAGTACGAGCAGGTGGAGTTTACAGGAGCCAATCACATCACAGCTCTTCTCATCCACTTTAAAAAGCACCAGACAGTTTCCTGATGAGCCAGGGACTGAGGGTCAGACTCCTCTGGCTGAGGAATCTGAGGAGCACAACAGGGAAACAACTGGATTGATTAGTCGATCAATCAATTAGTCAATGAACGGAAGAATTGTCAGCAACTATTTCCTAAAGGGAAAATGACACAAAGTTAAGTGTGGCCAAGTTGTTGGGTTTTTCTTCTGTGAGGGAAAATTGAATATCCTGAGTTTTTCGACTGTTGGTCATTCAAACAGCTTCAGGTCGGAATAAGATACACATCTTCAATATTTATTCACACGATAATCGTTTTTAAATATGTTTTTGGAATGAAAATAAATATTGCAAGTCATATCACAATTGCAATTCCTGTCAAAATAACCGCAATGAGATATTTATTCAACATCGTTCAGCTCTAATCGAGTGTTGCATTTTATTTGCTTTGTGGAAACATATTCAGCCCAACAGAAATAGCTTTATACAACTACTGGCACAGCCATATTCCTTACAGTAGCTATGCAATATGCCACAATAAAGGAGAGGTCAGGTCAATGTAGAGCTGCACTGTGCATTGTGTGTGTTTGCGTGCATGTTCTGTGCACGCCTGCACATGTGTCACTGTGGCTGGGGGAGCTGCTCCCAGGACAGCGGTGCATTAATCATGGGTTTTATAGGGAAGCTGGGTGTGACTCCTTCCTGTCGGCTCCACACTGACATCATATGTGGTCCTTCAGGAGAAGGACAGAGACATCTCCTTTGGTATGTCTTTGTCCTCGGGGGAGAAATAAGTCATCTCAAGGTCAGAGCGGGCGTCTCATAGCTCCGTCTGTAAATTACTTGAGATTTTCACTCAACCGACGTGATACATTTCACACTACATGCCCAAACGTGTATTTAATAGTGAGATCTGTGAAACTTTGGTAGAAATACAACAAAACGTCTTCTTCAGCCCTGTGATGAAGTGAGATGTATTTTTTCTTGTGGTGGTGGTTTGGACCCACTGCTCTCTCCCAGGCCAAGGTCAGCGCAAATCAATTACGATGACAGACTATTGATCATCTGTGTGCAACATCTTTGCAAAGGTGATGGAAAGACTTCAAGACTTTCACACTGCCTCATGAATGTTTAATTCCCTTCTTACTGGTCTATTCATAATACATGGCTTTGGTAAATGCCTGCCATAGTTATTGTGATCTTCCTAATAACAAAGGGCACATTTTTGGTTTGAGGGTGGATGATTTGTCGACCTGGGAGGGATTAAAAAAAGTGCTTTAAAGGTAGGGTTGGAGATCCTCTAGAAACAGTTAGATCAGGCTACATTTTTAATTTTTTTGACAATGCATTTATTAATTGGTTACAACAATTAAATAATCTTCCACCCCACCTTTAACTAAAGCCAGTTTGACTGAGGGCTTTGTGGAATTTCAATATTCTATCCGTGTAGCTTTTCCTATCATCCAAAAACATACAGATTGGGGTTAGGTTATTTGGAGTCTCAACTGACCACAGAGGTGAAGGTTTGTTTGTTTGTATTTTTGGCCCTGTGTAGGGCTGGGTCATCAGTTATCATGATAAAGCCAATATAAAACATTTTTTTATGACTGTCTGTCAGATGATTAAAGACGGGTGTTTGTGGTTGAGAGAAAGTTGAAGAAACAATATACCTTATAACCATATATGGCTGTCAGGCTTCTTCTCTTCCTGTTCAGACATTAGCTTTTACCACAACATGAGTTGAACCTTTATTCCTGTTGCTTTACTGATGTTTGTGTTGTTTTATTGTATGTTTTCATGTCTCGTTTATCCGCGTACTATGTACGTACAGATTTCAATTCAGTTGTTTTAAATGTGCTTTATAAATAAAGTTGGATTGGATTGTCCTGTGATAGGCTGACCACCTGTCCAGATTGTTTCCCACACAGTGGAACTGGCTCAGACCACTCCCCTTAAAGCATAAGCAGTAGAAAATGAATGAATGACTGTATATCATTTATCAAACTAATGTTTGGGCTATTTATAGCTTGCTGAGTTGCTGTTTTGTTTAACACTGAACTCAGATTGAACGCTCCCGATGAGAGGCACCGGCCTTGATTAATTGACATGTCAACCGCAGTGAAGCCAGCGGTAGCTCTCTCTCTCTCTCTCTGTCTCTCTCTGTCTCTCTCTCTCTCCCTTTGTGGCTCTGATGTATAACATAATATTTCCTATTTATCTCCGTCCCACAGGTACAACCAGGCTGCCCAGAGACGGGGAAATCTCAGGTGTGGACTACAACTTTGTCTCCATTGAGGAGTTCTTCTCCTTGGAGGAGTCCGGAGCTCTGCTTGAGAGCGGCAAGTTCAAAGGTGAAGATGTTGAACATCTCATATAATTATAATGTTTGTGCAAAAACAGTTTGAGGGTTAGGGTTAGTGTTAGGGTTCCCTAACCATAACCCTTACATTAAAAATAATAATAATTACATAAATACATACACATCTTTTGGAAAAATGTTTTACCCTCGACGGGCAAGGAACCATATATGGTAACTTCACTGATCTTGTTTTTTTTTTTTTTTTAAATGTCAAACAAAAAACCCCCAAAAACTAACTCTTGTAGTGACCTGCAATGAAACATTTTGAGTTTCCAAGTATTTCAATGACTGTTAAAGATGTTTTAAAGGTCCAGTGTGTACTACTACATACTGAGGACTCCTCTGTTCACCACTCTCGTTCCCTAGGGTCTCAGGGAACTACAGTGGCCTCTCTGCAGCAAAAATAATACGGTTCTTCTTTGTTTGCTTAGTAAGCTTGTCATTCAAAACACAAATCACACGCTCTGGCTGGTTTGTCGTTATCAGGCTGCTGTAGAAACACGACGGCACAAGATAGCGGCCTCTGGAAAGCAAGGCCCTTGCCTCAAGCGCCAAAATCATTTATTTTTACCCAGTAGAAACATATTTATTTGCAGTACATTACTCGTCAATGTTACACACTGGACAACCACATTTAACTTGTTTGAAACTACCTTTCTGACCACATGAACTAAACTCTACTCTGTTGTTTTTAATGCAGTGCTGGTTGTGTAATTATCAAGGTCCGTTTAATTATAATACTGCAGTTTCTTTGAATACTGAACAAACATATAAACAGTGTAATTAAAATAATTGGTGACTAAAATATAAGAGCTGCAGTTATGCATTGCTCTATATAAGAAGGTATTATTACAGGTGTAAGCTGTCGGTATCTTATGTAACTGACATTGCAGGAACAATATTTGTGCTTTACTTCAAAGATACAGTCTGACATTTGAGTAGAGTTTGATAAAAAAAAAAGAAACAGAGAGAGAGATAGGTGACGATATTAAAAGATAAACTGACTGAACCCAAAATTATTGTTTTTTTGGGGAAAAAAAAGGAGAAACAAATTTATTTACAGAACAGAACAAAACAAAATCAAGAGACTCGGAGAATCACAGAAACAGGGTCGTTACCACACTGCGTATACATGACGCACTGATGATTGTGGATCCAGAAACCAGAGTCAAAATAGCAGAAGTAAACGAGGATATGAGTTGCAGGTGAGTGGCTCAGAAGCTCCGCCCCGCCAACCAGCCAGCAGAACACACTACACATGAAACCATGAACTAACCCTAACAAAAATAAAGGGCAGGAACTGACCCCATGACAAGATACCCCCCTATCTATCTCCCTCTCATATCTAGCAGTAAATGTGACGCTACAGCTTGCAGCCAATGGCCTCTGCTTATCATTAAAAAGTGGGAAACAGACGGAAACAGCTTGTGTTACATTTGTACTGAGCCAAGCTGTCTCCTCCTCTAAACTAACATGCTGCTCAGATTGGCTGCACCCTCATGCAACTTCTCATAAATATTCCCCCAAAATGTCAAACGGCTCCTTTGAGGAACGTTTTCTGATCGTTTTTGTATTTACTCAACGTGTCCTCCTGCCAAATAAACATTCAACAGTTTCTTGTTGTGAGGAATGAGGTTTGCATAATTAATAAGAGCAGACTTTTCTTGGTAAAGTCTACAGCCTTGTCTGGCATATTAATGCCATCAGGTGATGCTTACCTAGTATCTACTTTGCCGTCCCCCCGCCCCCACCCCCGCCCCCCGTTAGGGTCAGAGTGCTGCGTCTGATTAAAAAGCCTCCATACATTAGCATCCATAATTTATAAGAGTTTAATGGCAGCGATAAATGTCACCCTCCCCTGCCTTACGTGTGACATTGACAGACACATCCCTACAGCAGAGCAGCGGGGAGGGTTCAGCGGCACGGTGCATGCACGAGCCTGCAGAATCTACGGTAAATGGGCGACGGCTGGTGACCCTGCTGCCGAGTTCACTAATCTAATGTTTTCCCTCATCCCATTTGGATCTCCGTGAGCCAAATGGAGGTGGGGTGGAGGTAATTTCATTTCTTCTTAAGCAGCTGCAGCAGAACATAGAGCATATTATGCAGCAGGTGATCTCCAGGGAGACATCATGTACATACAACGTACACACAGACATGGAGTATAACCCTGCTGTCCTTGCTTTGTTAAATCAGGTACTCAAAGCATTTAGGAACTCATTATATTAACAATATACTGTATGTAATGTACAGAGGGTGTAGAACAGACGGTTCTTGAACTGTGGTACGGTTTCTTGAACAAATATGACCTTATTTTGGTTATATTTCCATGTTTTTTGTTATCTTCATGTATTGTGCACTAACACACGGTAAAAGAGGGGCAGATATTATAAGATTTTTTTCCCTATTTCCCTTTTTATTATTTTAGTTTATTTATTTAATTTCATTCACAAATAAAAAAAATCACATAAATCACATTGTTTTATGTGTTTAATTTTTCAAAATGAATGAAATAAACTTGACAAACAAACAAACAAACAAATAAAGCAGTGGTACACGAGCTTCCTCTGGTGGTACTTGGAGGAAAATCAGAAGTACTACTGTATATATACGAGAGTATGTGATCGTAGTGGAGCTGAGGAATTTTGAACAGAGTGTGTCGAAAAAGAAACAAATGACAAAATAATAATAATAATTAGAGTCACCTTATGGCCCATGTCATCTTAATCTGATTTCACTATACCATATGAAGTATAACACTTCCAAACACAATATTTTCTCAGGTGGTACTTGGTATAGAAAGTGTGAGAACCACTGGAATAGTGTTATATAATATGTTATTTTTGAGGGATTTAAGTTAAAGTATGTGCATGTGTAAGTGTGTATTTGTATGTGTATATACAGTATATGGACAACTGCATATGCACTGTGTGTACTGTATCTCTTTACCCTTATGTTTATATTTTTCTTTCTGTCTTTTGTTTTCATCTTTAGAGAAGTAGCATATGTTTTTGGGGAGAATATAAGGCATACATTAACTTTTGTCTGTGGCTTTTAAAGTACTACTGCTGTTACTGCTACTATAAATGCAGACTGTGCATTGCTATGGATCTTAAAGGAATACTTCACTGCTTTGTATTTAGCTTTGTATTAGTAGAATAGGGTTAGTATTTTTGAAAAATAGGGCTTCCTAACCTCAGTTTCCCCTGAGTTGAGAAATATCTTCATTGTTTTCTTTGTTACGTGCCCACCAGTGACACTCGGCCCTGTTAGCGTAACTGTTAGCAAAGATGGCGGACACTGGGAATGAGGTCCCGTCCCCCTATGAGTGGGTCTAAAAAGTGGGGAATTAGTGATGCAGTTTCAAGCCTAGTGTCACTGGTGGGCACATTTCTCGACACAGGGGAAACTGAGGTTGGGAAGCACAATTTTTCAAAAATACTACCCCTATTCTACTAATACAAAGCTAAATGCAAATGAAGTATTCCTTTAATATTTATATCAACAGAGCTGCAACAGATTTTTAATCTGGACTTTCTGCCTCTCTGTCGCAGGAAATTACTACGGCACTCCTCGGCCCGTTCACATCAGCACAGAGAGCCCTCCCATCACCTACCAGGAACATCGAAACCTCCTCAGAAACTTCCGCACACGCAGCAAATCGCTCAGCAACCTGGAGAAGAGCGTGGACGAAGGTGAAAACAGCGAGGACGACTCAGGCCTGTCAGGTAAGCGTCTCCGAGACCTGGCTCATACATGCACGGCAGAATGTGTAAACTATGAAGACAAACCGAGGCGTAATAGTTTTAATGTAATAGGTTTAAGAATCAAAAGAAGTATCGACAGTATTGAAAATGTGTCTGTTAAACGCCGCACAGTTGCCAGCGGCTAAATGCTAACTTGTCCCTGTATCTATCGCTCCTTTCACGGATACTCACATTAATCAATCATTAGCACGATTAGTATGCTGTAAACTCTCAGCGGGGCTGTGGCCTCATCGATTGCTGAATCACATCCAAGGGAAGGTCATTAGCCTTAGGCTGCACAGGGAAGGACGCAAGGTTGCACACAAGGATGTGATGGAGGAGGAACTAAGAAACAAGGTATTTTTAAATAAATTGATATAATAGTGATGGTAAGTATAACACAGGGTTATTGAAGATACTTTTTCACCATGATAAAGCAATTTAATCTAGATTGATTATGTCTTAAATGCCTAAAATGCCTTCAGATATAAGATCAGAAATCAAAAATCTACGTACTTAAAAGTACAGAAGTATTAACAGCAACACCAAGCTCATCGCACTTAGCATTTCTGTAATTACACGACGGTTTGTGCTATTTCTGAAAGCTGAGAAGTTGCATGTTAAACCCAACATGTGGTTATTATGGTAATTTAACTTACTTCATCACAAAGCCGAAAAGTTCAATTCATGTTTATTATTAATGAATACATTGTGTATTCTATAGGTTTATCTAGATCTGTGCAAAGTCTCTAAAAGGGTCAATGCCCCATGAAGTATATAGAAGAATAAAATAACCCTTAATGGAAATACGCATGCAGAATTTTTATCTTCTTGAATAAATGAACCATAGTTAAATTTTTTTGGGGGCGACATTATAAATTACAAGGGCTGTTTTTGGGAAAGAGTAAAAGAGCAGGTCAGGGTAAGATGACAAGGCAGGGATATCGCAGGGGTCGTAATGACAGCGGTAGTAAAGGTGAAGGCAGGGAGCCAGGATGATACAGAATATAAGAGCGAGGCTAGTGGGAGGTGAGAGATGCAGGCAGGCAAAGATCCAGATAATTAGGGACGTGTTAAAAACAGGAAGGTAGAGCAGCGTGTAGTTTGGGATCGGGTGTAGGATGAAAACTGGATGGAGTGGACGAGTTATCCAACACTCCGACCTCTGCTGAGTCACTTTCTAAGGTGTTATAGTGTGGGTGGTTGGGTTTGGCCAGAGCTTTTCATGTGCAGCAGGACTCATGGCGCCGCACGTTCCGTCTGATGTGTCTCAGATCCATGGTAGAGCTCACAGCTGAAGGACAGCTACAAGGACAGCTGCGCAGAGGAAACGCTTGTTTTCCACTCCTCTGCTAGAATGGCAATCACACTCACACACTGTTTCCTCCTCAAAGTGAGGACAAAGCAGTCTAAGATGCTGACCACAGGTCTTTTTTCCCCATGGAATTCACGGCATCAGGTCATTACAGAGCACAGGAGACACTTTCTCACCTACTGCATCTGTTCGATAATGAGCCACAGTGTTTTTTTGGGGGCGGGGTGGATTTTCAACACCTTTTTTTTAATCACCTATCATCACAGGAGGTTCTGCAGGAGGCATCAACAGCAGCCACCGCTCCTCCGGTCGGCCCCGTGCATCCAGCAGCGGCGGGGACGGCAGCTTCATCGAGAATGGGGTGATCGGCAGCAGACGCGGGGCCAGGGTGAGAGCGGCGATGCCTGATCACTGGGAACAGGCCTTCAGTGATCCAGGAGAGTCTCTGTACTTAGAGTGAGTGCCCACCTGCTCTATACACATCTCTGATGCAGGTCCAGTGTGTACAAATGAATCCTATCCAATGGTGACACAGCAGATTGTTACAAATGGAGGACTCCTCCACCCAATCCTCCCTTTCATAGCCCTTCAGGGAACTGCAGTGACCTTTGCAAGAAGATGTTGAAAATGCACACTGTGTGACACAGTATGTCAGCAAGACCCTTTCCTAAAGTACATATAAAATGCTTATTCCCAGGCTAAACCATTTTTATTTTACAGCAATTATACACTTAACAGTTTCATGGGTAGTATATTGCATTTCTGCCAATAAACCCTCCGTACTGTTACACACTGGACCTTTAAAGGAAAGGTTTCTTCATCATTTAAGTCTATTTGCACAATACAAAGGTGAAGCAAGGAAATAATGAGCATAAAGTCTGGAAAAAAGGCGGAAACAGCTTCATAAGAATCTGTCTGGAAGAAAGTTACTTTCCCCTTTAGCCCAAATAGATTCCTACTCCCATCAGTCACTTATGGTGGCCCTGAAGGCAAATAGGAAAACAACAACATTAACTTAGGAAAACACAACAACATTAACATAAAGCACAACAACAAAAGCAGGAAACACAAGTAAAGTAAAAATAGTCACTTTCTGTTTGCATAACCACAGTCCAACCTTTCCCTTACCCAGTCACTTAAAGCTGCTGTCAGGGAAAAGTACTGTACGTGTATAAGAGCTCCATATTCTGACAGTTACTGTGTCATTGATCTAGAGCAGTCATTTGCAGAGGCTGGATCTCAGGAAGGAAATATTTTGTTACATACGGTTTTAAATAAGTCAACACTTGCAAACGGCTGACTTACCTCTTCAATATAATATTAGAAGTCACAGAAATGGCAGTCAGAAACGTAAGTGTATGCACAAAGTTGATCTTGTCACATTTTGCAGTGTATTATTAATTTGGTTATTTAAAATGTGTAAAAGTCACCATACAGAATAAAGTTGGTGAAACACCGTTTTCTAATCCAATCTAATCCAATTTTATTTATAAAACATATTTATAAAAAACAACAGCAGTTGACAAATGTATTATTATTTCCATTCTTATTCTATTCTATTTTTATTTTATTATTTTTCTATTCAAAGGGAACATACCAGCACAAGTTTTTCCACATGTGTGTACTTGTATAACCCGCGTGGCCATTAACAATCTTGAATCTAATTCCATGAATCCTGACTACATTATAACCTAAGCTTGATTTCTGACCACAGAGGCCAGTCGAACAGGAACCAGAATTTAAAGGAGAGCAGACACAGTTTTGCTTTAATTCTCCATTTGAAGAGGAAACAGACATCACTGGAAGCAAAACAAGACTCTCATTTTTAGCACGGATTAAAATCAAGCTTAATTATGTTATAGCTAATTATCTCCTGCCTCTGCCTTCGTATTTAATGGGCTGTTGAGTGAGCGTTATTGATCTGCTGGTCTAGTTCTCAGAAAGAAAGCTATTAAACCTGTAACCTAAAATGTCAAACTAATTATTAAACATGCTCTTATTGCAGTGGAACTCATCTCTCATTCTAACTGTGACACAGTCCAAGGCTGTCATATTACTTCCAGTAATATTAGGGTTCTAAGGAGAGTGTCTTTTCTTTTCTTTTCTTTTCCCTCTTTTGTCTCTTTAGTCGCAACCCAAAGAGGACCAGCTGGCAGCGTCCTCGAGCCTTCAGCAGGGAGACCGTCTACAAAAACGACTGTGAGCCTCTGTTCTCTCTTTTTTTCTTTTCTCAAGATGCAGTTATTTTAACACGGGTGACACATTTCACTGTCGATGAAGCCGCATGTTCTGTTAAGAACGGAAATCAGAGACACAGCCGGCTCGCTAGAGACAAATGAGACGGAATGAGCTTTTGGGTGATCAGAGAACGTAAGTGATTGAGGCCTGAAGCTCGGCGCTGCTGGCAAAGAGCCAGACTCACTGCTGAGGTCGGCACATGGATGACATGTGACTGGCGACTTAGTGGTTTTTAGATCTGAACAAGGACGGTGTCAATTTTTGACGTTTTTTTCTAAATATTGTTAATTGCCAAATGCAGGAAAGCCATCAGATTGTGTCAGTCAAGTGCAGTACACTCATCTCCCCAGGAGGAGGTGATATAATCACTGTTGTGGCAACAGTTGCCTGCATGTTTAAGGGATTAGTGTGGATTTTGGTACAAATAACATGTAAATATGCATAACAGACTGACAAACACTTAACAAAAACAGGATTTAAGGAAAAGGAAACCAAAATATGTGTAATTATATTTTCTGCAGACGTGTATGATGTAAAGTAGGGCACATTTTTTATATCAATACTATTATTTACTAGTTATACTAGTTTATTCATTCTCTCTGAGACACACAATACATAATAACTCAGATTTATGAAACATTTGTGTTTATTAAGTGTTTCAAACCACAGTTAAAAACAGTAGTAAATGATTTCTTCAACTTTCACTCAGAAGCAAAGCTGAATCTATAATTATCTCGTATTTCATCGCATTATTGAGTGATCTATGTGAGGGCGAGGTGGTGCTGGACCAAAGAGCAGACAGGCAAAGGCAGTAGGCAGTTTAACAGTTTATTAAAGAACAGGTAAACAGATTAGATGAATCCAGACAGCAGAGAAGGTAGGCGTCGGTGTCAGCATGCACACGGGAGGAAGGTCTGAGCACAGGAGAGCACACGAGTTAACAAAAAGCAGAACATAGAAATAACTAGCACTGGAGAACTGAGATATCGTTTGACATTCACCACAGAGAGGTCTGTAACAATCTGCCGACGAGAGGCTGGAGAACCAGGAAATAAGTAGAGGCTTGATGATTAGATTGGGAGCAGGTGAGCTCCCGCCCGCAGGTGAACTGAGTGACGCCGTGGTGAATGCAGGAAAAACAGGAGACGTAGGCGGATGAGAAGGCGGGGCATGACAATCTCAACCAGTTGTCCTTTATCATGATAACTTTTGGCTTTATCCTACTGCTCTCATGTGAAGTAACAGTCGACATGCACATGAAAATTACCCACATTACAGTGCTGAGGTGAGATGTTTTTCATGGAATCTTTCAAGCAAAAACTTAAGTCAGTCTCTTCTCCTCTCTCTGTGTCTGTGGTCAGGGTTCACAGATCTGCCTGAGGATCTGCGTGGTTTTGCTGTGCACACACACTTGACCAAAGGATCGAGAGGGTTCGGTTTCAACATTGTTGGCGGGAGCAGGCCGAGGGAGTTCCTCCAGGTCTACAGTGTGACTGAGATTGGACCGTCAGCACTCAAGACAGGTAAAAATACAATGAAATGATGCGATAGAAAAGTAACAAAGATGTGTTGCTGTAATAAAAATATACTGTACATATGTACATACAGTATATGTGAGATAAATCCCATGAAATTACAAAAATAATACTGCAGTGTCTTTCTCTAGTCCTCGGTCTCTTCTCTTTGGGATTATACTTCTGGGGACATTTCTAATTTCCCCACAGCAAGTGTGCATCACAAATCAGTCGCAGCACACAATAATCTAGCTATTATTACACATGCATATGCCACTGTACACATTCAGGTCACACACACACACAGACGTGTTTCCATGACGTCCGAGAGAATAACTTCAACTACAATATTAACTGATTCATGTCTAACCTTAGACTAACCCTAACCGAACCAAATCCACATCCTGTGAAATTTAGGTTGCGAAAATAGTGTTCACACCACTTAAATCACAGTTAATAACACACTGGCAATCCAGAGCAGAGGGTGTCTCTGCAGGGACTGATCTAGTTCATATCACTTAATAGGCTGCTTTAGAGGGATTAGTTTGTTGGATTAATTCACACCCACATAAAACACACAGACGCTGTTTCACTGGCAATCGACACGTACAATCAAGCATATGAATATAGTCAAAATGGTGAAAAAAAAAAAAGGTTAGATGTGACTCTATCTGTGTGTCCTTTAATATTTTATCAGCGGACATCCTTGTCTACATCAATGACGTCTGCGTGTTGGGATCGTCTCACAAAGAAGCAGTGGAGATGCTGAAGTCGGTGCCTGTGGGCCACAGCGTGGACGTCGAGGTCAGAAGAGGGTATCCAATGCTCTACAACCACGACGGTTGTCCAAAGCAGTCCCCGCCAAGGCCACTGGACAGCGGTGCCTTCATCCTGCCCCCCACCACCACCACCCAGCCTCAGCCTCTTCACCAGCGACCTCGCCTCCCAACACCCACCCACCACGCCCAGCATTTCGACTTTAATGGGGTCCACGGTGACGTGGACTACATGGAACCAGGAGTGATTCTGGATGCAAATGGAAACGCGATGTCTTCCGTAGTCAGGCAGCCACCGCTGTACAGACGCTCCAGTCTGAGCAACACTGCCACGTTGTCCCCCGTTCGTCCACCTCGATCCCTGAGAAGACTGGCCCGGCTGCAGTCTCTTGACCAGGCCAGCCAGAGCGACAGTGAAATTGTGTCAGCGATTGGCTCTCACAGGTAACAACATGATGTTTCCCTGCTCCAAATAGAGAGCTCATCAACAAGCTCTGCAGAAGCCTGATAACGAGCATTTTATTTGAATCTGAGGTGTGTTGGAGCAAAGAAACACCCAAGACATCTGAGGCAGACAATTAACACGGAGGGACAGGTTGTAAAAGATACACACTAGGAAAACAAAGCTCAAAAAAACTACAAAAAACAGGAAACAAATAAGGCACAAAAAACATAGAGAACAAACCATAGTCCATGAAAACACTACAAAATCCAGTAAACAAAAACCAAAAACCAATCTGAATCATTTTTGTTAGCAACTGTCATCCTTTATGATTTTTTGCCATTAAATAGTTTTTTATGGTTACAATATTTTAATGTTCCAGCTTTATCTTTGATTATTTTCTCTCCAAAAAAAAAAAAAAAAAGAAAACAACCATTTCAATTTTTTGCTGCAGGAAACTGTAATGAGCCGGTTTCACCATCTGAAGCTAAATCATTAATTGAGACAGTAATTGCCTGAGTGATCAATCATAAATATTCAGTAATCATCAGTTGAGGCCTAAAAAATTCTAATCTTCAAACATCTTTAAGTGTAATTACTCACATATTCTTATAACCAGACCTGGTGTTCAGTATAAACGGCCATATTGTACGATAAGACACAAACTAGGCGCCTTTCAAGGTTCTCTCCCTTGATACTAAGGCACCAGGTATCTGGACCAGATACCATCTCAAGGCTTATTATCTGTATGCATCAGAGCTGGCACACTGCTCACTAGGATCTGGTGTTGTCTCAGTTCTTCCTGATCTGAGCTGCCTTCAATAAAATCTTTCAACTTAACTCATGACTGACTCCAGAGAACAGGTCAATCTCTGCAACAGTTTCCTTATTATGATTACAATTCTGCTTCCTCTTCTTCATCAGGGCATCAATGATTCGTAATCACAACAACAACTCCCTCTCAACACCCCAACATCATGTACGATACGGCACATCAAAGTCGTCTGAGAGCGACCTCTCCACCTGCACCCTGTCCAGATCCCGGCTGCCAATGCCTCAGTCGCCCAGAAGACCAGCAGAGTCCTCGCCCGGCGGCCCCCGCAGCTCTCAGTCCCATCTCTACAGACCGCAGACCTCCCACCTCAGACCTCCTTCCACCTCTGACAACCACTACCACCACTACCAACACCACCACAGCGTCAGCGATTTCCATGCCAACGCCAGCCCCACTGCCAGTCCAAACAGGGTGTCCTCTCCTGGAGCGAGGAGTGGGGGAGAGCTGGTGCCAGTGGTCCTGGCTCAGTCAGAAGGAGACGGAGGCCTCGGCTTCAGCATGGCGGCCGGAGGTTCTGGAGGCAGGATGACTGTTGTGAGAAGAGTGTGGGACAGGAAGCAGTGCAGCTCTCTGCAGCCAGGGGATGCTATTGTAAAAATCAATGGTGCTGATGTTCAGAGTCTAAGCTTTTCACAGGTAATGGGCGAATAATGTAATCTGAATAATCCCTTCAGATTACAAAGGGGGTGACTCCACTGATTGAGAACCCTGTTTGAATTGAGGTCTAAGGGAAAATTATCCAAAATTTCAGTTGATTTACAATAAGTAAACCGTCAGTAAACATTTTCCTGGGCAGTTAATGGTCTCAGTTGCTAGTTTTAGGTCTTTTTCAGTCGAATATTGTGTCAATTTTGTAATAAGGAGGGAAACAGGCAAGAAAGCACTGCACCTATGAGTGGACACCAGTGTGATTGACAGCTGGTATTGTTCAATAGGAGCCTTGTTACTTAAAGACTATTTGAAAAGATAACAGGGTGGCCGTGGATCAGTGTTAGAGGGGGTTGTTTTCCAACTGTAGGGTTGGGGGTTTGATCCCAGGCTCTGTTAGGCTACATGGCAATGTGTCCCTGTATAAGATGTGTGATAGTTAGAAAGATTTGCTGTGGGAATGTGTTTGTAAATGAGTGTAAATGGCGAAACGTGCATAGTCATCAAGACTTAACAGTAAGTATTAGGATGAGGTGTAGGAGGTGTCCAGACTCTTTTCATGTGTCGTTCTGCGCTGGTGGAATGACCTTCTGAGCAGAACAGGAACAGGTAGAGCTGGGTCTTCAAGACGCTCTTGAAGACCCAGCTCTTCCAAGAGCATCTTCTGTCCTAGCACTTACCTTTACCTCTTCTCCTGCACAATCTCCTTCTGCACTTGGATCCACTTCTGCACTCTCACCCTCTGTCAGTCCACTGTTCCTATCTAGTGGATTTCTTTCCAAGACTTCTTGTATGTAGCTTATTCCTCGTTTGTAAGTTGCTTTGGATAAAACCGTCTGCTAAATGCTGAAATGTAAATGTTCACAGGTACAAACCGTTCTCCAAGAACACACCAAACTGGGAGAAGTCATCTTACTGGTTCACAGAGGTAAACTCTTCCCATGTGTTGCAGCCTGTGGTCGAACATTTTTCTCAGTGTGGCTACATTTACCTCACACTTACTTTCTCTGTCATTATCAGGTATCTATCACTCGTCCGTCTCCCCCGGCTCTGGTCGGAGACTGCCACCGCCTCTTCTCCACCCACCTCCCCCACCCGACGACTCAGAAGAATCCACCAGACTCCCCGAGACGCTGCCTGTGCCCCGCACCTCCATGAGCACACCTCCAACCCCGACACGATCCTCGCTGGTCCAGAGCACCAGCTTCTTGGAGTCTATCCCAGTGACCCTGACGATGGAGCCCAAAGACTGGATCAACACGGGCCTGGAGGATGAGGCGGATGGTGTGATGGTGCCTGATTCAGGTCTGGGGAGGCAGACTGCCGAACAGACCCGGCCACTGCGAGGGTTTGATGTGGAGCTCAGGAGAAAGCCGGGAGAGGGCTTTGGTTTTGTCATTGCCTCTCAGGATGTGGAGAATGGCAAAGGTGAGAGCCAAGTTGCTTTGAATTTCAAACTTTCTTTTTTTATTATTTTTTTATGAAACTACTTATGTAAAAGGACGGGCCTTGGTTTTTCTGGGCCAATAGAACCACTTGGTCACATGCCCAGGGAAACAGGTTTCATTTGGATGCCCTTGTGGACAGATGCACCATTAGGTAATTACAGGTCACACAGTAGTGACCGTGGCCACATGAAACCAGCTGAGTCATGGTTCACTCTTAACCCCTCAGGTTGTTTTATGATGTCCATGACTTGGCTTATCCTGGACTTTATTACATGGCATGAATATATCTCTGTTTTCTGGAAATCAAAATGAAAGTAGATGATCCATGATCCTTTTAGGTCTTGGTTTTCATCCATCCGTCTTCTATTGCTTTATCCTTCACATGAGGGGCGCAGGAGGCGCTGGTGCCAATCCCAGCTGACATAGAGTGAAAGTTTGGGGCACACAACAACCATCCACTCTCACACTTATGGTCAATTTAGAGTGTCCGAACCTGGGTCTTCTTGCTGTAAGGGCATGAGTGCTGCTTGGTTTTCATAATATAGTTATTTTAAATACATCTTACCACAAAATATAAAGAAAATACACAATGTTAAACATGTGGATTTCATCTCATCTCCTTGTCCGTATGATCAGCATTTCTTTGACCAGTTATTACAGTGTTTATGTGAGCAACAAGCTGAGAGGATTCACATGTTAAAAACTCCCCAGATACTGTATGTGTTTTTCATAACAACAGTAGAGCCTCAAAAGACACAGTGGAAGAAAACACCCAGAGATTTTACACACACATGCTTAAACACGCATGTACACATGCAAACAGACACACACTGACTCACACACAGGCAAAGGGATTGGGACAGATGTACTCATCCTGCACACACACACACACATACACACATGTTTACCTTTGTTTCTATTCCCACAAGAACACATTTTCTCTCCGGTGGGTTTTTATATGAATTGTCTGCACCTCCTGAGGGATGAGCTGATCCAGGCTCTGGGACTGGATGAGTCAGAGTCTCTCGACTAACATGGCTTACTTTAATAATTAAATGGTTGCATGCATATTATACATTTTTAAATGTACTTGTATAAGTTTAGATTAGAACACTGACACAATTCTCAGGTAGCCTGGAGACAGAGAGGAGTAACTAGTGTAACTTTATCCAAAGGCAACAAACCCCCATTACTTCATAAAACTGTGTCATTTTTGCATTTGTGTATCGATTTAGCAAACGCAATATGATATCTGTGTTGACATGAGATGGATATAGACCTCCTTGCCATACTCGTGGAAGAACATTTCTTTAAAGAATATTATAGGTTATTTACAGGATTTATATGTACCCTTCTGGGGGTGTATTTGAGCTGTATTGTCTCTTTTTAGAATGAACTTTAGCTAAAAGTCTCATATCCATCTCACTCCATGCAGTCTGACCTGACAGGACATTGATACGACCGTATCCTGACTATAGTAGCTTTTACTGTTGTGCTTATGGAAAGAGGGATAACCGCAGCATCGCATCAGTGATGTATTACTGCCTCTCCCCCTTCCCATGCCTCATATTGGCTGCATTCTTCCAGTCTGATGCGGTTCAATTTGCTTTATGGCCTGAGCTGACACACATTTCTGTTTTTTATGGTGATATTATGGTACTTGGATGCTCGTGTCTCTACAGCACAGAGACCTCTCCTCCCTCCTCTCCTCTCCTCTCCTCTCCTCTCACCTCTATGTCTTCCGTGTCCTCATTCACCCCTTCATTTCACTCGCGACATGTCAGAGAAAAGAAATCCCCTTTGCCTCCACACATCTTTTGCTTCTCCCCTTCCATCAGTCTCCCCCTGCACTGCTTTTCCCTCACAAGCTCCCGCCCACTCTCTCTCCTTCTTACTCTGCAGTAAAAGCATCCCGTCTGCTTTTTTTTTAAAAAAGATTAAAACTCTCCCCCCTCTCTCCCTCTCTCTCTCTCTCTTGCTCTCCATCTCTGAATGCTACACTGAACATTTCCCTCGCAGAGGAGCAACAGAGCGAACAGCAAAACCCGCTCACATGTGAATCTCAACGTCCTCAGGACGTGGAAAATAGGATTGTTGTTGTCGTTGTGGTTTTTTTTGGTTTTTTTTCGTTTGTTTTTTTCTGCACGTTGCTAATGAAAGAGCCATGCTGGAGAGACTACAGTCTGCTTTAAAAACTGTGAAGGAGTCCAAACGTAATTATATGCTTGGGATTATTGTTGTATGTTTACCTTTAAAAATGGGGGGGGGAGGGTGCTGATTTGATTTGGTGCAGCGTTTCACGTTCATCTTTTGTGCATGTGTGAGACCAAATACTGTTGTGTTGTTGTGTGTGTAAAGTTTGCCTGTTGACTCTGTCTGTGTGAAAGTTAGCTCACCTGCTCTCATTAACTAATGGCTATTGTCAGTTATGCATACTGATATTTGCAGTGACAAGAGATTAAGGAGCATGAAAAAAAAGATATATTTTTTTTAATCCAGCCAGGCTTATGTCATGTCATGCTTAAAGCAGCATGACATGACGTCTGTGTATTAGAGTCATTATTGAGCCACACAGGCAGGACAGTGGACGGATTAAAGCAGCAACTAACCTGCACTTATACTGTCAACACTGCTCGCTTCCTTGGTCTCAGTTTAATCAGTTTTGCTGTGTGGGAAATGTCTGCACCGGCCAGTGCTTCTGTGGCTGCAGAGTGGGGTTTTACGATCCCGGCGAGGGGGGGGGGGGGGCGAGAGGGGGGGCTGCTCCCTCTCCTCAGCACCGAACAGTGCAGAGTGTCAGAGTCTGCTGCGCGTACTGCAGTGGGATTACTGTAGACGGGAGAGTACACCGAGCGCCAGAGGAAAAGGCACTATGGCATAAATCAGTCCATTTGCATGCATCTGTGTAGTTTAAGTCTGTGTGTGTGTGTGTGTGTGTGTGTGTGTGTGCAGGATGAGTGCATCTGTCCCAATCCCTTTGCCTGCGTGTGTGTCTGTTTGCATGTGTACTCGTGTGCTTTAAGCGACTCTTGATGCTCAACTGATGTTTTAATGCACGATAAGAAGACTATTTGCAAAGCTCCCTTTGCTTTAAATTTGACCTGATTGCCATTTCTGCCTGGGTCACCCAGATTAGGCCCCAGACAGATTGTGTCTCTGGGCTCATATGACACAGTTCACTCATCACAGTTTTCTTCTGTTAACCCTATATGTTTTACTCTTCTTTAAAAATGCTGAATGAGTCTTTTTTTTTTTTTAAATGCACTCTGCTGGATGGTTCACATCAGTCTCTAGAGGGCCCAGCTGTCAGCAAAGCACAGCATAGCCTTAAAGAAGGGTCACAAGTCGATGAATAGAGAGTTTAGTAAGACACAGAAAGAGGGAGAGAAGATAGATTATGAAGAATCAGCAGACTAAAAACTGTACAAGGTTTTTTATTTGGTGCAGGGGGATTATAAAACAAGATTATTTGTGAGCAGTCTGTGCACAGAGGATAGGAATGAGTTTATATATACATAAGACTAATTGTCTCAGCTCACATTATTGTGTTTCGTGTCTTCTTTGCATTAAAAACCAGAACACACATTATTTAAAACTTTATCTACACAGTTACAGTATGTGTGGTGTCTTTTCTAGATGGTCAGCACTCATCCGCACAGAGATGAGATATGATGTGGCGGCAAGTATCGCTCTGGGTTTATCAGTGTTTTTGTATGCCAGTGGCACGCCAATGCAGACAGTCTGCAAGTTTGGGGATCTTTGAAGAGCCGAGTAAAGTCTGTTATCATATGAAATTTGACAGATTCGGGACTTCCAAAGACAGATTATCATCTAACAGTGAAAGAACAGTTCCTGTTGTGTCAGCGGGGGGAGATAATGGGTTGATAGATTGCAAAGATAAAGATAAAGAGGAAGGGCAGAGTGTTTCAAGGAGACAGTGGGGGGAGGGGGGTCTAAAGACAGACTTTTTTGTGATGTCATTTATCAAGTAAACCCTGCCAAAAGCAATCCAACGTTTAATTACTGCTTGTTTTACAAAATCTGGCATAGACATAAGTGAGATAAATCTTTCTGATATTAAATGTATCAGTATTTGACAACACTCCTTTATCTCTGCAATTCACTTAAAGGGAACGTTCCAAGTTGGTTGGTCACTTAAGGTAGTCGTAATGGGTAACTGTTTGTTTTTGTCCTCTCCTCAGCTGCTTCTCTCCTCCCTCACCGGTTTGTGACGGTCCGTCGTGGCAGCCCAGCCGCTAAAAGTGGGCAGATCCGGCCCGGAGATCGACTAGAAGCCGTAGAGGGACGCTCGGTGGTCAAGCTGCCTCACCGGGAGCTCGCTCAGATACTACGGCGAGCGGGAAACACCCTGAGGCTCACCATCGTCCCCCGTCCAAGCACATGTGAGCGCCGACTCATACTCTAGATGCAGTGTAAAATGCAGCCCGGCTCTTAATTCACTATCTAATCTGTGTCCTAATTCTTTCAGACTCTTCAAGCCTTTCAGAAACAGCAGAAAATGACCTCGGTCACAGGAGCAGAAAGGGTCAGCGGTCACGTCCGAAGGTGAGGTCATATCCATCAGCTCATTTCAGTCACGTGTTTCTGATAATCCTTACAGTCCTCCCTCTGACTCTGCCCTTGTTTTCCAGCGTGACTCCAGATATTACAGTGTGGACCTGGATCGTGGTCCCTCAGGTTTCGGCTTTAGCCTCAGAGGAGGCAGTGAGTACAACATGGGCCTCTATGTCCTGGGGCTGATGGAGGGAGGACCAGCCTCACGGAGCCAGAAAATCCAGGTTTGTGTCTGTGTCTGGCATTTGTACAAATACATACAGATTAGATTAGATTAGATTTAGTTAATTCACTTATTACAGCAGCAGAGTTGGGAGCAGACAAGTACATCTACTGCTCTTATATTGAAATGTATTAACAATATACTAGCTACCATTATTATATTATATTATATTATATTATATTATATTATATTATATTATATTATATTATATTATATTAATAAGTATACAGTATTTGTATGTCATTGACTGTTGGCGATCAATAAAGTGTCTTTATCTTAATTGGCAAATCAATAAAAAGCCAAATGAAGGCCAAAGAGCAGTTTTGTCTAAATGAATGATGAATGACAAACAAAATGATGAATGCCTCCGTTGCATTAGATTTAATCAAAGTGACGTCAGATTAATCAGATCACTTGGTAATTTATCACTTTATTTTCATTTTCAGTATTTTGTTCCATAAACATGAGAGTGTTATTACCAGTGTGGGTGTGTATAATGACATCCTAACTGTAGCTCTTAGTAAAACTACACACAGCCTCTGTGAACTGTCAAGTCTCGACATTGTTCTACCTCGAGTAATGAAAGTGACTAATGTGTCACCCAGTCACCACAGTGTAATCACAGTGGGTCACAGAAGGAAAAGCACCTAAATGAGTGATGGCTGAATTCCATTTCTATTTTGCATAGTTGAAGTGGCTCATTGTCTTTTATTAGTAACTCTCCAAAAACCAAGAACCTTCTTGCTGTGAAGAACTACTGAAGTCATTCTGCAGGATGGACTGACTTTTTCCATAAAATAAAAGGAATGATGATGATGATGATTTATTTTGAACATGAAACATTTACATAAAATATAAATTAATCTAAATTATTCATGTTCAAATCTTATCAGGTCCCACCCTGCTCTATTTCACTTCATATAATATATGATGTAATATAGGATAATAGCATTAAATGTCCATAAAGAACAAATGCCTCTTACATTCATATCATTGTCAAATGAGTTCACACAACACTGGTTGATCTTTGTGTTTCGCCCGTCGACATAGTCATGCTGCACACAGGAAGTGATACATTTTAAGTCAAGACAGACAACAGCTGTATTGTTCTAGTAAAGTAAAACAGCTTTTAGAAGTGAATTCTACTGCTCAGAAAACCTTTACAGTCGGACTAAGACAATAATTTGGTTTTCTTAATGTCATGTGCACACATAAATCAGACTAAAATCGAGCTAGTCTTAGTCAGACTAACATACCTGAACAGTAACATCGATTCATAATCCGATTAATCTGTATATGCTTAGTCGGACTGGAGTCAGACTTCTGCGCATGCATCAAAATGTCTTCCCTGGCCTTTGACCCGGAAGTAGAAGGAGATGATGTATAAACTGCAGTACTGTTGCAGGAAGTCATACATATGGTGGCGTCTTTATTTTCGGATAACACAGCAACCACAAGAGCCGTTCTCCATCTGATTTGTATAATGATTAAAATGTTGCACACTGCAGCTTTAAGTATAGAATAATTCATAAAGGCAAAATTCTGTTAGATTTGATGTGATGTGACTTCCATCTCATGTCACTTGCATCTCAGCCAATAATTCTATAGTTTTCTATCGACATAAAGCTTAAACTTATGACCCCAGGTGTCGCCGGGCCTGTAATAAACCACCAGTCACACAATCGATAACAAAGTAATGTTGCCTCTGTGTTGTCGTGACTGCAGGTGAGCGATCAGCTTGTGGAGATCAACGGCGACAGTACAGCAGGGATAACCCACAGCCAGGCTGTGGAGCAGATCCGCAGAGGAGGCCACCGCATCCACCTGGTGCTCAAGAGAGGCAACGGCTACGTGCCTGACTATGGTGAGACCCGGTAGAAGAGTCTGGGTGTCAGTTCTGGCCGTTACCACATTTTTATAAAATCATAAAATCATCATAAAATCGACCTGTCTTTGGCATGCGGTGCATTTGTCATGTGTTGAATGTTCTACTTTTGTCTGTGGTATTGATTCTAATTAAATCATTTCTATTTCCTTCTCCCTTTGGGCCTTTTCCTACCTTTAACACATTACTGGTTTATTCTTTTTATTTTTTTTTATTTTTACATACTCACTTTATATTTCTCCCTCCATTTGAGCTTTCTTGGTTTCCCTCTTTTGGAAATTTGCCCTTTTTCCCCGCGAACGTTCCTTTCTCCTCCACTCTTTTCTCTCTTTCTCTCTCAGTGGAGCTCTCCAGTTTGTCTCTATGTATGACCAACTCCAAGCTAGGCGAACCTTGCTTCTATGTCATTGGACGGACAGAGAATACGCGGTTGGTAATGGTTCCTGTTAGTTCTCCCATTTTCTCTCTCTCTACATTCCCTCTGCTCACTCACCACTGCTGTCTTCACTTGTAGTGAAACGAGCCTGTGCGAAACCTCCTCACGATAACATGATCTTCATGTAGATATGTACAATATTGTGCTTATTGGCCAACCTGTGAGTGCAATTCACCAGCTTTACAGTGCATGTTTATGCAAATGTAACAATTATTGTGAAGAATGCACCAAGTGCACTATTATAAAACACACTAATAGATATTATCTGTGTTTCTAATAAGGTTTTTGTCCAAAAAAGGGAAGAAAAGGAGCCATTTCATAAGATCACCCAATGCACTGCTTACAAAAATAATAATGATAATGATAAAATAAGAAAAAAATCATTACAGAGCTGTTTAACAAGAGATTTCCACAATGTTTTCAGCGTATTAAATCTGTTTTCTCTTTGTTTTTCCGTCCCCTCTCTTCATGTAACGTGCGTCCAGGCCATGAGCGCAGAATCACTCCCCCCTCAGTCCTGCATCACCCCAAGAAGCAGAGTTTGGCTGCAGTAGACTCCACTGGGCAGAGGGGGCGCAGCTCCAAGCATAAGAGGAGAAGCAGGTCTGCAGATGGACGCGAGAAAGAAAAGGGGACTGGAAGGAGGAGGAGAAGGCAACACTCGGATGGAGGCGGGCGCTCAGGTTTGCAGAGCCCCGTCTCTGAGCTGGGAGAGACGTCCCCGGAGGCCAGGGACAGGAGGAGGAGGAGGAGGAGAACAAGATCTCAGAGTTTACCCAGAGATGTTGTCTGGAGTGATGACGGGAGTGACACAGAAAAAGGAACAGTGATCAGTGGAAGAAAAGTGGAAAGGGAGAGGAGGAGCAGAAGCAGAGACAGGAAAAGCAGGAGTAGAGAGAGAGAGAGGAGGAGCAGAAGCAGAGGCAGGAAAAGCAGGAGTAGAGAGAGGGAGAGGAGGAGCAGAAGCAGAGGCAGGAAAACCAGGAGTAGGGAGAGGAAGAGGGAGGCAGAGGTTGAGGAGGAGCCTAAGGAAGAAGAGAGGGTACCTTCTGTTCAGGAGAGGCTGGAAGATAAAAATGAGGAGGAACAGGAACAGCAGCAGCAGCAGGAGGAGGAACATAAGGAACAGGAACAGCAGGTGCAGGAACAGGAGCAGCAGGAGAAGGAACAGCATGAGCAGGAGCGGCAGGTGCAGAAGATGAGAGCAAAATTTGAGGGGAAAGAGAGTCAAGAAAATATTAATTTACCCATTCCAAGTCCTGACCAAAAGCTTCCTAGACCCAAAGAAAACTGGGAGGCAGCTAAAGAGGAAAAGTGGGACATGGCAACAGAGTACAGGGAGCTGAGGAGGCAGAAGAACCAGCAGCAGGAGCAGGAGCAGGAGCAGGAGCAGCAGAGGTCATGGGTTAATAATGGTGGTGAAATTGAAGACACAGAGGGGAATTATGACAACAGAGATGATGATGATGATAATGATGATGATGCTGAGAGTGGGAGTATAGAAAGGCCTCTACCAGGCATCGATCTGACAGATCCAGTGTCCCAGAGAGAGCTGTTCTCCTTCCTCACCTCCACGCTGTCTGTGGAGCAGCTGGGGGACGATGAGTCAGAGTCTGGGGGCAGCCAGTCTGATGGCAGCGTGTCTGCCGCCAGTATCTCAGGCCTTTCTCTGGCTGCCACAGGCGCAGGCAGGCGAGGGGCCGTGGTGCTGCCGGGCCCTTGGCTCAAACCCAGCCAACAGCGGTCAGAACAGGTCACAGCGAGGAACAGGCGCCATGTAGGACAGAAGAGGCAGGGACGAGGAAGAAGTGCTGTCTCTTCGATTATTTCCAATGAATGAACGGTCTGATTGGAGTAGGGACAGATGTGATGTTCTGCTCATCAGCGGTTGACTCCCCCCACTTTTACCAAAGCAAGTAGTGCATGAGTTGTTGAAGTGTGTATAGGAATAGAGTCTGGCTCATGTCAACAAACACAGACTCCAGATGCAGAAGCAAAGACTGGAGCGTTGCTTTAGTTACCTCGTCAGTGTCACGTGTCCGTGAGTAAAATACTGCAGTCTCCTCTGTCACTGTTTCAGGCTGGAGCTCAGGATGCTAGTGTGCGTCTGTCATGAGCTCAGCAGTGAGGCTGCACTTCAGCCACAGCCACACGTATCGTTATAGTAGAAAACTATAACGTTTAGCTCCTTTAAGTTGTAATGGAAAGTAGTGCCAGTTTGTGTCCATCTCACACTGCTAGACCTTCACGATCCACATTTTCTCCCTCAGTCCCTTTGATATCGACGGTATCGTGCGATCGTGTGAAGTCATATACTTTGTGCCTTTTTGCAGCCAAACTCTTTTGGCTGATGTTAAATGTCACTCTCATATATTTGAACTTGTAAGATGACACCTGCACGTGGTGAAGTTCTGTGTTTTTCCACTTCTGTCTGTCTTCTGTGGGGACTGTTGCCCCACACTGTGTTGCACTCATTACCTTCACGTTCACAGTCGTCGCCGTAGATATTTTTAGGAGTTTTTCCAGCCACATTTATTCACTTTTTGCTTCTCTGGCTATATCAGCACAGTGTCCTCCCCCACCCCTCCTCCCCACAAAGACTTTCACTTATACCTCATGAAGATACTGAGCAATAATAATGCAACAGTCCACGACTGTCACGTGTCAATCGTGTCTGAGAGGAGACGGTGCGATGTGGTTTTTTTTGTACATTATCCTCTTTGTCTTTTGTGGACCTTGCCTCAAAATGTAACGCTGTTCTATACTAAACGTGAATATATGATTGTTATAATGCAGATCCCCTTTTGACCGCAGGTGTGAAATCTATATTCTGTAAATTTCTAGAGAAATAAATGACAGAACCTATTGTAAAAAAAAATATATAGATATATATATATATAAATACTAACTGGAGCCAAGCCCTGATTTGTATTAATGTATTGTAATACATGAAAAGTTCTAAATAACTATATGTGAAGACATGCATTATATCTATATATTACAACAGCTAAAAGTTCATATTATATATTACTGTGTGATGACAAATATGAAAACTGCTCTATAGCTTTTGTGAAGGGTCAAAATTTAAACAGAACTATGTCGTACCCAACCCTGATTTTAAACGGAATGTTTCGCAATATGCTGCTTGAGTGTGGATTAGGGATGCTCTCCGTCATATTCTACTTCAGAAGAAAACAAGATGCCAAAAATTTGCATCCATTGTGCATATTTCCACTACTGTTAATATCGTGTATGTGCAGTCAGAACAAAATCACTGTCTTGATTCTAGAGAGTGCTGTGTTCAGTGTGCCACGTACAGTTGCCTTGGTAACATAAACCACTTTATCTTAACTGCAGATTTTTTCTTACTGTGAAAAACCCTTGCTCCGAGGTCTCTAATATGAGATGTGGGTGGGCTGCTTAGTAATGTCAGTCATGCCAAAAGAAAGAAGAAAGTAATAAGTAAATCCACAGAAATGAAAAGCGTCATCAGCCTCTGCAGAATCGGAGATGACAGAATAGCACATATTGTTGTTGTTTTCTTTCCTTTTGTGTTATTAAAAGCAGGAGCCAAGCTGAGTGGATACTGTGAGATGTTATTTTTCTATGAAATGATCTTTTTTGGAAATACTCAGGTCTTCATTACACTTTGCTCTAGAGAAGCGACAGAGTGACTTCACATCAGTTTCATAACGCGCGGTGGATTCAAACGATCTCAGTGTTAAAGCAGTGGCATTTGAAGACGCAGACTGTTACAGCTGTTCATTACTAGACCATAATATTCTAAAGGTTGGATGGTGTTGAAAAAAATCATTCCCTCATGTGTGCCCCCGCAATCCTAATCCAAACCACAGGACTGAATGAACCTGCTCTGATTACCGTACAGAGTCAGGAGAACTGCATTCTGCAACCATACAGAGAACCTTTAGTCACCTATATGTCAGAGTTATTTTATAATGTTTGCTAAACTTCAGTTTTTTCTTCTTTTCTTTTTTTTAGACTTTTGTTTCCTATGGGGGGATTAAATGGCTGAACTGTATTCAAACTGTATTCTAATAAAACCACAAATAAAACTGCTGAACCTATTTCCCCTCAGTGGTAATGCATGTCGTTCTTTCAACGCCACAGGAGCCACAGTAATGGACAGCAGATGGCAGCAAAATGATAGGCTACAGTGTATTAGGAGAGTTGAGATTTGACATGATGGTGTGTGTGTGTGTGTGTGTGTGTGTGTGTGTGTGTGTGACAGAGAGGAAGAAATCTGACAGTATTTTAAGGATTCCATAAAATGTATCCATAGAAATCAGAGGACGGGATGAATCAGGTGGTAAAAAGATTGAATTATTTAATCTGCCTTTTGCAAGAACAGGATTTTCTTGCAACACTTATATCTATTTATTGTACTGTAAAGCAGCAGCAGCTTCACCTCCATGTGTGGTTGGTGTATGGGCTGTTACACACACACACACACACACACACACACACACACAGAGGAATTTACTGCATCTCAGTTTAGATATGTGCACTTAAGTGCTGCCACTAAAAATAACCTCGCTCTGGGGCCTGTCTTTCTCTCTTGTCCTAAGCTGCATCCTTCTGTTCGAGTCAGCTCAGATTCAAAAGAAAAAAAAAGAAAAAATCTCTGGCAAATTCTGGTATCACACACATACATGTATTTGTGTGTGTGTGTGTGTGTGTGTGTGCATGTATATGTTGCAGAAGGACATACACTTAAAGCATTTAACTGTTCACATCAAGATAACTGCTAAATTTAATGTTAAGTGCCCTTAATATCATACCTACACTGTCCTGTAGGCATTTGCATTACTTTGTGTTTTTGCTCTGAGGCACTCAACAGGATTTGTGGAGGATGTAAAGCTACAAACAAGGATGAAAATTCAAGATTATGTTTGTACCTTCAAAATAAAACGTCACCTTCATGTTGTACTAGTAGTTTTTATTCTACAGCGACGTTTTCCCCAATGATTTGGAAAGAATATTATTATTATGATATTATTATAATATCATAAAATTGCACCTACATTATACTTCCGTCTTATCTGACGCCAAGTCTATGTGCTGTGTGGTGGACACTTACTGTATGTGAGCTGAACGTAAGTACAAAATTCATGCATCTGTACTTTACTGTTATTTCTATTATTTCCGGCGACTTTTACTCCACTACATTTCCTCTAACTATATTTCTTACTCGTTACTACCAAATAAAATCAGAAGAAGAAGAGTTGGTAATGGTCTGTGTTTATATAGAGATTTTCTAGACTTGATGAGCTGCTTTACACTAGAGTTTTGTCATTCACACGCTCCAACATGGGGTTGGTGTGTCTTGCTCAAGGACACATATAGACTAGCAGAGCCAGTAATTGAACCCACCACCTTCCAGTTGAAAGACAACTCGCCCTACCACTGAGCCACCATTGCTTAATCCTTACTCACCTTTTTAATACTTTGACTTCTAACACTTAGGCTAAGTACATTTTATTCTGACTGGGCTGCGACTGTGTGTAACTGTGTGTCCACTTATATTTAATATTGGATTAGGTTGTGCTTTGTCATGGACAGATTTTGAGTACATTTTCTTGGGATTTAGATTATTCATTGTGGTTTGCAAGTGCAGTTTCCACCTGCTGTCTAAAACTTTCCCCTGTGACTTTTATTTTGAAAGTCTATGGCGGAAGTCGTGCATGTATTGTTCCGTCTGACTTGACAGAGGTGGCTTTGGAGAAACTGCCGCACGCATCTTTGAATTCCAGACGCCAAAGGGTTAGCGAAACCTCTGCGAGACTGTACGCAAAGAAGAGCGCCACACCGCACCACTGCTTCTGCTGCTGCTGCTGCTGCGTGGATTTACCGACACGACGCGACTGAAACTCGTCTCCACAGATAAGTAGGAAATTAAGAATCCTTGTTTGTCACGACGCATTTCTGACCGACCAACAACAACAACTAAAGTAGCCTCCAGTTCGCAGATTTAACAGCCTATTTGGACTTTCAGACAGTCGATAAAAACAAACGAACAAACAAAAAAAACTCTGGATAACTGATACAGGTGTGTCAAGTTTTTTTTTTTATCTCAGTCTTTGCGAATGCGTGACGTGGAAATTAACTCGCGTTTTTTTCTTGGATGAAAACCCGCAGAGACGCGCTCTCTGGGAACTAATCTGAAAATAAGACACCGGGATGTAGTTGTTGTGGACCAGAGGGGAGGAATCTTTTTTTTTTTTTGTACCTCAACCATGAACTTCGTAAGATTCCTGTGCTCAGTTTCTGCGCCTTAAAGACACAGAAAGCCATGGGTTGAAAGTAACAGTGGGAGACTGTGGGGATGTTCTCCGTGGGAGGGAGCAGATTTTTCTGTCTTATATAATGATTGACAGCGCCTGACAGCCTCATTAGTGACAGATAACTATAGCACCACCCTTCCCTAATTACCCCCCCACCCTTCTTTCCCCTGCTTGTCTAGAAAGTTCTTATGTATTTGATGCTATTAAATACTATATTTTGCAGATATAAGCCACATATAAGTAGATTTATTACTATTCATAGTTCCATACTGTACTCTGAGTCATCAGGACGAGAAGAAGTGGATTAAATATTTACTTCTGACTCACAAATATCAGTTTATGCCATTGATAATTGGGTTCAACCTCCAAATTCACCATGATGCCCCTAAATGTTGAACTGCTCCCTGCTGATGGGACTTCAGGGCGTGGGACCAGTGTGCTGAGCTTCTTTTTGATCTTTGAACTCTCGTCATGGCGTTGCATCGTTTCTAATGGCCGCTAAGATGCTATAATGGTCGTATCTGCTTGAGGACATGTAGTCACGCTGACATTCTCAACCCTTTTTAAATCTCAGTGACTTCCTGTTTGTGAACACCTGAAGCTCACTGTTCGTTTTCACCAGAGCATTCCTCGGTGCCTCCCTCCCCCCCACTCATCAGGGCTGGTGGGGGGGGTGGATCCGGGCCCCCACGGGGTCAAAATTGTGGTGGCGGCGGCCGGCGGTGGTGGTCATACCCTCAGAGGCAGGGTGTCCACCATGGAGACTAGCCCCGAGAGCCCTAACCGGGCGGTGGAGTACCTCCTGGAGCTCAACAACATCATTGAGAGCCAGGCCAAGCTCCTGGAGACTCAGCGTCGCCGCATAGAAGAGCTGGAGGGGCAGCTGGACCGGGTCAGCCAGGAGAACCAGGGCCTGAGACAAGACCGCAGCCCGCAGACCCCGGGTTCGGACACGCCGGAGCAGAACCACAACCACGGTCAGCCCCTGTCGCTCACCAGCCATCGTGGTGGTGGTGGTGGTGGTGGTGGTGGCAGCAGCGGGAACGGTGGCGCCCAAACAGCTCAGGCGACAACTGGATCAACCACGACACCAGGGCCCAGCAGAGAGAGGAGGACCCACACCAGGCTGACCAGAGGTCTCTCCTGCGGCTCCTCTACCACCGAGCGAGACCGGCTGGAACGCACCGACAGTACAGACACCAATGCCAGTTCCACCATACGTAGAAAGTAAGTTCTTCTTCATGGCGTGTTACAGATTTTTTTTGTGTGACAGATACTAAGCCTTTTATAATATCAGGATGATGATGATGATGATGAGCTGCAGCCCTTCTAGTCACCAGAGATAATCCTTTCATTATGCTACCAAACCTATGAATAGATATTTTAATATGCCGTCCAATATCCATGTCCAGCATCCTGGAGGATTATGGGGAAGAGTGGTAAGTGCAAGTGTTGTCCATTTTTCAAAATGCTTGGTGTAATTTTGCCCACAGAGAGTTTGATTTGTGTAATGATGTGCGTGCGTAGGAGTTGCATAGTAGTATTGCTGAGGAGAAACTGCAGCCCAGGCAGGAAGGTTATACTTCTAATGTTTTCTTTATGATGATGTGAACTTTTCTGTGTGAAGAATACACCCACTGTTTGCTCCGTCCCCCAACTCAAGGCCAACCTGATGTCAGATTGCTGCAAACACAGCGTTGGCAAACAGCAAGTGCATCTGTCTTCTACTTTTAGTTGCTCAGCGAGAGAGGGAAAGAGAGCGAGAGAAGGCTTTTGTTCTGGAAGCATTACGCTTTGTGAGTAGGCAGATATTAATGTGAAAAAGTACACAGTGTAACTGTAGTTTGTGTGCCTTCAACACGCTCTTACCTTCGCACAATCACCTCAGTAATTCTCACTGGATCTTGTCTCTTTTCTCCCTGATCAGTGATTTATTCAAATCTGACCAAATCCCTTAATGATTAGAGTTTTCTGTCACTGTCTAACTCTCTGCCCGCCTCCCAGGTGGTGATTGAGTCATTACACAGAAGCACATATTAGTTATTCATGTGGGTGTTCAATAGTGAGATAATAAAGTGAGTATGTATGCCCACTTTCGCTTTATATGTGCAAGACATTCATATCTTAGTAGTCTGACGTAAAGGCTTAAAATATGCTTTTTCCCATGGATCCATTTATGAAAAGAAGTGAGACTCCACTCTTTTATGATGTCTTCAATTCCAATTCCATAGAGCTATACTGCATTTACTGTGTGCACTTGGCTTGGTGTGTGTTCACATTACCAGCTACAAGAGTCCTACATGTGTCATTCCTGTGAATGCGACACTCAGAAATGGAAGCTGTCGCAGCAGATTTGTGGGTGGGATTTGGCTCGAGAGCCCTGGTTCCCAACCTGGGGTCCTAGATCACATTTGGGGGTGCAGATTTGTCTGCTCTGAGGTTGTAAGGTTGTAAACATTACATTTGTGCATATTCAATTTAGAAAATTCCAATCCCACACTATATTGGTTTGAATTTAATAAGCTATTTATCGGCAACGCTACTGCGTAGCTATATCTGATCGCGTTCCTGTTGTCAGCATCTGTAAAACTAAATATCACATGTCTGAGAAACATAAAAGTACGTAAGACTCACTGGTATCGAAAAAAGGAAACAAGGAAGTATCTCAAAAGAGTTACCTTGGTTTTGATTTTTGTGATTTTGATAGGTTTGGGTTGGGGGGGTCCTGGTTTGTCTTAGATACAAGCAAGGGTGGGAACCACTGCTGTTCTAAGCCACATGGATTCTGATAATGTGATGTTGTAGCCCGACTTGCACTTGGTTGATTCCTTCTTGCTCGCATGTGAAGAGGGAACTGAACTTTCCCTTTGTGTCTGATTCCAACTGAATTCTCCAACACCTCCAGACTTGGCTCTCACCACCAGTGAGGAACTGCAACTGTATCTTGCAGATGTAATAATCTTGCAGCGCCTCCCTTGTTATTTTCCCCCGTCGTGGCAGTAGTTGACTCTGAATCCAGGCTGAGACAAGAGTGTCATAAGAATTGTCACATTTAATAAAGAGTCGCCCACACTGTAGAGCCATATTGTCCCCGTCTGGCTGTGACTCAGCCCGGCACAAAGCTGGCCTATTAGTTCAGGTCAGCCACAAACACCCTCCGCTCTAATAATGGATCAGACACAGAAACACGAGTCCCTTCATCGTCAGTGGTCATGACACTCTAAATATGGCGCGGTTCAGAGGGAGAGACAGAAGAAAGACATTAGCGAGCGAGGGGAAAGGATGACAGGGGAGAGGAAAGCGTCTGAGTAACCTCCCTCAGCATGCCTCCATCTAAAAGAGAAAAGGTGGAACACACATACTGATTTGCCATCTGTCAACAGGGTGTGTGTCTGAGAGAGGGAGATATGAGAGGGCAACCTGGGCCAGAGAAGGAAAAGGCTCAGGGAGCAGTCTTTGTTTTTACCCAATTAGTTTTTTTTCCTGCCAGCAGGAGTCCTCATCTCTCTCACAATTTTGTTTCCAGACAAGGAAGTCGTTTTAGTAGCAACTGCATCAGAACAAAGTCACTGGTCTCCTCTTGTTTCTCCCAGCAGTATGTAAATAAACAGCTGTCCCCAATGCTGTCCCCATTCTCCCCTCTCCTCCTGCTAATGACAGTGTGAACAATGAGAGTCTGAGACGCCTCAGGGTGAAATGATATTTGACTTTATGTCCCTCCTCCAAGTAGCAGCAGGACTGAAGGCTTTGCCACAGCCTGTTGTGAGCATGGCAGATGTTTTTCTTTCTTTCTTTTTTTTTCGTCAGTTTTTATTTTTGGAGAGGTCGTGCATGCGTAGGGACGGGAATCACAGGGTCCCCCACGACACGACACGACACATGGTCCACGATATCAACGATTCTCTGATAATCAATACATTGCCCGACAATCGTATCGCGATACCTCACGATGTCTGTCTAACTGAAGCAAACCAAACGCCTGTGAGAAGTTAAAAGTCCAGGATTTCTGTATTTATTCACAACATGGAGAACAAAGTGCATAAAGTCTATGTATTGAACATGGATGGAGCATCTCTTAACGTTGCCTCCACCATTATCCTGCTGTAAACTCCTTCTTCTTGTTTGGCCTGGTAACTTCCGCCCAAGTTTCTTTTATTCATTTGAGCAGCGCCACCATGAGGAGATGTGCCTGTGTGAGCAGGGCTGCTGTGTATTGGTAAGAACCTAACAATGCATCCATATACAGGCGTGATGATACAATATACTGGGATATATTGGGATTAGGACATTGATCATTTTAATCTATGGCTTTTCCGGTTTGCTATGCACAGATTTTGGGAGACTCGCTGTCGAGTGTGACAGTCTTGCATGATGGCTGAGTCCGCAGATTTGTTAATTACTTTTCCATCAGTGGATTTTTTTTTTTTTGATGTTTGGTGTCGTGATTGTCGAGTTTTTTTTCTTTATGTGCACTTCATTATCACCGGTTTCCTGCCACAGTCCAAAAACATGCAGATTTGGGGATTAGGAAAATTGGACACTCTATATTGACCGCAGGTGTGAGAGTGGATGGTTATTTGTCTCTATGTGGCCCTGTGATGGACTGGCAACCTGTCCAGGGTGTGACCCCGCCTTTCGCCCTATGTCAGCTGGGATTGGCAGCCCCCCGCGACCCTCATGTGGAGGATAGTTAATGATGCACCAGGATAGAGCGAGAGATCAGATTTTTGTGCAATTTGCAGCATCAACTCTGTGAAAATCTCCTTCATAATCCCAGCAAAATGGCAGGGAATCTAAAATGTCTCTTAAGTGAATGTATATTGCATTGTATTGCATCAGAAATTGGATCGGATTTGGACCTTGGACCTTGCGGACCCTGATAACGAACAATTTATTTGAATCAGGTGTGTTGGAGCAGGGCAGAGCAGTGGGTCCCCCAGGACCAGGATTGAGAAACCCCTGGTCTAGTCTAGTGAGAGGAGAGGGAGTGAGTCGAACTAGTGGTTGGAGGCTTAAGTACAACAAAAACAACAACAACAACAAGCAAAGGGAAACTGCTGTCACTTCAATACAGAGCTTCAAAGAATCAACACACTGCCATGAAATATCATGACATTTTCATGTATCTGTATTCTCTCACATCCCTGTGTGTGAGTGAAGCACACACAGTGTGCGTGAGAGGTTAATTAGTGTGACCAGAGTATCATTAACACCAGCCCAGGGGTGATAATTACTGTATGTATGTGTGTGTGTCTGTGTGTGTGTGATTGATGTGTCCTTTTCTGGGATGTCCATTATTAAGAAGCCTATTCGTGTGACCCTGCGGTCTGCCTTGCGGGCTGTCATGTTTCAGTGGTGTGACAGGTCTCGTCGTATTGTTCATGATGTGCTACACGCATGCAGCTCATGTGATAGAGAGGCGGGGGCAGCTGCAGGTCCTGGTGATGCTGAAAAATCAGAGCAGTGTAATTATATAACACACACACACACAAAAGGAGAGCTATCATTTCCCTTCTTCGCTTTGCTCAGACTGCTGTGTGAGCGTTTTTTTCTGGTGTCTCTCTTCGTCTTCTTCCGTCTCCCCTCTTCTCCGCGCAGGACACTGTGGGCATCGCTCTCGGCATGCGGACGTTAATGTAGTTCCGGGGAATTTGGGGAACAGTAATTGGCTTTTGTTCCTGCAGGAGCATGATTGTCAAACTCCAAAACACCGTCCCCTCTACAACCCCCCACTCTCCCTCTCTTTGCTTACTCTCTCACATACCCACACGTACTGTACACATTCACTCTCTCACTCTCTCTCCCCCATCACTGCTCCTGTTTCCCACTGCTGCAGATATGACTCAGAGAAACTGCAGAAATGACTTTTGTGCTATTGTATTTTTTTCTTCACCCGCTCTCCCTTTCTCCTTCCATTTTTATCAGATTAGGAAAGTTAATTAAATGCAATTTTTTTGCAGTGCAAGTGTTTTTCGCCTGTTTGTTTTTACATCCTATACCGTTGCTAGGATAGTTCAGATGCATCTAAAAGAAAGGAATAGCCTCAGGCAAATGTGTGGGTAAGCTCAGCTGAGGCTGCACTAACCTTCTCCAAACGGTGTGAGATGTGATGGGAGATGATCTCTCTGGAGTCAGAACTTTTATAGAACCACGAACAAACAAAGTGAAGCCGCGAAAAGCAGCGGTTTTCTTAAGGTCTCAATCCTGCTTGGATTTTCTATTTCAGGATATGCACTGGGTTCAACAGCGTATGTAATTTGTCTACAAATTAAAGCATCACAGTTGAGCTAATGATTACTGATGCAGTTTATCTTGATGTGAATTCAAATGACGGATGTGTGCGTTGGAGGCACGTGGACGTAGGTGGTGTTTTTTTGCCTTTTACTCTGCATTTCTGAGTGAAGGCCTCCCGCAGCACATTTGCACAAAACACTCATTTTCATTTGTATTTTCGACCCTTACAAATAGTCATTTAGCATAAATGGAGGTGAAATATTATAAGACACACATCAGGCAAAAAACAGAAAAGGAAAATATACTTGAAATAATAACTATATGTAAATTGCTCACATGTTTTGAAGTAGCAGTTGCTGCATTTAGAGCTACAGCTAGCTATATTCATAATCGCTTAATCGGTAAAGTATTTTCTCGTAATCGTTTGGTCAGAAAATGTAGAACAATATTGATCAGTGTTTGTCAAGTCTGGAAATGATGATGTTCTCAAATGTCTCGTTTTGTCTACAAACGAAAATGATCCAGTTTGAATGATTTCATTGTTACGTGGAGCAAAGAAACCAGAAAATATTCACATTTAAGAAGCCAAAACGATCAGAAAGCTTCTTTTAATAATGCAAAAACCCTCAAACCGATAAATCGATTATCAAAATAGTTGACGATTCGTTCGAGTAACTGTTTCAGCCCTAGCTGTACACCAGTGACCTCTCAGTGTGGCAGCCCACTGCTCCTAATTCTAGGATGGGTCAAAATGCATAGAATAATTTCCCTAAGGGGATTAATATAGTATCTAAAATAAAATAAAAATTAAAAGAAATTCATAATAACATATGACGTATATGTTGATAGAGGTGGTAGAGCCCATAAGGCAGAGGGCCCGTTTTCAGAGAATCCATGGGTCAGTTCCACATGTGGTACTTTGCTGTGCCCCCCCCCCCAAAAAAAAAATATTAATAGTGAACACACAAGTGCTTTGATAATAAAAGAGTCAGAAACTACACAAATCCAGATACTCATGGACGGACACGACAACACAATGGCACAGAATATTCATCCATTTATTCATTCATTCATCTTCGACCGCTTTATCCTCCACATCTGCATGTTTTTGCACTGTGGGAGGAAACACACAGAAAGGCCCTTGTTCCTAACGGGTCACAAATCTGGGTCTTCTTGCTGCAAAGACAAGAGTTGATGATGAAGAAGAAGAGGAAGAAGAAGAGTGTCACCAACGTAAGCCCCTGCACACTGTATGATCCGCCTGTTGATTGAATATCACCCATGATGGCCTATTTTTATAATTGTTACTGAGGAGATGGTTTTCTTCGCTGTCATTTATAATCATCCATACCCTCATCTTCATCACATGTCTTTGTTCTCAAAATGGCACCGAGACAAGTGACCGCTGTAGCTGTGATGTAAAACTTAAATCAGGAAGTAGAATGTCCTTGGACTTGGAGCGCTGCGAGAGCTATAGTTGCTGTGGAAACTGTAACGCTGTCGTCGATGCAGTTTTTATACTGCATTTTCCTCTTCCCTCCCTCCCTCCCTCCCTCCACTTCCGGCTCCCCTCACCTATCCAGGTGTGAGGTGAAGGGACGGCACTGACATTTCCTGATCCTGACTTCCTCCTCCTCCTCCTCCTCTTTTTACCCCTCTGTCATTTGGAATCAGCCTCTCTTTGCTTCGCTTTAAGTGGCACTTGTGTCTAAACAACAGCCATGGTCAGTTAGAGCAGAGATTGATGGTTGCTTTGTTATTAGTGTGGAAGGCAGAGTGCCAGGCTTGCTGGTCCTTCATTAGCGGGTTAAACATCACTGTGGATCTAATCCCACTCACACAGCCCTTTTCTCTTTTCTCAGCTGCTACTATGACTTAACTCATGATTGTTTTTGTTTTTTTACCCCTATCAAAACAAAAAAGTAAGTGTCACTTTCAGGCGGGATGTTTGTCAAACACCCGTGCACACGTTCTGCGGAGCAGATCAGGGAGACTGGTTACCGTGGGAACGCTGTGAGCTCTTCTGTGAAGAACTCTGTGGGCGAGAGACACAGAATAGAGAGATGGAGAGAAGTGAAGAGAAGAGAGGGTTAGGAGTGTGGGAGAGGGGTGAAAGACAGAAGAAGACGTACTGAAGACAGATGAGTGCAGCGGTGTTTTATTCACCACAGGTTCTTCCTTCAATAAGTTTCAGAGTGGGTTCTCCATGATGAGAAATACAGACAATTATGACCGGGATCCGTTTCAGACTCGAAACCAAATCTCCCTTCGGTGATTTGCAGGAACATAATTCCTCAACTTGCTCCTTCTGTTTCTCCCACATGACGTTTCATTGAAATCCGGGTGAAATCACACACACTCTTACCTATGCACGCAGACTCCCAGCGTACAGCAGGTGCCTGGTGTGCGTAGTTTAGCCGTAACTGTAACTGTGCCCCTCCTTTCTCGCCTGGCACTCGACGCCAAACGCCCACACAGTCAGTTCACACTGTTGCCAAGCAGCAGGAGACTCGAGCTCGCAGTGGAAAGCAGAGGGGGGAGGCTGGTGATAGGGAGGGTAAAAAAAAAAAAGGGGTGGTGGGGGGTGTATTAAAAACACACTTAACTTTAGGCTACGGTGCAGCATGTGTGGTTATCAAACATCTCTGTTTGTCAGCAGGAGTCAGGTGGGTCACACGCTGGAGGTGGGATGACGCAGTGCGCTCCCACACTCTTATTTCATAGACAATGGGGGGTGGGGGGGTTGGAATGGTGAAATCACAGTTTGGCTCACACTGCAGTTGAATTAGATGGGAAGATTGTCAGATTATATTCCAGTAAAGCCACGTGGATGAAGATGGAAGCGCTCTCGGACTGCGGGCGGCTTCATCAAACAGTTGTGGAAACAATGAACGATTGTTGTTTGAGATAATTCAATTAGCAGACGGTCGGGCTTTTGACTGTTTTATCTTCTTTGCAATTAAACAAATGTAACACACACACACTCACACGTGCGATAGAGTATGGAGTGGTTCGTGTTTTGATGGTGACGTGTGGTAACGCTCGATCATCACTTTTTCAACTCGGACTGTTATTGTGATCCTGAAGGAGATGTGATCTGCAGCACGTGAAGACAGAGAGGACACCCACATATAGAGCTGCAACTGACGATTATTTTAATAATCGATTATTCTGTCCATTGTTTTCTCGATTAATCGAGTAATCGCTTGATCCATAAAATGTCAGAAAACGTTGGAAAATGTTGATCAACCTGGAAATAATGAGGTTCTCGAATGTCTTGTTTTGTACACGAACCAATGATTTATTTATATGGAGCAAATAAATTAAAAAGATATCCACGTTTTACACAACTAAAACAACCAGAAATCTTGTTTTGATGATGAAAAAAGCTTCAAACCGATTAATCGATTATCAATCAATCAAAATAGCTGAGCATTAATTTAGTAATCGATTGATAATCGATGAATCAAGTCATTCTTTCAGCTCTACCAACACTGAACCAGAAACTGTAAAGCATTTTTTGTTAGGCCTAATAAGCAGCTACCTACTTGACTTCTATGCTGGCGCCCTCTACTATTATTATTTGTTTTTACATTTATTTATTTTTCACAATGAAGAAAATAAATATATACATCTGCTGTGATATGAGTGGGCAAAAAAGTAGGTTAATTTCACTATTACCTCTGCAGTTAGGCACAGGGGAAACATGACACACACGTCATTTAATCAAACACACACACCTGCAAACCCATCGCACACTCATTTACAGACACAGACACAGACAAGGAAACGAAACCATGACCCTGGGGTTGTAACAACATCTATCTGTACTTTACTTTGTTGTTTATATTTCAAGCAACTTTTACTTTTACTCCACTACATTCCCTCTAACTATCTTTGTTACTCGTTACTACAAAATTAAAATGAGAAGAAGAAGAGTTGGTAATGGTCTGTAGTTATATAGAGCTTTTCTAGTCTTTTAGACTTTTACCATTTACCCATTCACACATCTTTCATACCCATTCACACACTTCAACATGGGGTTAAGTGTCTTGCTCAAGGACACATATAGATTAGCAGAGCCAGGAATTGAACCTACATTCTTCAAGTTGAAAGACAACTCACCCTTCCACTGAGCTACCGTGGCTCAATCCTTACTCCTCACTTTTTTAATACTTTGACTTCTAACACTTAAGTACATTTTACATCAGAATATTACTTTTGATACTTAAGTACAGTGAATGTCATATTCTTTAGTAATATTATACAAAAAGTGACTTCATCTTCTACCAAAGTCATTTTCTGGTAAGATACTTTAAGGTACTTTATATTATAAGACTGCGCTCTGGTTCGCCTTGTTTTTGTCCTAAAACAGCAGCCAGAGGAAAAGAGACTTAACTTAATTTCCAATATTTTACACAGTGAATATTGAACTGAACGGCAGTGAAAACAAATAACATCGCAAAAATCAACCCAAATTGTGAAGCTCTACACAACACGGCCGCTCTCTTTCCCTCTCCTCGCTCGTCTATACATAGACTCACCTACACGCTGACACCCCCATGCCAGTGCACATGTTCAAGGAAACACTTATTCCAGCAACGGCCATCACTCCACATCCTGTTTCCATTTCTCGTTCCTCCTTCCCTTCATTCCTCCTCTCTTGATTATTTTCACCCTTGCCCTCCTCCGTATTCAACCTCTCCCACACTCGTGTGTTTCTCTCTCTCTCTCTCTCTCCTCCCACTCTCTCCTGTCAGCTCACCAAAATACACGCCACCTCACACACACACACACACACTCCCCCCATGTGCCACCTGGACATCCTGTGTCTTCTCTGCTCTCCACTAAAATGTTGTGACCTGTGCTTCGGTGTCGATTCATATCTTGATTTTTTTGGTCCGTATAATGATTGTGTTATTTTGTGAGCACCTGTTAACAGAATGAGAGGTTTATACATACACAGAGAGAGTGTATATGTGTGTGTGTGGGTTGTCTGTGTGTTTTGTTCATCTATGGAGGAGTAGGAGAAGGAGGAGGACCGCTGGGGCATTGTGTGTGTGTGTGTGTATATGATTTTTTTTTATATGGCACTCAGGGATCCAACGGAGAATTGGGATCGTAGATCAGCCTTTCAACACCTGCCACAGCAGGGATACTGGAACAGAAAGGCATCAGTTAGTGCTGGTGAAACTCGAATGTTGGCAGCGTGCAGCCCCACATGTGTACGAGCATGGCTCACGCTTACATAACAGCACCTCTGCCTCGCTTCATATCTCCAGTCAGAGCCGAACAAGTCGCCAGCAAGTTCTCCCGTCCACAATGTTCTGCGTCTCGGTTTTTACAGCGCGATAAAGTCCCCACAGTTCGAATCTTAATCTTAATCATGGCGCGGACATCTCATCGTCTTATGCACTTATTCCTCACGGTGCACAGTTAAAATAGCCGGAGCAGCTCATTCTTATTTTAATTGGAACTTTTTTATCCGTAGTGCTCCGCCTACATGATTATATCCTTAAACACTCTCATTTTTTACCACTCTCATTCCCCTCTGGTTAGAAACCATTAAACTGTCTCACAGGCACTCTCTGTTCTGTTCAGTCTGCTACACCCGTGGTTTCATGTTTAAAAGGAATAGGGAAATAAATGTAATATTATTGTAGATACGGAAATTGTAAAGTGTGATTATTTCCAAATGTCTCAACTTATCAGGCTATTGCTCTCAGGTCTGAGCCCAGGAGTGTTTTCTATGTGTGGACTTAGTTTGCATCTGAAACAAGTAAATACCTGCTTACTATGTATACACGATGTAGAGAGATGTCAATTAAATACGAATAAATATAAACAAATGACTGTGGAACGTGGTGCTACTGAAAAACCCCACACAAACAGAGCAAAATCCTTATTTTTTGAGTAATATTTCCTTTGATTTTTGTTTGTTTCTTTCTTTCTTTCTTTTTTGTAGTTTTCTGAGCGAAATTATTGGGTAAAAGGGTTTAAAAGAAGAACATGATTTGAGTTCATTTGCAGTGTGACCACACAGTGCAGTGTGTTATTTGTCTCTGTAGCTGCTTAGTTATTGCTGATGAAAAATCTGCCTGCTGCAGATATTATGAAAGCACTATGAAGCAGAGAGGAGCTGCATAATCATGTCACTATTCTCATTACTTGACTTGATCCCATATCTTGTGTTGTCATTTCATAGATGCTTATTGCACTTAATTCTGTTTACAGCTGGTGTGAGTGTGTCTTTTTAAAAGAAAAACTTAATTTTGGTCACTTTTAGCAAATGTAATGTACTGTGTACGTGGGGTTTGATTCCAAATTAACTCTACAGTGTCTGTGATCATGGTAATTACGCGACATGATTCCCAGTTCTATGCTCTGGCTCAGTGATTTTTGCTTTTAATAGTTTGTGGACAGAAATAGCGCTCAGAAGCTCTGGCAGAGTATGAGCCCAGTAAGACACGAGAAGAGATTCTATTGCTTCAAGTTGAAATCAGGTTTCCTTGTTTCAGCCTTTTTGGATTTGTGGTTTTTTTTTAAACTGAATAACACATTCTGTTGTTCTGTTTGGCCGCCTCGTCTTTCACAGCTGGCCGTGAAACAAGCAGCACACACTGCAGAGAGAATTGCTCAAGTGTTGCAACTGCCCCCGTGCTCGCCCTCGTCTCTGCATCCCATCTCCGTCCCTATGCTTCTCTGAATGAGCCGCGCTAAAAAGAGAAAAAAAGAGAGAGGGAAAAAGAAGCGGGGGGCTTGAGAGTGTTCCCATGCTAAAATGACAGGGACTGCGTGTCCTTGACAGCAGCTGGCCCCAGTGAGAAACCAGCCATTTACATACTTATCTCAACCACTGCTCACTCATCAGCTGCACACTTGCAATCTGCACATGGAACATCTCGAGTTCAAGCAGAAGAGTAGCTTTTTGTATTCTGTGTGCATGCATTACGGAGAGAGCTTTCCCATTCTCATACACGTGCTGTCTGCTGCTGCTGCTACTGCTTGATGTTTCATGAAGAAATAAAAAAAACCTCTTAAAAGGGCTATATGTTGGATATGCAACACCTAAGTCTCAAAATGTCTGTCTGCGGTTTTTTTGGGTGGTTATTTTAACCTTAAAAGGGCCAGAAAATGATCCTTTGAGTAAATGAGTTTGCTAATTTTACAATTTACTGCAATCACGGTTTTTATTGAGAGAAAAAACACCGTAGTCATACATGACCACCAGATTTTGCATGTTAAATTTGAAATTTGAACAGTATAAAGCTTATTTAAAATAAAAAAAAATGGAAACGTGCAGGTGTTTTTCCAGCTCTCTCCTCTGGTGAAAAAGACGCTGATTCGCCGGCTTCCTGCAGCACCGCGAGTGAAATTACGATATCACGTAACCACGCGTTGGTAGCATCGATGCGCTCGGTGTTAAAGGGTTAAAAAGTGTTCTACAAATAAAACAAATACTGGAAAGCATTGTCCCTGTTTCCCCTCCTCCCCAGAGACTTGAGGTTGCAGGGTAGTTGGTAGTAGCTACTCTAACCTAAGATTTAGGTTAGGTTCGAGAAAACGCTGTGTTTGGTCCTGAGCAGTGTCCTAAGAAGACTAGCTTGCACAAATCTGTCTGTCTGTGTGTGTTTGTGTGTGTGTGTGAGTGTCACCTTGCTGTTGTAACACCCTGTTCAAATGATCACACGTCTACCTGTCTTTTCTTCTTATGAATGTGCCATTCCTTGTGCTACCATTGGCGCTCTATGACTTGCCTCTCTCTCTTTGTCTCTTTCTTTCTTTCTTTCTTTCTCTCTCTCTTTCTTTCTGCTTTGGCGCTGACTCTTTGTGTGTCTTGTCTCTCTCTGCTTTCTTCATGTCTCGACCGTGTTGTGCGTCGTCTGTCTCTGGTCCCCGTAAGTCTCCGGCTGCCGTCTTTCTCGGGGCAGCCCACCTCGGCTCCCGCCACTCCCACAGCAGCAAGCAGCGCTGCCTTTGCCACACTGTTCCCCGCCAGTCTGACTGTTCACAGCTTCATCAGTCTCCATCAGTACTGCTGTCCCTCCACTGACCAAAGCTCACAGCAGCAGGACAGGTAAGGGCCGCCGTGCGGCCTGAGTACAGTCAGCACAACCATAGACTGTATAAAGAAAGTGACTCAGTCTTCTGGTTTGATGGAAGTACCAGATATCCACCGGGGGTGACTGCTGGAAAAAAGAACTCCGTTTGAATGTTCTATGGGAAAAAATTAGCCTCATTATCTATTATTAAAATGTTCCTGATGAGTTTCAGGTCAAGCGTGATTGACAGCTGGTATTGTCTGCCTGGTTGCAGGTGACCTTTGTGAACTTCCGGTTTCAAACAGAAGATTGTTTTGCAAATGGACGACTACGTCCAGGACTGGGTATTGCTACTGACTTCCCGATTCAATTTGATTCTGATTCACAAGGTCTCATTTGCATACCAATCTCTCTAACCTGGTGCATCATGCACAATCATTATCATAAAGTAGTCACCTTAATTAACTATTTTTTAACAATAAAACTCCTCAGTACAGTCATAGGTGCTAACTCAAACTCAAAGCTTAAAAACCCACACGAGTTCCAAATATACAGCCTAGAAGTGCATTAGTTACGCAGTGACTGTTACGCAGTCAAATCGCGTGTGACATTGACAATCCCGTGAGATTTGGGCAGAAAACACAGGAAATGGCACATACATGAAGAGATTTATCTCAAGATTTCATTAAATGTTATTGCCTCTTTCAAATGCAGACCAATATGAATCAGATTTTTATATACAGTCTATGAGTGTGACACATTGAAATATTTAAAATCCCTTCAAGAAGTCCCATAAGAATCCTTGCACGCCCTTAAATATCTCCCAAAGCCTCTCAGCAGCCTCCAGCTCTCCCTCAAACCTGTCCATCATCATCATCACTCACTCTCTTTGCTCTCGCTGTGCCTGCTCTCCTGCCTCATGCACCCATTATCACCCTTCCAAAAAGCCTGTGCTTTTCGTCTCTTACTACTCCCAGCAGTGACTAATCGCTGAAGTTAGGCACATTTACCACCTTTCTAGAGAGGGGGAGAGGGAGCAGTTATCTTCAATAAGCTGTGGGACTGAGGTGGACTGAGTCACATGTGAACCTGGTGAATTCTCACCTTCTTCTTCTCTCCTTCCCTCAGCTACCCTTTAAAACTGACTCTGACACATCAGGCCTTTGTGCTCCAACACTGCCACCTAATGGCATTTCATAAAGATGCCAGATGTAGTGTGTGCTTACAGTGTTTTCTCTCTGCTTATTTGTGTCTCATGCTGCTTTTCACTCTCTGCCCTTTCTTTGTCTTGTGTCCTGTCTCCTCTGCCATCTCCTCTGTATTTTTATTTATTTATTTATTCATTTTTATTTTTTGACTCGTCCCATGTTGCTTTTCCAAGAGCGGAGGCTGAGGAAGAGGGCGCCCACCAATTCTGCTGCTCTGCCTCGGGCTGCAGCAGCCCCTCCTCCCGCTGAGCCGAGGTGTGACTGACCGCGCCACGTCGCACTTGTCCGTATACACCTGTGACTACATCACAGTTTACGCTGCCAGGGAAAAAAATGTCTATTTTAGGCAGGAAAACAGATAGATTTGCATGCAACTCTGTAGTCTTTGTGACAGTTTCTGTGTGTATCACACATTGGTTCGTGCAGCTATTTACATTTTGAGGATGCCTGATGTCGTGTGTGTGTGTGTGTGTGTGTGTGTGTGTGTGTGTGTGTGTGTGTGTCGTCTGCTATTTATTTCTTTACTTGCAGCATATCTCCCTGTCAGAATGCATCACCTGTATCTGCTCATTACTGTCGTGCACATCCACTAGTTTACGTCATGTCACTTTGGATCTGTCAGTATGCAGCATCATAGAAACCAAGCCTCATATGTGAAATAATAAGTTTCATTCTCCACATGTTCATTTTGAATGTTCCCGACACATCAGAGACGCCACATCCTCTTGTATATGATGTTTATTTTTTGACCTCAGGGACTTTTATGTCGCTGATTCGATTCTAAACAAAATCAACATCTCTTCAGTGCTTTAGACACTTCCATTTCTTTCTTTTTGAAATGTCTGAAGGTGAAATACTCGGTGTTAGAATGTTGCTCGTACACATACGCCTCAGCTCGTCTGCACCTCGAGGTCTACGCACAAACGGGGAAAATTAATAATAGAAATTCTATTTCCAGTGATGTATTGATGGTGTGGTGCACTTAATCCTTGAATCCTTGAATTGTCAATGTGTCCCCCCCCCCCCCCCCCCCAAAGAACACTCCGTACCCACCACATAATTGCTGGTAACCTGATTAGCATATTATTGCTGCTGTTGCATGGAAACGTATCTATTTTTGGTTGAAAATCATCTTTGTTTTTTTGGGGATTTTTTGCCACATTTTTCAGTTTAGTGAACTTAAGAGAAACGGAAAAAAAATGAGAGCATGTAATCTTTTATTTAATTTATTCATTTTCACTGTTGAAACACTTGTTTTATACTATTTATTTAGCGGTTTTTGTTCATGTTTTTGGCTTCTGTTTATTTAGAAACCATAAACATGAACACAATGACAAGTTCATGAATGCTACAAAAGGGAGAGAGAGAAAAATGCCAAAAAGACACAAATAATAATAATAATAATAATAATAATGATGTAAGTAATGAATATTAACTTTGATAAGAAAAATACATGCATACGTACACCTTTGTATATGTGTGTCTGTATAGGCTTCACTGCAGCAAATACAGGAGTGACTGATCCAAATCATGTGTCACTTAAAGAAAACTGTCCATTCATTCTGTTTAAAAAAAGCAGCTTTTTCTGACCATAAGCCATCAGGACACTTCCCATGTGTCCTTGCTCTCCCCTGCATCCATCAAGGTAAACCAATTATTTTAATTAATTCATAATCCTTTTTATTTTTAAGTAATGACATGCCTCCGTCTCTGATTTCAATAAATAATGCACTTATACGTGTCTCTTATTTGTCTGTTCCTGTTTTGTAATAAAAGTGTCAGTGGTGCTGCGGTGCAGGGAGAGGGAAGTTGGTCGCTGTAAGAAGCCTGTCAAGAATGTAACCTGTACAGCTTTGCAGGGCGAACAAGAGCCTGAGCGAAAGTGAGTGGATGAGCGCGAGAGAGTGGAAAAAAAAAGAAAAGAAAGAGAGAGGGAGTGTTTATATTACGAGACTCCAGCCAGTGTGGGACTTTTCTCTGACAGTAGCAGCATGGTAAGAACTCAGCTTTTTTTGTCCACTTTTCTTTAACTTGTAACACTGTCATAAAAGACTGTTTACTTTTGGCACCATGGTGTTGTTGTACATGGGTGTGTTTGTACAGTAGATTACCTACAGTTATACATACAATACGACTGAGTCATCACTGACCTATTGTTGTTAAAAGAAGTAATCCGTTTGGTGGGAAAGTGACACTTACACAGCGACCCGTGACAGCACACATGCTGTTCAGATGATGGATCACAAACTTCAGAAGTCAGAATTAAGGGCTAGACACTTACATGCCTAAAGAGCAGTCCTTCCCAGAGATTTGGATTTTTTTATATATATATATATATATATATATATATGCATATATATATATATATATATATATGCATATTTGTCACAGAAAAATAGCATTTTAGGTAGATGTATGAGTATCTGTTTGTGTATGTCTTGAAAATGGTTTACCTATTCAAAATAGCACAGAAAAGGCAGTAACAATTCAGAAATGACATTTTATTCACAAAGTTATACGGTGCAAAAAACTAATGATATGACTTGTTGAATAACTCCTTAAATCAGTATTTAAAATAAGAAACAGTGACACAAAGGGTTGCTATGTTAGTTTGATGGTCATCAGGGGGATTTGTCAGCTATAGTGTGTGAGCACAAACTCTGACAAATTCTAATTACGCGGATGAGGATCGTCACAAAAGATGCCACAGCAGATGTCAAACACAAACTGTCACTATCATAAGAAAGATGAGAAGTCCATTATTTTTTTTAATGAATGATTACAATAGTTTGTCTTTATACAAAACTGCTTCTCTTTATTCTCTCCAGTGTCAGTGTTCAGAGATTATCCGGTGCTTACGCGACACACGGCCAACTTTCAGCCTCGTCCTACACATTTATGTAAGCCTTTTAAATGTTAATCCACTCGCTACTTGGCGTCAATATAAAACTGCAAACCTCCGCTGATAAAACCACTGAGTCTGACTGTACTGGAGGCTCTGAGTCGCACAAAGAATTGGAGTGAGTGTGTGTGTGTGTGTGTCTCAAGGGAAAAGCTCACAGCTTGAGACGACAAAGTGGCCCCGGGAGCGTTGGCGGTTGCAGAATGTGCCGATCTGACCCATGAATGATCTCGATTGTCTCTTGTCAGTTGGGCCGTTTTGAAAGAGTGGAATTCACATGTGCCAACGAGTTCATAGTAGTGAGGACGTTGACATTTCAAAGGTTGTGTTTTCAATCTCTTTTTCTCAACAACAACAAAAAAAAGTAGAAAAACGAACGGCAAACACCATCAGATCATCACCAAAGTAATGAGCCTCCGTCTTGCTGAAGGCCTTTGTGCCTCTTGTATTAAACAGGAGTCACATGTACTTCATAGGCTCAGTTAGAAGGATATCATGATAAATCGCTGTACGATTGTCTCGCAATATTGATTATCGCAGAATCATTGAATCAGTGATATTTTTTGGTATCATGGACCCGGTGAGGTCACACCCCTACTCTTCAGACAGGTGTGCTTAGCCTCAGCCTAAAATAGGAGTTCAGTCTAACCTTTCTTCACAGAAGCCTATTTCTGAGGACTTATTTCAAACATCTTAATAAAAGAAATACAGTCACATTGAGTTTGTTTTGCACACAAAGTGACCAATGAGTCAGACTTGGCTTTTTAGAAAAATAGTGAAATTGACACCAGTGTTGGCAGTGAAGTAATGAGTAAAGATTCGAGATAACTACTCTTGAGTCGATGCTCAGGCTGTAACGAGTTAACAGACAGATCGATGTGGTTATTGGCGTCTCCATGGCTGGCAGCAGCGAGGTTAATCCCTCTGTCTTCATGTCCCGCTGTGGGTTCAATGGCACAGTCAGACCTACTGCCGCGCTTTCACTTTCACACACACACACACATTATTATTATATGAGCAGGGGAGATGAGTCTGGGCTCGGCATGCAGCTGACATTGTATTTTACTGGGAACACACCTTCGTTCACTTCGTTCCTTTAGCAAATACCAGTGATCGCTGCATTCTGAATTCTTTTCACTTTTTTCAGAGAGAGAGAGACAGACAGACAGGCAGACAGACAGACAGAGACAGACCTGTAACAGGAATACAGGGTTTCCTACATAAATAATGAGGTGCAGATGTCAGCTGCGATATGGCCACACTCATGTTTTATACAAGAAACTTTTCTTTTCTTTCTTTTTTTTAACTCAATATCATCCTCGCCACATATTATTGCCACAGGCAAATAAGAAATGAAAGTTTTCTTGAATGCATGTGTCCTTAGACGCTGTGTTCGAGGTCTTGCTTAGAGAATAAAAAAGAGTCAATGCTGAAACAGATGAGACCTTTGATTGGCCTCAAGGAAACTTGCTGCTTGGAAACTGGAGAGAAGTACCACAGTGGAAACTGTCACATTAACCATCGAGTGGATCTCTGATTTAGTTGCCCCTGAAGTGAGTCGATTCTGATTCAATTCAATGCAATTTGATATCGACATATTCAGGGCTATAGATAGAATAGATATTGAACTGTAAAAAAATCTAATGTTTTGTTGTAACTGAACCAGAAGAGAAAGCGTTTTCCTTTTATGTGATCTATAAAATTGCCCGGTAACTGCTTTGATTGTATTAGCTTAGATCTGATTAAGTAGAAGTAAAATCAGTACAAAAATCAACATTTATCACACTGATGAAACTGGCCTTGTTGCTCGCTACTGCTGCGTTGCATGTATTTTAAGGTTTCTGTGACTCAGTTGATGAAAACACCATCTGTGCCTGCTGATGTGGATGGCAGGAAGTTCGGCTGAGTCCCTGCCTGCAGTGAGTACCTGTTGGCACTGTGCAGAGGCACTCATCATGTGGCTACAGTTTCCATTCCTTAAAAGGAGCAGTTTCATGCAGCTCTGAATTTCACACAGGTTATTCAAAGATTAATTCAGGCATTAATTCGAGCATTCGCTGTTAAGTTGATATGATATTTTCACGGCTCATGCTGCAAACGTTTTTTTTTACAGTTTTCATATGAAGACCAACTATATTATGTAGACTGTCATTCACAACCTGTGCAGCATCTTCAACACCCACCTCAATGGTAATAACAGTCAATACATTGTCATGGCAACTACACTTCTCATCCTAACAACTACCTCACCGCCCACAAAGGTCCCACAGCAACAGTCACCAAGCAACCCCCCCCTCCCTCCCTCCCTCCCTCTTCTCAGCTTCTCTATTTAAGGAGGAGAGGAGGAGGAGGAGGAATGTTAAATGATACTGCACTGGGGGAAAAAAAAACATGTTGCGTGTAATTGATCTACAAATAATTGTAATTGAAACAAACAAAATGTTACGATTTATTCCTTGCAAAGAGTTGAATAAAAGGTCCAGTGTGTGAGAATCAGTGACATCTAACGGTGAGACGACAGATCTATAAAGGACCTCATTCTTCCTCATTTGTGTCATAAATGATTGATTATCAGAACACATGTCAGTTCAGGCTGCACAAAATTGCAAGGCCCTTATATAAAACACTTATTCTACGGCAAAGAAACCCAATTGTTTTCTGGTTCACACATGTATGGTTAGTATATCCACTTCCTGCCAATACCACCTCTTAAATGTTACGTGGTTTAGCTGCTGCGACGTGCGGCGTCCTGTAGATGTCAGAATTGTCAAATTGTATTCCTGGCATTTTATATGACTCACGTTATGCAACATAATGGGAGTTATCCTCGCTGTTACTGTGAGACTCAACAATATCTTGTGTTGCATGAAGGCACAGGATGTCCTGCTGAAAGTCTGTGCATTGTACAACATTTCCTCCCTCCTCCATTTTAGGACAGGAAGAAACCGCAGTGTTTGTTGTATCTTAGTTGTGTTCCTCACAAGATTAAATCTGTAACCAGTTGAGATGCTCACATGGCATTTCTATGTTCATACACGGCTTTTCCTTCTTGTCTCAAGTCAACACTTGAACAGGAAATGTCTGCCAGCCAATGGAACGCAAACATGGAAGGGAAGCAGACATTGTCGAGTTGTGTCGATGGCCAAAGTCAACAAAGCACCATTTCAGTCCTTTTTTTTCATACTTTTAAAGTGTGTTCCAGAACCTAAACTATACAAATGTTAGAAACAACATGATTTGTCATTGTGATGTGTTTCATGGGCTGAATGACTACAGATGGACTCACACATCTTTGACCCTGTCCTCATTCTCATTGTATTGTTATGGGACAGGTCACAGCTGAGAGAAGGGGGTGTGGCCATTGCTAGTGCAGGAAATATGGGCAGGAGCATGTGACTGTATAGTTCTCACAGAGTTTTCGATTCAGGCTGGAGTTTGTTGGGGCAACAACGTGTAGCAGGACACCAGAGGATTTCTTGTCTCACTTGTTTTCTTCCTGCTATTCTGACCGGACTGTTTGAGCCAGACAAACTCTGCAAGTGATTTGGTGAGAGAATTGGTGGCTGATTCTGGGACAGACTGAGTGAGACGTTGCTTTCATGTGTTTTGTCACTCGATATTTAACGACATACCGCAGGTGCCTGTTTTACTGACATAACAACCTGGTTTTTCCTGTCAGTATGGTGTTGCTGGTATGTGTCAGAGGAGGAGTATGTTTTGGTGCCTGGTGATTCCTCGAAATGTGTCGTCACTGCAATGTCTGTGCAGCACAGGCTGAGAAAAACACAGTAACTGAAAGAGGGAAGAAGAAGAAGAAGAAGGTGAGAAGCAGTGAATGACTATCTAAAGATTAACCCATCCTTGGAACTCATTAAAGGAAAGAGGGCAGAGGCCTGTACTGTACTGGATCATTAACGTGTGATATAGAGAGGGAATGTTGTGGTCTCAGGGCATTGCCTTGAAGCAATAGAAGTTAACCGGTGAGTTCATCATGTCTTCCACCAAGAGATGGTTAGGTTCACGTCGCTTTAAGGTCTACATGTAAGTCCCATTAAATTCAGTAGTTTATCCTGTCGCTTATCCTCCGTATGCGTCGTGTAATTTTTGCCCACATCTTACGTTTGCTTCTGTAGTGTGGAAGGTGAGTCCCAGTGTCCAGAGACGGGCGCCCACAAAGACGGCTCGTTCAGCCAGATGCCATACCTGCGCAGCTCCGAACTCTACAGCGACAACACCGGCAGTAGTGTACCCCCTGGGGCCAGAGGCCCCCAATGCGTGGCCAGCTCTAGCTCAGCCAGCTTGGCCTGGGCGCTACGGACGCGGCACCAACCTGCTAGTCTGGCCCTCCGCAAGCAAGAGGAAGAAGAGAACAAGAGATGCAAGGCCCTTTCAGACAGCTATGAACTCTCAACAGATCTGCAGGACAAGAAGGTATGACAGATTTGAATCTCAATGTGAAATAAAGGTTTGGATAAATAAACGACAGCATAAATTCCTTTCACTGGGGAGTCATAGTTAGTGAAAATGCAATCCTTGTTTCCGTTTTGTTGCCAGGTGGAGATGCTGGAGAGAAAGTACGGTGGCTCTTTTGTAAGTCGCAGAGCTGCGAGGATCATCCAAACTGCCTTCAGACAGTATCGCATGAACAAGAACTTTGAGCGCCTCAGAAGCTCTGCCTCAGAGAGCCGCATGACGCGCCGCATCATCCTGTCCAACATGAGACTGCAGTATTCCTTTGACGAGCGACCTCAGCAGCAGGCCCAGACACAGACCAACTTCACCCACAGCGTGGCCATCGGGCCTCCTCATTCGCCAGACACAGAGCGTCCAGGAGACTACACCCACCTTGAGGACTCCTTCTCCAAACAGGTAACATTGTGTCTTTTCTGTCCTGTGCTGTGCTGCTGACATTGTAAAGAATACAGCTCCTCTCTTGCTCGTCTGTTATCAAACATGTAACCCATATAGTATAATCCCACGTTTTAAATTCTGCCATTCCAAAGTCAACATTAATAACGCTGATTCCGCTTTGTGTTTCCTTCAGGTCAAGTCTTTAGCGGACTCGATAGATGACGCCCTTACCTGCCGTGCAGGTCGCAATGACTCCCAGGAGGGCAGCAGGGAGGGTGGAGGCATAAGTGAAGACTTTGGGGAGTGTGTGTGGAGTAGTAGCAGCAACCCTTCCTCCCAAAGAGGTCTGGGCGAGAGAACAAGGGGAGCTGGAGGAGGACTGAGTATGCATGGCGACAGCACAGCCACCTCGTACAGTGATGTCACCCTATACATGGATGATGGGATGCCGTCGTCTCCGCTGTCCCTTGACCGAGCACCCAGCAGCACAGATACAGAGTACTGGGGCCCCGGTGGTGGTGTTGGAGGGCGCGAGGACAGCAGGGACACCGAGGGAGGGGGTAGCAGTAACAGTCGACGCAGCACTCCCTGCACAGAGTGCAGGGACTTTCGTCTGAGGGGCGCACATCTGCCTCTCCTCACGATTGAGCCGCCCAGTGACAGTTCAGTGGATATGAGTGACCGTTCAGACCGTGGTTCTCTGAGTAGACAGCTGGTCTACGAGCAGGAGCCTGGGGTGGGAGCTGGCTCCCCTCAGGGAACCCTCAAACACTCCCCTAACACAGGCCCCCGCCAGTCCTCCACAGCAGCGGCCCAGGGTCAAACACGGGCCCCCAGCAGACCCATACCAACACATATCCCTCACCAGGTGGCTGCTCACCACCATCACCACCACCACCCTATCCACCACCATCAGTACTCTGACACACCTTCATCCTCCTCGTCCCCGCAGCAGCCCCCCACCACCCCACTCTCATCCTCCTCCTCTACGGCTCTTCCCCCCGGTGGTCTGGAGCAGCCGTGCTGCTCTGATGGTGATAATGACTCACTCAACTCCACCACCAACTCCAACGAGACAGTCAACTGCAGCTCAGGCTCCTCATCGCAGGACAGCCTGCGGGAGCCTTTGCCACCTTTGGGCAAGCAGACCTACCAGAGAGAGAGCCGCCACAGCTGGGACTCTCCGCCCTTCAACAGTGATGTGGTGCAGAGGCGCCAGTACCGCATAGGTCTTAACCTCTTCAACAAGTAAGATAATGAAGTGCAAATCAGCAGAAGTACAACTGTTTCGATGGCAATTATACAGTTGAACAAAGGATATTGTTGTAAGACATCTTGTCTTCACTTTGCATTGATTGTAGGAAGCCGGAGAAAGGGATCCAGTATCTGATTGAAAGAGGGTTTGTCTCTGACACTCCCGTCGGGATTGCTCGCTTCATCCTTGAGAGGAAGGGCCTCAGCAGGCAGATGATTGGAGAGTTCCTGGGAAACCGCCAGAAACAATTCAACAAAGATGTTTTAGAGTGAGTATGAAAGTGAGAACACAGAAAGATTCCAGTCTTGTTCCTGATTTGATAAAGAGATGTGAAATACTCCCAATGTTTCCTCTAGATTTACTGACGGATCTGATAAGATTGGTGATAAAATCAGTATTTTACTGACGCGGCTTTAAAATAAAATGCAATGTCCTCCTTTTTCAGCTGTGTGGTGGATGAGATGGACTTCTCAGGAATGGACCTGGATGACGCGCTAAGAAAGTTCCAGGCTCAGATTAAAGTCCAGGGAGAAGCCCAAAAAGTGGAGCGGCTCATAGAGGCGTTCAGGTCTGTCTGTGTCAGATACACAGGGTTTGTGCCACTGTGGCTGAAGTTTGAAAATGTTAATGTTTGAACGTGTTGGTTCTGTTCCTCATGCAGTCAGAGATACTGCGTGTGTAATCCCACCCTGGTGCGGCAGTTCCAGAACCCGGACACCATCTTCATCTTGGCCTTTGCCATAATCCTCCTCAACACAGACATGTACAGTCCCAACGTCAAAGCAGAGAGGAAGATGAAACTGGACGATTTTATCAAGAATCTGAGAGGTGCTGCTGGACAGACACACATATACACTTCATGCATGACATGCTGAAATATGTACTTGTAATAATAATGACAATATATGTCTTAACAGTAAAAAGGTTTTACGATGATTTCAGGGTTAAATCTTGTCGTTCTGTGTGTAGTGGGTTTGTGCGTATTCTCAGACTTCCTCCCTCCAAAGCCCAAAGACAGACAGATGGGTTCAGGGTCATTTTAGACTCTAAGGCCCTGTTCAGACCTAATTTTAACTGTCTTCCTCAGTGATCTGTTCACATACGGACAGCGATAAGTAGGACTGTTCACCCCTGTCATTCAAATGTGCCCTGAATGTGTCTCCTGTTGTCACATATGGTTGACTCTGGCGTCTCCACCCTTTATTTAAAAAAACACAGTCCTGCGTGACTTTATGCATTGACAATATTACGTTTCCATTAAGTCTGACAGTACAGATGTGTCTGCTGTCAGTGTGTGTGTGTGTGTGCGTGACAGAGAGAGACCGCCTCCACATGTAGTTTCTGTGATTGGATCTCAGGATGCATTCAGGACACAAAAGAGGCTTTCAGACCTGTTCTTGGATCACTCAGGACAGATAATAATACCAGGTCTGAATGAGGTGTAAATTGGCCTTTAGGTGTGACTGTGAGCATGAATGATGATGATGATGATGATGATGATGATGATGAATGATAAGACGTCGACCTGTCCAGGATGTCAGCTGGGATTCGCTCCCCTCACAACCCACAAAGTATAAGTAGTTTAGAGTAGTAGTTTAGTAGTTTCCCCCTGCTAATCTTTTCCCCTGTGTCCAACCAAGGTGTTGACAACGGTCAAGATATACCCAGGGACCTGCTTGTTGGGATTTATCAGCGGATACAGAAATGGGAACTTCGGACCAATGATGACCATGTGTCCCAGGTGCAAGCGGTGGAGAGGGTCATTGTGGGCAAGAAGCCTGTGAGTTACATGGGGCAAATTCACATAGATTCGCATAGATTCAAAACATGTTATTGTGCAAGGTCTTGCTGTAGCCTGCAATGCGATGCTGTCGCTCCAAGTTGTCAAGTTTGATTCTTTGTCGCCGCAGGTGCTGTCCCTTCCCCACCGTAGGCTGGTGTGTTGCTGCCAGCTCTATGAGGTGCCCGATCCAAACAGACCTCAGAGAACAGGAGTGCACCAACGAGAGGTTTTCCTCTTTAATGACCTTCTGGTGGTAAGAATGACACTCGTTCTTTTTTCATAAATACACATTCATTAATGAAGTACTTCAGAGAAAGGGCCCTGTATAAAAATGCCGTCCGGTTTGTGCGACAGGTGACAAAAATCTTCCAGAAGAAGAAAACCTCAGTGACTTATAGTTTCAGACAATCATTCCCTTTGGTTGAGATGCAAGTGCACATGTTCCAGAACTCATGTGAGGAAACTGTTTGTCCTTTTGCAAATTATAATAAACTATTTGTGCTCACCCTGCAGCTATGATGATCTAGGCATTTATTTCTCTCTGTTTACATGTTTAGACTATCCTCATGGTATCCGCCTGACCTCAGCAGTTCTGGGTGGGGAGAGGAAGGTTCTTATCGTCTTTATGGCACCCAGTCAGCAAGACCGCACCCGCTTTGTGAGCGACCTCAGGGAGAGTATTGCTGAAGTGCAGGAGATGGAGAAATACAGGGTTGAGTGTAAGTACGCCATCTACTGGTCACTACTGTGAAGTGTGTCTTGTAGGACGCATCACAAGAACATGATTGTCATCATGTTCTTGTTCGTGTCTGTCTGTGAACAGCATACCTCACAAAGTTAACAACAGATTTTGATGACATGATCTGGGGATGTAGGTTGTAGCAAAGAAGAATGCATTAGATTAGATCTGGTGATTTCTTAACCAATCGCACATGTTGATGGGCTTTATGCTTTTGGGTAACTGGTTTAAGGCTTATTCTTCTGCATTCTGTGTCTCTCTGTCATTTTGTTACAGCGGAGTTGGAGAAACAGAAAGGTGTAATGCGGCCCAGTTTGCTGACTGGAGGTGTGGTTGGGGGAGTAGGTGTGAAGGGTGATGTTGTGAATGGCACCCTGGGAAGGACAAGTTTCGATGACAACTGCTCAGTGGGCGAGGGTCTAAAACGCACGGCGCTCAGCTCATCTCTCAGGGACCTATCGGAGACAGGTGAGACGGCGGAACCACAGCGATGGGGTTAATTCCTTTTCCTTCCTGTCAGCTTGGTGGAATTGCAGGGCTCCTACAATGATTTGTATCTCTGCTACATCCTGTTGCTCTTTCTTGCTGACATTTACACACAGCTTACGCAGATCTTATCTTTGCAAAAGAAAAACAAGACCACATGAGCAAACATTCCTGCCTTTCACTCTTTGCTAACTTGATTCTTCCTGGTCGGATGCAGGGAAACGTGGTCGCAGGAACAGTGTTGGTTCTCTGGACAGTACCATGGAAGTAAGTCTCAGTCAGACTAGATGTACACTTGTGACGTTTAACAGACCTACATTTCCCCTCACTCACTTGCTTTGCCTTCCCAAGCGAGCTCCATGTGTGCACACTGTGCATGTAGGTAGTGTGCATGTGTCCATGTGTATCTGTCTTGCATCTGACACCTTCTGCATGGCTGTGATCTTCCATATTTACCCAAGCATGTCTCTCCTCTCCAAATACAAATATTTCCTGTGAATGATGATGTACCTGGGATCAGAAGCTGTATTACAATTCTCTGATGGTGTATTTTTTTCTGAAGCATGATGATGACTTATCCTCCCAGGGCTCCATCATTAGCAGCCCACAGCCTCACCAGCGCTATCCAGTGCCAGGTGTAGTCCCTGGCTGCTACGGCACAGAAGATTTCCGGCCTCACCGCCCCATCCTGAGCCCCGGAATGGGGGTGGGGGGTGGGCCGGGGCAACAACACACCACTGCTGGGACAGGAGTTGGGGGAGTCTCCAGCAGTGTAGAGAGAGCAGGAGCGGGGAGCGGTCCTGGGGGGAGCAGCAACAACAACAGCACTTCCTTCCTGGGTTCCCTATTTGGCAGCAAACGCGCCAAACCGCCAGGGCCCCTTATTCCACCGGGGCCACCCTACCCCGCACCTGTACCCCCACTGACTACGGGAGGGCCCCCTCCTCACTCCCCTTCATCTCTGTGCCAGGTGGAGGGGGGGCCTTCCAAGATCCAGGCCCTGCACACACAATTCTGTCACGTGGGCCCCGTGCAGCCCCCACCACCCTATTACCATCACCATCGCTACCACGTCCACACAACTGTTCCTTCACCTTTGCAAGGTGTGCTCCCTCATACTATACAGAGAGGCCCGCTACCCTGTCGTCCACCGCTTGGCCCAACACACGGCCAGCACCCACAGCTGGCCCATCTCTCCCAGCTCTCCCAGCATGGGCTCACGGGTCGTTACGCCAACATGGTGGTGGGATGTCCCCCCCCCCTTTCTCCTCTCTCCCAACACTCCCCGAACCCACAGTTTGCCCTCTACCACGCACAGCCCGCACACTCTATCAGAGGGGGCGGAGGCCCTGGTACCAAACCTCCACTAACCCTGTCTCACTCCCACCCCCACCCCCACGCACACTCCCAAACCCACCCCGGACACGTGCACACACCACACCCAGCCAGCCACTCCACCCATCAAACACACTTCATATTCGGCACTCTGCCCCACAATCTACCATCCGCTACCGTCAATGCGCATCACGCATCGCCCGTCGGCCCGTATCTGCCCCAGTACCCACCTCTCTCTTCCATCCCCCCTCCCCCACCGCACTCCCCTTTACCCCCCCCTTCGTCCCCCCTTACCCCTCTTACACCTCTCTCCCCTCACCCCCCCCAGCACCCCGGGCAGCCTCAGCAGGGGCCACAGGTGACGGGGGCTGGAGCGACAGGTACAGGGGGCAGCTCCAAATCCAAACCTATCAACCGGATAAGTACCGTGGTATGAGCAGAATGTGGGGCCCCAGGGGTCAGAGGTCAGATGACAGAGTGGAGGAGGTGGGCAGACCGAGGGCCAGAACCAAGTCTGCCAGGACAGAAAGTAACAGCAGCGGCTCTAGTGACAAGAGGAAACGCAGTTTGCTACGCCTCTGTTACTTTCACCTCCGTTTCCCACATATGTAGGTGGAGATAAAGAGCACAGCTATAGTTAAACAGATCCTGCACAGATCCTTGAAACCTGCACACATGAAAACAAACACCTACAGTATATGCACAACTGCAGAACCAACCATGTCCCACATTTCCACACACAACAGAGTCTATAGCCATATAATCGAAGATGGAACTACATTTATATAGGTATATTGCCTCAGTTTTAATTGTTTGAAATCTAGCTGAGTCTGTATGAGACTATTCATATTCATATGTAAAGTATCACGATGTGATAAAGTGACACTGGAAAAACAGAGAACAATATATATATATATATACTGTATATATATATATCCAGCTGCTTACATGGGGATGTAAATAAAGACTCAAGTAAAAAGATAAGTGTAAACCACCAAATGCCCAAATGCATTAAAAAGGGGTTTGGCGTTAAAAAGAGCACAGTGTTGCAAAAAGAAGTCCCTTGACTTTGCAATAATTTCCTTGGCTTCATGATGTCTCTGTCCACTTTTGCCGATTCTGCTTTACTGACAAACATCTTTTTACTAAAGAAGACCTCAGATATGTTGCTTTGTCTTAAAATTCCAAACCAGTGCACGGTTTCCTAACAGTCTTTTGCTTACCAGTCTTTTACATGTCAACAGGAGCTACCTGGCTTTATAAGGCATTCCTTGTGGGGGTATGGGAATTAATGATACAATCAATAATATATTTTGAATGTTTCTGAAGCTTCTTGCTGTTTTATTGATATTATAATATACCTGCTATGAGTGATGAATATTGTCCAATACTTGTTTTGATCAGTGATAAATTATATCAGCAGATGTTTGTACATGGTTATAGAGAAGAGTATTACGCACATATAAATCCCCTGAGTTTACCACAATGGCGCGAGGGTATTCTAATATGTGATGTGTGATTTATTTACACAGTACCATGGTTTCCATTCAATTTCGTCTTTTTAATCATAAGTATTATCTATCGATTGTTGAAAACAATGAATGAGGTTTAGTTTTCTTCAAATAATTTTTGAACACACAATATTCCTCCTTTTCTATTTTGTTTGACATGAGCAAACAGGGGCACAATTTGCCAACCAGGGTGATTACCAAAACTTGCACTTGAATGCATTTGTTTATTTGTTGGTTTTTATGAGGCTCCCAGTAAAGGAGAAAACGGGTTTGTGGAAAAAAAACATTTATTTTGGAAGATGCTATTCCTTCATTTTGACTCCAGGTAACTGTGCTCACTTCCGCGTAGTCATCAGATTTAGTCAATGTGTGTTTTTCTATGTTTTGCAGAAGCACGCTTTTACATGAGGTTTTGTGGTTTTGCACACGTGATGTCTTAAAGTCAGAAATGGCCTTCTTCTAATCCTCCCTCTTCTGCCACTTTTAGAAATGTATTATTCTATTTTTTGATGCCATGGCATCCTGTTGAGGGCACCTGGGGTGTTTAAAAGGTATAGCAAAGTCAAGAATGTAACATAGCCTGCAGGTATATACTGTATTTCCCTTTTTTTCTGTGGGCCTTGTGCAAGTGTTTTCCCCTTTTGCTACTGCAATTTTTGAAGTTGAAATTAAGCACTGGTGTGGATTACCTCCAGTGCCATTAGTTACCAAGGGAAGCCACATATACTCTGATTCAGGGGAGAATGAATCAGAGAGGACAAGTCAAAATGAAGAAGATGAAGAAATTCAAGATGATTTGAATTTCACAGAGATTTGGACAGAGTGATGAATGTCAGACAAATATTTTTTAGCGCTTTGTTGGCTAGCGTTTTATTTTTATGGTGTCAGTTAAAAATCTTCTTGCATGAATATGTCTGCACTTATTGAATAGATTGTACTGTATAAACCTGAATGTACATATTATATTATAGATAGGCTTCTTATCATAACTATGGGATGATCTGCTCCCAGTCTGTATTGAAGTGCGTGCATGTGAGTGCCACTAAGTATGTACATATACAGTAAAAGAGGTACAGGAATAGATGTTGGCCAAAAGGAAAAACTGGCTTCTTCTTTTTTCTTATTATTTCAGACTGAAGGTGAGAGAATGAGTTACCATGACGTAAATTATTAAGGCCTAAAAAAGATTATATGTCAGTGCACTTATTGATATTATTTTAAACAGATTATTTACATTTTTTCTTTGTGTTTGTATTATGTGTACCGAAAGAATAGAGAATTGAGATGTGAATATTTATTGCTTCTGATAAATTAAAGTGTCCTTGCAGTGAAGTCACCTGCCTGTGTGTAGTTTGTTGGATCACCCACAACAGTAAAAACAAACAACACCAGCTTAAGTGTTGTGGTTTATCAATGTATTTTTCACATAACTTAAGATGCACCACATGTTGTGATATTCCACCTTATAAAAATAATACAGATCCTTAAATTATTGTTGTATTATCACAAAATTACCATTTATTCTTTTACAATTATGACTTATTTTGCTTGTCATTAAAACTTGTTTTTTTTGGGACACAAAGGTATATATATTCAATGAATGCACACAAAGGCAAGAATATGTTATCAAAAAATTCACAAAGAAGGAGCAAAAGAAAAGCTATCTGTTTATTATTTCTTCAAAGAGTACGCACAAAGTAAGTGTGTGTTGGTATACATATACATTCAATTCATGCATACAAAGGCCAGAATACATCATCAACAATAGAACACACAAAAAGGAGCTGAGGAAATGCTACACGAAGAAGAGGATTCACAGGAGGCACAGTATATCTATTCATGCATACAGAGGCCAGAATACGTCATTAAAAATGGAAAACACAAAAAGGGAACTGAGGAAATGCTACCTGAAGAAGAGTCTTCAAAGAGGATACACAAGAGGTAATGTTCACAATAAATAAATACATGAATGAATATTAAATACTTATGAAATCCTAAGCAAGACAAGATGGATAAGATTGAGTATGACTAGAGAATTCAAAAGTAAAATGAATAAAATTGCTTCATTGACCTGCATTAAAATAGAGAGTAAGAAAGTAATTTTCTTTCTTTTAAAAGGTTCTTGATTAACGGGCATTAAAAATTAAACATGACATTTAAAAACTCATGAAATAAATGCAGAATATTAGAAATGTGACCGAAATAACATGAAATGCTGATTAATAGATACAAAATATGATGGCAGCTGACTTTAATTTAGCTTTTGACCTTTTTAAGCTATTGTTCAGATGAGTTTAAGCTAACCTTTAGTTACCATCTGTTTAAATTTCAGCTAGACTTGAGCTGGCTTTTGACTTTTTTTTAAAGCTATTTTAAGCAAAACCTTTAGCTCTCTTCCGTTTAATGTATATATAGAACACATTCCAATTCATGCACACAAAGGCCAGAATACGTCATAAAAATGGAAAACACAAAAAAGGAGTTGCGGAAATGCTTTCAGAGGTTTTTCTTCAAAGAGGATACACAAGAGGGACAGTTAATAATAAATAAATAAATGAATATTAAATCCTAAGCAAGACAAGAAGACGGATAAGAGTGAGTATGACCTGCTTCAGAATAGAGAGTAATACAATACAATTTTAAAAGGTCCTTGAATAATAGGCATTCGAAATTAAATTTGAAATGAAAAAATTAAAACTAATTCAATACACGCGTATTCATAAAAAAAATATTATTAATGTGACAGAAATAGCATAAAATACTGATCGATGGATACAAAATGTGATGACAGCTGACCCAGATATGATAATAACACGACTGATGTGCGTACGTGGGGACTACTTTCAGGGAGTAAACGTGACGGACGTGGTGTGAAGATTACAGGTTGTGCTTTGGTCGTGAGAAAAAAAAACTAAGATGGCGTCTCGTCAAGAAAGATAGGATGGCCTGAAGAGAGTGATGGTGATGATCGGGAAATGATTGAGAACGACTCGACCGATTAAGTTTGAGACTCTCATTTACCATTAAACGAACTTCTGCCACTCATGCTGTGAGCCCGTGTCGTTTGACACGACGGCGTCTATGGAGATCCGAGGCTGAAATACGGTCAACTTTGCTAGCAGCGGTAGCTAGCAGCCAACTGGACCGAGCACAGCTGGCCAACGTTAGCTAACCACCAGTCACCACAACAACAGAGGAAGGAGAGCAGCCAGCAGCCTTATCATACCCCGGGACATCGAGGTGTCTTTGGGTCAGTCTCGGAAATACAACCACACACTCAAATGAAAGTAGCTCGACAAATAACCGTATATGTAGTTTTGTTTGCTTCACAGACCAGGTTAATGTCATATATGTGGTTATTAGCATCGTTTTAGTTGGGAGGTTGTGCTTATCAATGGTTGGTAGTGTTGACTTTAGTTTTGTCAAGCCTCCCACAATGTTAGCCTAGCTAGTTGTCTAACAACCGTGAGAAGCAATGAGACAGAGCTGAGGAAGAAGTGGAGGCCTCGATGCTAACGCTAGCTGTAAGCGGCGTTGTTGCCCATGAAAGATGAACAATAGACAACACTGGACCTCATGATTGGCCAAATATGAGACAGGACTGACACCTAGATAACCACCTATGAATAACTGAAGTCATATCATTTTCTTTATTTTATCTTTGGAAGGTAAGCATGGTCTTAATGCCAGTTATCCCAAGTTTAATTGCTAGAAGCTAACTCTTGTTTGTATCCCGTGTTATTTAAACAATTCAGTTAACATCATTGGACCAAAGCATAATTGATTAATTATTTTAGGTGTAGGATAGTCATGTCGGTCAACCCATTCACGAGTAGTGATGACTTCATGGCCCTCCATACCTCAGGGTTCATGGCCTCCACGCCATTGTTTGTCTGTAAGTCCATCAAGAGTAAGTTAGGTGGGACACATGCCACGCCAGTCCACGGCATCAAGTTCTCTATTTTTTTTTTTTATGACTTCTAGGAATCCCCAGTGACAACACAGAACAGTATTCTATGATTATTGCGATCATAATTTACCTAGTGCTGTATTGCTCACGTGCGTACATACACGTTGTCATCTCCTCTGTGTTTAAACTATTTGTTTGTTTGTTGTATTGTGTCTGATAAAGCATTACATAGTCAGAACTGTTGCCCCTTCCCACAATGGGAAAACTGATTGACCAAAGCATGGCAGTTGTTTTGTTGTGTCTGGTGGTGGGGGAGGGGGTTTAACAATGAATACTTTGATGGGGAAAAAATTCCCATCCTGGTGTTGTCTGTGGTTAATAACTATTTACTAGGTCAGTGTAGTGCTTTGCTAAATGATGAATTCTGAACCATATAGAGACTAACAAATGTTTTAGTTGGTGCCATTGGGCCAGTAAGTAATGAATTGATAACACTGAACAAGTGCAGAAAGTTATTGTATACTTTGTAATATGCCCTTAGACTTAGCGAACCCTGGTTGTATTGACTTCTTATTGAATTTTTCATTAACTTTATGAAATTGAATGTGCCCACAGGCTGTTGGTTTTTGTTTGCCTGTTATTACATCTGCTAAATAGGTTATGTTTTTGGCTGTGTGCAGTGTAGAGGAAAATGTAATGGATGAAATTTGCTTAAACTTTGAGGATGTAGGTTAGGGCCCAAGGAAGTAAGTATTAGGTTGTAATTGTGATACAGAGGTAGGTATTAACACAGAGGTAAACGGAGTCTCCTTTGCTCATGTAGTGCTTTCTGTAATTTGAAACATTTATTGTAATACATGTCTTGTAAATGTTGACTGTGAAGGTAAAATGGTCGTAAATATATACCTTTCTGTTTATTGCTTTAGTCTTTTTTGGCTTTACACCACACTGAACTCCTCCACAATGTGAAGAGGTAATTTAGTCACAGTTGTACTCAACAAAGAAAAATAAGAATTCAAAATTGCTCTTTGGGATGTTGTATGATGCAGTCACAATCATTCGTGAATCTGCCAGAGTTCATTAACTTGTTTTGCATTGTTGACCTTCCTGTTGTCAGGGCAATGGAGGGAGAAGAGTTTGTACCTCCTCCGGAGTGTCCAGTATTTGAGCCATCATGGGAGGAGTTCCAGGATCCCCTGGGCTACATCGCCAAGATACGTCCAATTGCAGAGAAGTCTGGAATCTGCAAAATCCGACCTCCTCAAGTAAATATTTGCTTGTGCTTGCCTTATGTTAAATAAATAAATAAATAAATAAATAAATAAATGTATAAATAAATTGATTGTTCTTAGTTTTCTGTGCGTATCATGTAGCATGCACAGATTGTTTATTTATGAAGAATATTATAAGGTATATGAATTTGCAGTTAGACTAGATATTAACTAAATCATCAAGAGGCACAATTTCTTGTGACATCAGTGATGTCAATTTTAATATTTTTTCTCTATTTTGTGTTGTGAAGCTGTTTTTGAGTAAACATGTTTTTTCATATCATGACTGATGATCCTGTATTACCAGTGTGCTCACAGATGGAATGCTTTTTGTAGTTATCTGAGGCCCCGTTCACACGAGGACGCTTGCGGGTAAAAATTACAAAATATTTGATCAGAAGTGCCTTTCGTTTAGACGGCGAAGGTCGTTTTTGGGGCTTAAAAACGCAAAAATCTGAAACCACCCTCCAGAGTGGAAAATATTAGTATCTACATGAGCCATGCAATCTAGTAGGGATTTAATTAATTGTGTAGGAACCAGAAAAAAAAACTGTACTCAGTATTTGTAACACATTTATCACCAAAACAAGAATGACATAATTTGTTATATAAATAACTTTTTCTGATTCTCCCATAATTACAAAGAAGACTTAATATGCTTACAATAATTACATCAAAACACCAGAGAGTAGAGAGTTGACTGGTTACTGGTAAACTACACATGGTGTGTAATTATAGCCATTCCAATCCAGTTTTATTTATAAAGTGCTTTTAAAAACCACACAGTCAGCCAACAGTACATTTACGCATAAAACGCAATAAAACACAAGCAAAAGGCCTCTCAAATAAAGAGAGAAACCCTGAAGAAGATATGCAGCTTGAAAGCAACATCTCCCACTGTTTTAAAAGCCAAGAAAAAGAGGTGCATATTAAGTAGAGATTTAAAAACAGACGAGAGGCCTACTTAATGTGGAAAGGTAACTTCTGTAACTTCATAGCCTTATTAATTAAAGCCTTATCACTACCATGTCCATCCCAAGATGAGGTGATAGGAAAGAAATAAGGCATTAATTGTAGTGTGAACTTCACTTGCTCTTTAATAGGCAGCCTTAGTTATCACTTATATTAAACTGAAGCCAAGTTCTTGAGCCTTAAAGCTGAGTCAGACCAAACAAAGCTCACAATCTCATTAATGTCCTATGCCCATGTCCATTTGCTTTTTTTAGTAAGCTCCCTGAATGACGGGTAATTTCTCTGTTAATGCTTTAGCACATAGGCTTACAAGTTTACTTGTGTCTTTGTGCCACTTAGGACTGGCAACCACCATTTTCAGTGGAGCTGGAGACCTTCCGCTTCACACCTCGCATCCAAAGGCTTAATGAGCTGGAGGTACGTTTTGTCTTAACAATGCGCATTGTCATCATGCGATCAAGTCCTTCATTCAACTGGCCAGTAATTTTGGTGGTCATGCATTTTGTTCTAGGCGGAGACCAGAGTGAAGCTCAATTATCTGGACCGCATTGCCAGGTTCTGGGAAATCCAGGCATCCTCACTAAAAATCCCACACATTGAAAGGCGCATCCTTGATCTTTTCAGTCTGTCAAGGGTAAGTAAGAACAGAACTGCTTTTATTCTGAATATACATTTTGAGATATGGGATGCTAAATTGGTCAAAAAATGCAATTTTTTTCCAGATTGTAACAGATGAAGGAGGTTTTGAGATGGTCTGTAAGGAACGACGCTGGGCTCGTGTGGCCCAGAGGCTTGGTTACCCCACAGGCAAAAACATTGGTTCTCTGTTGCGCTCACATTATGAGAGGATTGTCTGCCCTTTTGAAACGTTCCAATCTGGTTCCAGCCTGCCGGTATCTCTTCACATTCTTGTCCCTACTTTTTGTGTTATCTGTCAATAGATGGTATTCAGTATACATTTTTGTTGTTTCTGTCACATATGAAATGTTTTGTGGTATATATGGATATGTTTTCATGTAAACTTTGTCCATATGTCATTTCTAGCATTGTAAGCCAAAGCACTACGATGGTGAAGATGTGGATAAAGAGTACAAGCCCCACTCAATCCCCCTGCGACAGTCTGTGCAGCCGTCCAAAACCAGCACGTATGGGCGCAGAGCAAACCGATGCCAGCCTGATGTGAGTGAGCGTACCTGCTCGTATTTGTCATTGGGTAACTTTGCCTGTTACCAGTCTGTTCTTTGTCACTTAAACAGGTTGTTGGATGACATTTCCAAGTGTGTCTTACCACATCAAGATAAAAAATGTTTTATGTTGCACTTTTCAAGCACACAAAAATCACTTGAAGTATGGTTTGTCAAAGAAGAATTCCTTTTCAGCAGTGCCACTTGTAAACTTTAACCTTCATATGAATTGAACTACTAGGTAATCCAGTGTCCTCACCTGTAATCACTGATGGTTCCTCACAGAACATGCTCCAAACCATATATCAAAACCATTGCCACAGATGATGTTACCTGTACTTGTTGTGTTAATGATTGCAGCTTTGTAAATTGGCTTCATTTATTACGTGTTCAATATTTATTGCCAATTTGATACAAAATGTGCTATGTTGTAGGTTTTTTAACACCCAGGATATAAAAACAGAAAATCAGAACTTTTGTTTCCTAAATTTGTTGGGGTAAATGTGATGTAGCACTCGAGCGCATCCAAGCTTGCTTATACTCCATCTTGCCATGCTGCTATGCTTAATCCTGCTGTTTTTACTCTCTCCATGGCTTACGCAAGTGTCTGCTTTGTTTTTCTGCTGTCTTCCATCCCCTCAATCATTTTCATAAGTCACATGTTTACACAAATCTGTGCTTCACATTAATGCTGTCATTACAGGACCAGCAAACATAATGTAAAATCATGCTAAAGAAATGCAAGCTGATGATGGTCATTTTCAACCCTAACACTCCTTTTACTCATCATATTATTTCATTTCTCATGCTGCAACACACATTTTGTTTTGCATAAATATGTAGATGCTCCAGTGGAGAATGTTCATATTAATTAAAAGAAAAAAAGTTTTCTCACATTAATAAAGTATTGAAAGCTCAACAGGCTGCACCATCTGCTCCAGTGGCAGCAAGTTTGGGGTTAGAATATCATGGTTGGTTACCTAATTCTCTTATGTGATTCAAGACTGTGGTACCATGGTTTTGCTCTCATTTGTTAAATCCCCCACATAAACAAACACTGCATTCACGTAACAAGAATCATATTCCAACCTAAATTGTGTTCCCATGCTGACCTCATTTCATACAAATCGTGTAGGTGCCACAGCATAATCAGCTCTTTACAACATGCAGCTTCACAGTCATAATGGAGCAATTGGGTTTTTCCAAACAGATTTTAATGTATCTTTCAACTTCAATCAGAAGACACTGATGTATACCAGTAAAGCCATCTAGCAACACACTGGTCTATCAGACTGCAGTGTAAATAAAACAAATCTTAATTATGCATAGCTTTCCTGTTGGATTTAATATATCCTTCAATGAGTATGACCCATGTCTCATAATGTGTCCCAGTGATATTTTTCCTACAATTGCTGGTTCTGTTCTCTTCCGGCTCTCCCCCCTCCTCCCATCTCCACTTTCCCCTCTTGTCTTAGTTTATTGTTACTGTTATTGTCTCCCCTTGCAGGGTCCAGAGGATCTGGCCCCCCATCCTCTCACCACTGGCTCTGAACTCATCTCTGCGGTACTGCCTCTTGAGCACATGAGCTCACCTTCTGCGCCCCCCCCCCCCCCACACACACTTTTTTCTATCTCCTAAACCACCTCACCAACTACTTCCAACTTTTCATTAACATGCAGCCATACCTCGAATGTGTAGTGGGTGGCATAACTGTAGCAGATATGTTGCCATAGTAATACATGCACTTTGATTTCCAGATCAGACAGTAAACAAAGTGGAAGATTTTCTTTACCTGCTCGCTTGTATAATTTAATTTAAAACGCTGTTCTTCAGGAACAAGCTCGAGAATTATTTTTAAAAAACAAGACCATGCCATCTCATATTGAATAGAGGTCTCTTGTTTTTAAATTTAAATTTTAAAGGTACGCAAATTTACAAAGTTACTGCGGAAGTTACTGTGGGCTAATACTTCAGCAATAGCACAGTCCATTGTATATGTAGAATCTTTCACTTTATCCCAAGTTGTCGATTTTAGAGTCTAGTTGTTAAGTTCATGTGCTCTTTAGCTTTCTCCCTTTCGCTCATGCACTTTTCTCTGTGGTTGTACTTGACTTGTAATGCTGGGCTGTCTGTGTGCCTTTGTCGTTTTGCCTTGCTCTGTACTCAATACAGCAGCTAAGCCTTCTGGCTGCATGCGCTCTATTTTAGGGTGCACTCACAGAAGAACCCAGTAATGTTGGATTAATATTCTTGTGCTAGTCAGGCAGGAGGTTAAGTATTGGGTGTCTTGAAGCGCTGGAGCTTAACTTGTTTTTTTTTTAATTGTGTTGGCCTTAAAGTTTCTGTAAATGTTCCTTTTTTTTTTAAGCCAAACGTTGTGTTTATTCACCTTCATTATCACGTCCTGTTGTCGGCTGTGTTCAGTCGTCATCCCACTTGGATAGACACTTGGTCAATGCACTTTTGTAATGACTGCACAGATGAAGGTGTAATTGCACACAAGTGGCACATCCTCCTTGGATGTTGTGTCCTGTTTTTGTGACATGACTGACACTCGAGCTATGTTGTCATGACAAGTATTCAGTGAGTTCTTTCTGTGGAATTGCAGGTTGTGGTCTAACTACATGTGTGCTGTGTTTTTGGTGAACAGATTGAAGAGTGAACCCTTTCCCAGACTAAGCTTATAGCACTTTAAAATGGTTGTTTAGAGACAAAGTCCAGACATGGAGCCTGTTCTAAATGTATTGAAATATATGAATTTTGTTCCACTTTTTTGTGCTTTTCAGTTCCAGTGAATGATTATTGAAAGTTGTGTTAAGACCTGTGTCTGTTGCTGATGTTTGCAATCATATGGCTGACTGAAACCAGCGCCCACATTGCAGCCAGGCTTCTAAAGATAATCGTGAATCTGAGATGTAATAACTGCACTGAAATGATTTGAAGGAACAACTTATTCAGTGAGAGGGCTGACAACACATGCCATCTGTTTAGGAAGAGGCTTCAACAATGGTAGCCAGTGCAATATAAAAGACATGCATTCATATTAAATGACATTTTAAAATAGCTGACTTGAGAGTTTTGGAAGGTTATGAAAATGCAGCAGTGGCAAATCTGAGCAGTTTCCAGATTGAAAGGACAAGTAAGCTCTGTAAAAGCGCCTCTTCCAATGTCCCATTGTCAAAGCTTTGGTGGCCCAGAATGTCGGGCTAAAATGAGACAAGATCAGGAAACAACCCCGACTACAAAAATATTTAACTATAATCAGAATATTTTAGTTTATTAACAATAATAATAATAAACTTTATTTGAAATGCACTTTTCTTAACAAATGTGTATGTTTGCAAGGTTAAGCCAGTTAATAAAATGCCATATGTTACCATACATTTCTACACGTCTAAAAAAAGTTTGTTTTGACAAAGAAACAACGCAACAGTTTTAAATGTTGGGGGAATTGACAGCAGAGGAGTCTTTCTTTTCCAAAAGTAAACAAATGGGACAAATGGAGACCAAAGTTCTTAAGTCATGAAATAAAAATAACATTGTGAACGAATGGACTGTAGCAGAAGAGGCAGTAGAGACTACTGCCTCTTCTGCTACAGTCTATCTTGGCAGTCTTTATGGCTCAAATTTAAGTTGTAAACCTTTTCTGTGTTTTTAACCAAAACGATTGCAAAATACACATTTCCTTTTAATGATTTTTCTTATAAACAAAACACTAAAAACACAAATCAACAAAACAAAAACTGAATCGTTAGTCGATAAAATCTAAAAGACATTCAAGTATAACTGTATGGTTGCAACTGCTGGTGATTGTGTGTCTTGGTGGTGGGTCTTAACCTTGAAGCTTTCACTTTAAAGTAGGCTAACTTTTCTTTACTGTCTAACCCAGCACAAACCCTTGGTGTGGTGTGATGCACTGCTATGCTATTATGTTTCAACTGTTTGTTCTGCATTTGGCCTTAGCCTGTGCTTTGCTCTGTGTGCTTTGGATAGTAGGAGCAGTCTTTCTGTCCCTTACTAATGGGAATGTACTTTTATCCAGCCTGAGCCGACAGAGGAGGACATAGAGAAGAACCCAGAACTGAAGAAGCTACAGATTTATGGCGCAGGGCCAAAGATGATGGGACTTGGACTGGTCGCGAGGTATAAAGGCATCAGGAAGAAAGGTAAGTACTGCAACCACCTTCTAATTTGCATACAGTTGATTGACTTTTGGCATTTGTAACAATGAGAAACCAGGAAATTTAAATTTCACAAATAATTAAATATAGCTTAAGCAACAAGAAGACTAAGTCAAGTATTACTGACTCAGTTTGGATATAAGAAATCTGTCATGCCATTACCCTATAGTGTGAAGATTTTATTGTCTGTGATAGCTGGAAACTTGATTCCGAACACTCCATGCTCTTTTTTTTTTTGTTCTTTTTTTAGACGAGCTGCCTCAGACTGTTAATATCAAGGAAGATGTGTCTGCTGCACCTGCTGATACCTTAGTCAAAGCAGAGCCACTGGAGCCTCAGGAGAAGCAGAGTGAAGGGGGCACATCTAGTCCCCAACTGCCTCCACCTAGCCTCACAATTAAGCCAGAAGTAAAGAAAGAAGAACCACAGAATGGAAAATATGAGGAGGAGGATGATGATGATCCAGATAAGCCATGCACCAAAATGACTATGAGGCTTAGAAGCAACCTCAACAACCCACAGTGTGTAAGTAGATCAAAAGATGCACCCGAGAAAAAAGTTGTGCTGATTTTTTAAAAAGCAAAACAAAAATTTGTTTTTTATACATGCTGTGTAACTCTCTTACCTGAAATCTTCAACCACCACAAGATGTCGGATAATTCTATCAGCCTGCAAACACAAAGCACTCTGCTCTTTATTAATTGTCAAACTACATACTAGGTATGACAGATCAGTGACTTCTTCTTTTCATAGTATAAACCTTTGAATTTAATAGGTGCTGAAGCATGCAAACAGTTCCTGATAGGGACATAGTAATTGTTTAAACCTTTACTCCTCTGGCTCTAATCCTGAGACCCAATTTTTTTTCTCTTCTCTCTTTTGTAAAGGTGGAGTCTTTTGTTTGTCGAATGTGTGGTCGGGGTGACGATGATGATAAACTCATGCTGTGTGATGGCTGCGATGATAACTACCACACCTACTGTCTACTACCCCCGCTCTCTGATCCTCCCAAAGGCAACTGGCGATGTCCCAAATGTGTGGCAGAGGTAAGAAAGAAGTGCTCGTCTGTGACTGTAACACTCTCAACATAGGTTGGGTTTCTCCTAACTCGCAACATTGTGTTTGACTTTCCCACTTTTAGGAGTGCAAGAAGCCGACAGAAGCATTTGGGTTTGAACAAGCTACACGAGAGTACACTCTGCAGAGTTTTGGGGAAATGGCTGATTCCTTCAAAGCAGATTACTTCAATATGCCTGTCCATGTAAGCCTACCTACACAAGTCACAGCCATATTTCTGGCACTTTGTGGTGACTAAACTCAAGGATATTTGTTCTTGTTGGTGTAGATGGTCCCCACTGAGCTTGTGGAGAGGGAGTTTTGGAGGCTAGTCAGTAGCATTGAGGAAGACGTGACTGTGGAGTACGGAGCGGACATACACTCCAAGGAGTTTGGCAGTGGCTTCCCAATGAACAATGGCAAGAAGAAGCTCACAAAGGAAGAGGATGTATGTACATTGTATTTATTTATTTTTTGTAATCTCAATAGTCTGAGTGCTTTTGATTACAACCAGACAATTTTGCAGTCCAACAGTGGTAAAATGTGAAACTACTATAATGTGCTAATAGCCACGTGTCATTATGGCCAAGAAATTACATAAAATATACACAATATGGACATAAGTACCAACAGGGACTGTAATGACGTATACAAATACATATATAGTACTTTAATATGGAGTTGGTCCCCCTTTTGCAGCTATAACAGCTTCCACACTTCTCTGAAGACTTTCCTCAATATAGAAGTGTTTCTATGGGTATTTGTGTCCATTCATTCTGTAGAGCATTTATTAGGTCAGGCTGTTGGACAATTTCTGTTCCAGTTGATACCAAAGGTGCTCTATGGGGTTGAGGTCAGGGCTCTGTGCAGGCCAGTCAAGTTCTTCCACACCAAACTTGTCAAAACATGTCTTTATGGTCCTTGCTTTGTTCACTGGGGCAAAATCGTGTTGGAATAGATAAGCGTCTTCCTCAAACAGTTCCCACAATGTTGGAAGCATAGCATTGTCCAAAATGTCAATATTTAACAGGTGTGGCCAAATACTTTGGTCCATATAGTGTACATGCTTTCCCAAATTCTCGAATTCACAGTCATGGCAGATCAGGCATTATTAACAATACAAACACAGGTAGAGACAAAACCACTGCAAAAGTGCATGTCAGATTTCGCAGAAAAACTGTACATTTGAACGACATTGTTACCACTGTCCCACTAAAGAAGAGGAGATATTAATTCTGTGACAGCCCCATCATTTTTCAATTAACCAATTTGTCATTGTAAACATAAATATGGAGCATTGAGTCTATTGTTTTGCATGAAACAGCTTACTTGTAATTACTTGCTTACCTGTAATTTGCGCTCTGTCCTTTTCTGTCAGGAATATGCTCGCAGTGGCTGGAACTTGAATGTGATGCCCGTGCTGGAGCAGTCACTCCTGTGCCATATTAATGGAGACATCTCTGGGATGAAGGTTCCTTGGCTTTATGTTGGCATGGTGTTCTCAGCTTTCTGCTGGCACATTGAGGACCACTGGAGCTACTCCATCAACTACCTGCACTGGTACAAAATGCTTGTTGTGTGTTTCTGTGGGTGTTGTGCATGGTTGGCTAAAATGATGGCATCTTTTAATGTGTAGACAATTATGAGCCTTAACCTTGTCTACCCATGTCTTATTATTTAAAGGGGTGAACCCAAGACATGGTATGGAGTTCCTTCTGTGGCAGCAGAGCGACTTGAGGAGGTGATGAACAAGCTTACGCCAGAGCTGTTTGAGTTCCAGCCTGACCTCCTGCACCAGCTCGTCACCATCATGAACCCCAATATCCTCATGTCTCACGGTGTACCGGTCCGTTGTGCGCACACACACACACACACATACAGCAGAAATATTTTAAATAATAATAAAAAAGGTTAAATCTTCATTGTTTGATTTGCAGGTTGTACGAACCAACCAGTGTGCTGGTGAGTTTGTCATCACCTTCCCCAGAGCCTACCACAGTGGCTTCAATCAGGGATACAACTTTGCTGAAGCTGTCAACTTCTGCACTGCAGACTGGGTATGTCTATTTACACTCTCTGTCTCAGGTTGTGACATCATACACAAGACTCCCATGATCATTCCTCTCTCTCTTTCACTCAGCTGCCTCTTGGCCGCTCCTGTATCGAGCACTACCGGCGTTTAAGGAGGTATTGTGTATTCTCCCATGAGGAGCTCACCTGTAAAATGGCTACCAGCCCAGAGAAACTGGATCTCAACCTGGCTGCTGCTACACACCGGGAAATGTTCATCATCGTTCAGGAAGAGAGGAAGCTGCGGAAGGCTCTGATGGAGAGGGTGAGATACATATGTAGATTCTCCATTTATTTATTCCCTGATTCTGTCCCTGTAAGTGAATAGTGGTTTGATTTAATTACCATGTCTAACTTCCTTTTGTTGTGTGATTTTTCAAAAACATATGTCCTGCACCTTCAGGGTATTACTGAAGCAGAGCGTGAGGCATTTGAGCTGCTGCCTGATGATGAGAGACAGTGTGATAAATGCAAGACCACATGCTTCCTCTCTGCTCTGGCCTGCTCAAATTGTCCAGAGCATCTGGTGTGTCTCTATCACACTCAGGATCTGTGCAACTGCCCCACTGACAAACTCTACCTCAGGTTTTGTAACTTAAATATTTTCATTATGTTCGGTGGTAATGTTACCACTGTGTCGATTTTCTGTTTACTGAATCTTGTGGTTTTATTCTATCCCTTGACTTTACAGGTACAGATATACCCTCGATGAGTTGCTAGCCATGTTACACCGATTAAAGGTTCGATCTGAGTCTTTCGATTCCTGGGCCAATAGAGTAAAGGAGGCACTTGAGCAAGAAGAGGGAAGCAAGATAGGTGGGAAACACACACGATTAAATCCCTTGGTTTTGACATTAAGATGTGATTTTAAAAGAACGTAGCAAGACCAAATGGTTCTTTAATTGCAGGTATTGATGACCTGGAAACCCTGAAGATGGAAGCAACAGAGAAAAAGTTTCCAGACAACGAACTTCTCCGGAAACTCAACACAGTTCTTAAAGACATAGATCACTGCCAAAAGACAAGTACTGAACTCCTCAGTAACACAAAGACCAGGTAGGAGAGAACATGCATTTGAAGTTTACACTGTCTGTACACCTACATGTGCTTACGTATGGTTGTCTTTCAGTGAAAGCAAGATGATGCTGGCCGAGCTGAAATCGTTGGTAGAGAAGATGCACAATCTGCCTTGTGTGATGAGCCAGTTGGAGGGAGTGCAGGTAAAAGAAAAGCCAGACTGAAAGTAGCTAAACAAAGCTTTTATTTTCATCTTTTCCTCTAAGACTGATTGAATACACTTCTAAAATATGTACTTGATATCTTTGCTATAATGTTCTTGGCTTAAATGTTATTTGTATTAAGGTCACCCAAGGTTAACCTCTGTGTCCTCTGCTTTTCAAGGCAATTCTGGATTTAGTTGAGGATTTCCAGAGACAGGCCCAGGCACTGGTCAATGACAGGGGCTGGAGGAGGGACTCTCCACCTCCGGAACAATTGCAGACATTGTTGGAGCAGGGCAGCAAGCTGCCTGTTGTGGTGCCAGAGTGTAATTTGCTTCAGGGCCTGAAGGAGCAAGGCCACTGGCTGGAAGAGGTGAGGCGCACCCTAGGCACAGAAGGTGGTGAAAGGCAGGAGGTCACATTGGAGGTTTTAAGGAACCTAATGCAAGCAGGCTGCAACGTGCCTCAGAGTATATCTGTGGAGACGGCCATGGCAGAGCTTCAGGAATTGCTTACGATTGCAGAACGCTGGGAGGAGAAGGCACAGATCTGCTTAGAGCAAAGGTAAAACTAACAAGTGTCGGGATTATCGTTTCACAGCCAGTCTGTCCTGTTTCAAAGACTTTAAGATTTGTTTGTCACTGTTTTCTTCTTACAGGCAAAAACATCCGCTCTCTACCCTGGAGGCAATTGTTAATGAGGCCCAGCTTATCCCGGTCAAGCTTCCCAACATTCTATCTCTACAGAGCTGTCTCACACGAGCACGGGCCTGGGTAACAGACCTGGAGGAAATCCAGGTAAAAAAAAAAAAAAAGTGTCTTTTAGACTAGGCTGTTTTATTTCGATTTTTATTGGTTTAGTTTGTTATTTAACTGTAACACTGTGAATTGTAAGATGCCTTAAACCACATTATGTTGTGTTTAATATTCATTATCTTTGTTTGTTGAAGAATGGGGAGCATTACCCCTGTCTGGATGACCTCGAGGGCCTGGTGGCAATTGGAAGGGACCTGCCTGTCTACATGGAGGAGCTGAGGCAGTTGGAACTGCAGGTGGCCAGTGCTCACTCCTGGAGGGACAAGGCTACCAAGACCTTCCTGAAGAAGAGCAGTCAGCACAGTCTGCTGGAGGTGAGCACATAGGATCAAATGAAAATACAGTTAAACTGAAATAAACAACAATATAATTTGTCTTTCTAGCCTAATCGACTTTGCACTCCACTTTAAAAGGATGGATCGGGTTTTTTGATTGCTGTTTGTATGATGTATTAATATGTATTATCAACATCGAGTATGCTGCCGCTGAGCACTGGTGTTTCTGTGGACATGCCAGGGAACCTGACGCTTGCTAACATGGCTGCCACCAGGAACAAAAAAACAAACCTCACCTTAAAAACAAATCTACGCCTGCTTAAGTCAATATCTTGAGGATATATTTTCTGCAATTTCAAGTCATGGCCCTCAGGAGTTGTTGTTCTCCTGCTGCCCTTATCAGTAGGTTTAAATATGTTATCTTGTGAATTCCGTGTTTAAAGATCTTTGTTTGGAATTGACTACATAGCAGAAACCTAACAAATAAAGCAGCAGTAGCCAGCAGCTCCTGTGTCCATGTGTGTTTGTGCTGATTTTATTTATGGATGTTGGCGCAAGAGAGTGAGTGGTTTCAAATTTAAGTTTCCACATATTCTCAAGATATCAAACACAAGCTGGGGTAGATTTGAACCTGTTTGTCCTGATGGCTGCCATGCTGTCGGTGAAAGTGAGTGTCTGGCTCCCAGACTGGTCAACGGTAACATAACAGTCAATATCTCATTCAAACGCAATAAAATCTGAACTATGTCTTTAAAAAGCTGTCCATATTAGGCATCTGACTCCAGTGTTGCTGTTGCAGGTCTTATGTCCATGTGCAAAAAGAAGGGAGAGGCGGAATGCTACAGAGGCGTTGGATGATCTGTCGGATGATTCTGATACCAACACTCTGGGCCTTTCCGCTCAGGACCTGAGGGACCCTGCAGCTATTGTGAGTCGATGGAACTTTTCTTTTTCTTTTCGTATCCATTTCATGCCATGGTGCATGATCACTGGTTGTTTACCTGCACGTGATCTGTGTCTTGACAACAGGTGATGGCCTTCAAACAAGGAGAGCACCAGGAGAAAGACGCACTACTAAGGTTGCAGCAAATGAACATGTGTAAAACTGGAAATATTTCTGCAAGTTGCAAGGAGAATGGGAGGTGGGATGACGCCATGGAGACGGACACATCCAGCCACTCAGAGAACTCTGTAAAAGAGAACGGCAGCAGCAGCAACCACACAGGCACCACTCCTCCTCAGTCAGTGTGTGTGTGCGGCGGGCAGCCTTGTGCTCCTCAACTCCGTTGCCGTCTCTGTAAGGACTGGTTCCATGGCAGTTGTGTCCCTTTCCCCTCCCTGCTCCCCTCCTCTGGACAACTGACTAACCCCCTCTGCTGGTGGGACTGGGACTCGCGTTTCTTGTGTCCGCGGTGCCAGCGGTCGCGACGCCCTCGCCTGGAAACAATCCTGGCGTTACTCGTCGCCCTGCAGAGGCTACCAGTGCGTCTGCCTGAAGGGGAAGCACTGCAGTGCCTCACAGAGAGGGCCATCACCTGGCAGGGCCGAGCTAAAGAGGCACTGGAGACGACAGAGCTGCAGCAGGCTCTGCAGAAGCTGCAGGAACTCAAAGACACTCTGGAGTGTGAAGCAGAGAAAGAGGAAGACATGGAAAAGAAGACTGAAAAGACTTCAGTCATTGTTTTGTCAGACTCTGAAGGAGGGGAAGGAGATGATGTCATTGATCTGACAGATTCACCCAAAAAGAACACAAAACAAAGCAACGGCATTCAGGTTAACACCCACTTCCTCTTGTATCTATGCACTGTAGACTTATCACTGCAAACTGTACAGAATATACTGTTTTTACCTGTTTTAACACAGCTCATCTTCCCACAGGCTGGATGTGAAAATGGCATCAACAAGAAGTCGAATGTTACAGGTAATATTTTGTGTTAATTTCCACCAGAGGTTGTTTTTTTATTTTCATTCACTCTCTACTGCAGACACCAGTCATGTCAAACATTGCTCTGTGTATAACTTTCAGGTGTGGGGTCTCTGCTGCCTCTGCTGCCTTTACTAAAAGGCCAGGTGGTGGAGCTTTCCCCAGCCACCGTGACCCAGCTGGAGGAGCTGCAGCTGGAAGGAGATCTGCTGGAGGTTTCCTTGGACCAGACAAACGCCATCCACAGAGTTCTCCAAGCGACATCTGTCCCACAGAGAGGAACACTGTACACACTCATTCAGGTCTGGAAAAGAAACAGTTCATGAATAAATAACAATAACCTCATAAAACTCAGATAAGAGTGCTGGCAACATAGCATCAATATAATCAAAAAGGGACATTAAACATGTAATATTAAACTGAAGAATAAAATGTTAATGCAAAACATTAACTGCACCTACAGTCAGGTCTGAAAACACTACCCAGTTTGGGAAAAAATAGAAAAGCACTATTACTACAGTAGTGCTGTGGGTGAAAGTATTTGTCCTCCCTCATTCCATTATGATTGACATGCTGACTCATAGTTCATAGAGAGTGAGCAGATGAAGTAGATTAAACACTCATGTCTGTTTGAAACAGGGAGCTACCACCAGGTTGTTTTGATTTTGCACAACACGGATACAATGTTAATTTGTGAATTCAATTCACAACAAATAACCATCTGAGTTAGATGGACAAATGAAATCATTTGTAAGATGAAAACCTGTAAAAAAAACCTCACATTTTTGAAACATTAAGTTTGTTTTCTTTAATTTCTTATCCTCCGTTCATTACAAAACACATGAATAATAATTTTAAGTATGTACTGTATGTTTTCAGATGAGAAAGTTATTTACTACAGCTGAAAGGTGCTTGAAATAGACATTGAAAGTGCTTGAAAAGAGCTTGAATTTGACCTTTTAGAAAATGTGTATGTGCCATATAATGAGTATATTTTCCTCCAGGCTCACTGTTTGGCCTTGTCCAGTCTTAATCCTAATCTGAGGTTTCAGGGGCATTTGCTGTTGATATAAATTAAGCTATTCCTTGACTTGATTGGTTAAGATAAAGTATTTAAATCAGTGATGAAGTAGTAATTGTGTTGAGTTTCACCGTCTAAGGGTTCAACTCTATATAATTGAATTTCAACATCACGTGGGGAAATGAGTTGCAGTGTTTTGTTACATTTCAGTTTTCCCCTCTAATGCAAGGCATTCCACAACACAAGGGCAACTGTATCGTACATAAAAAAAAATAATTCACATTTAAACTTTGGAAACTTTAAATGTACAATTTAAACAAGACCATCAACATAAATAAAACGGAGTAATAAAATGAATGGAAGAAAACAAAAAGGTTGATTATATGGAGCATAAAATGTGACAGTGCAGCATAAAATGTGTCAATTAAAAGAATGTTATGTGCAGAAGATCAAGATTTAGAAATGCTTTAAAGAGTTAAATCATAATCTCATGAGAGAATCAGTATTCTTAACCTGTATTTAAAAAATATTCACATTTAGTGCTGATTTCAGTTCTTCTGGTAGTTTGTTCCTCTTGTGTGCAGCACAACCACTATATTCTGTTTGAACTCTGGGCTTGACTATCTGACCTAAATCAGTAGATCTCCAAGCTCTATGAGGTGTATATTGTTTTAATGTCATTATAATGTCATGTCAGTGTTTCCCACTGCCCTGCGCGTTTTCGATGTTTCGATGTTTCCCTGCTCCAACACACCTGATTCAAATCAGCTCGTCATCAAGCTCTGACGAAGCCTGATAACGACCCGTTCATTTGAATCAGGTGTGTTGGAGCGAAGCATTTAGTGATTTGTAGAATCTATCGAAAAGTCTATTCTATAAGTGACTGGAAGCCAGTGTAAAGACTAATATCCAACACCGCACACCCCCAGATTGAGCTCGCGGAGCAGAGACGAAACAGCCGCGGCCGAACCAAGGAGTCCAAAAGGAAGCGAAAGAGCCACAGAGGGGGCAGTGGAGAGGCAGCAGGAGAACAGTCACTGAAAGCCTCGGAGTCCAAGAAAACCTGTCCTCTCAGCCACAGCCCCTCCCCTCACCTACCTGTTCAGACCCATGCAGAGGTAACGGCCCCCTGTTTTTACCAGGACTATAAATATGTTCTTCTCATTTTCAGGAAGTGACTGAATTCTTTTTTTTATCTTTTGACAGATTTTGTGATGTAGTCGACGCTGGAGCTCTGTTAAATTGGACACGTCAGAAGAGCTGAAGAGACAGAGCACTCTGTGCCAGAAACCCATGTCAAGCTATAGAAAGATGCAGGACATCCCCCCCTTTTCTCCCCTACTCCTCCGCCCTCCTCATCTGTCATTGATACATTCAGACACTAACAGAGCAATGACTCTTCTTCTACACTCCATTGCCTCATGCATAACTCCGACGTATCTTGTCCCATCACCTATTCCCAGACTCCTCGTCCTCCCCCACACTTTATCCTCCCTGGATCCGTTTCCACCCCCCTCTGTGAACATGTTAGGACAGGTGTGGGACTTGATGTGATAGGAATGTCATTGGTCTAGAGTCGTCTCTGAGGTCAAGTCAGTATGGTATGTTATCCCAATTGTATTAAACGCTTGTTCAACCGGAGCCTGCGTCAGCGTTGGCAGTTTGCCGTTTCACTTCACTCGAGGTCATCGTCTGGACGCTGGAGAAGCTGTCGGGTCACGCGGGACAGTCGGTGTCCGGGTGCGTGAATGCTGAAGCCGAGGTGCGGCACAGTGTTCTGAAGGCTGGTCGTAGATTACAGCGCCGTGGTTACACTTGTATTTTTTTAGTTGTACTGAATCTTGTGTTTGGTGCAGTTCTGAGGGGATATGCATTTTTTGAATAAACTGAGTACATTTTGGGAAGTGTTATAAACAGGCATTAATGTTTTTGGTGCTACTCTCCCAAAATGAATATCTGTACCTCCTTTTGTTGTTCACCTCTGTTTTCCTTCATTTTTTTAAGCCCCACCCCCCATCCTTATGACTCCACCCTTTTTATTCCTTTCCACTTGGCCTTTTGTCTCTCTCTTTACAGATTTAAGGTAACTTCACTGTAACTCACTTTGTCACAGATTATTTTGTTTTCTGGGTTAAAATTATATTATTATTATTATTATTATTATTGATATTGCAGACACGCAGTTGTCGTGAGTTTGTGTATAAACTTTTCATTTAAATGTTGCCTTTGTTTCTTTTCACTCTTGTTAGAAAAATAAAGGTTTAGAATTGTTTAGGAAATGTCGACTCATCCGTTTCTAAAGATCCGTGATCGAATCGCCGCGCCCAATTGAGTAAAACCGACAACAGTTTTTCATGATCACAGCGTTTATTTAGAAAAGCTTTCACTGCAAAATGGCAGACACTGGACGTCACAATATTCAACAAACAAATACACCATGTGTTTCTTTTTCTTTATGCAATGAACACATTCATAGAAAGACATTCACAATTACATTATTATGTTAAAGGCGCGTGGTCTCAAATTACAAGGTGTCAATATCAAAACATGCATCTAAGCCAAATGGAAAAAAATCAGCTTCTGTGTTTCTGAGAGAGCATCGGATTAAAAAGTCAAAACACATTTCTCAATCTGATTTGGAAATGCATCAGACAGGACATGGATAGTAGTTATTTGCATTGAACTTGACGTGAGATCACACTGTGACTGATGACAAAAGTGTAACAGCAGTACATTTTGACCTATGTAAAGCAGAATTGACATTGTGCTTTCTGTGTTTTTTTATTTTTTATTTTTATTTTTTTAATTTCTCGATATGGCCTGTCAGAATCTGTGCTTCAACATGAACTCTCTTAGCTACAGTATTTCAGTCCTTAAGACTTGGAAAGTTGTGCTGTAAATCAGCCTGAAACAAAGGCACGGCTCAGCTCGTCATTGTCAAAAAGCCTTTGTGCTGCGACAGCAAATGTTGCATTTGTACATGCAGACGACAGGAATAAGGAAAAATGTCTCTACTACATTAACTGACACATGATGTTGCTTTGAAAAACAGATCCTGAATGGACACTAACTATACAATTTCATGGCACAGAAGTGTTTTCTTTTTTCACAGCTGCATGGTTCCTGAACACGCATCAGACTTTTGTCTCCTCTGTCATTCTTGGGTTTTCTTTTTTTCAAAGAAGGTTGTACAACACGTGTCTAATGGCTGAACAGCAGGTGGTGCCATCCATCACCGCATCTCTTCCTCGTCTAGATACACTTCATGAATGACAATTCCCGCTGCAGCGTTCTCACTCTGAAAAATGTAAGTATGTTCAGTTCCACCTCATCTCCCAGCAGGCCTCACTCACTCATCTTCTATCACTTTATCCTCCACTTTAGGGAGACGTGTGTGCCGTTGGTGCCAAAACCAGCTGACACAATGGAAGGGCGGGATCACACCCTGGACCGGTCCCCAAACAGGCCTGTTTTCTTTTAATTCATCTAATTTGGATGAAATGCGTCACACGTGGAAAGTAAAACATCATGAAATGACTGGAAAGCATTTTCCTGACTGGTTTACATCCACACAGTCAGACACATTTTTAAAAGGCCCAGTGTGTAAAATGTAGGTGAAATTATTTTCATTTGGCAGCAAAGTAAAATAAAAATAATGACACAGTCGCCTGATTGTATGAATTGTTGCTTTTCATTGTGACAGTTAATGTAAATGAGTCTGTTGAGTCAGAGGCTGATTCAGCTGCAACATGCAACTGTACCATTAACTGCTGCTACGTTTTATACACTGTGCCTTCATGACAAATACACTGTGACTTGAGTGAATATGAATTTGTGATTATGCAATGAAGGGTGGCTTCACCGCAGTGCTATTGTAAATATGCGTGTGTGATTTGTTTCTTCATTTTTGGAAGATGTGATTGTTACTGGACACACGAACCCTGACAGTCTCAGTCATGTGCTTCTTCTCTCTCCAGTCCAACGATTTAAGGTGTGCTATTTTAAATCTCCATCGCTGACGTCCGTGTCAGAGTGTCGCTGCACTGCTGCAGACGAAAGTTTGTGCTCAGATGTACTGAAGGAGGCTGTGTTCATCCTTTTGGCTCTATCTAAACATTTCTTATCTAAACATTTCTTATCTCTCCCTGGCTCTCTGCTTCCAACCTTGGCTGTTATTCAATCTCAGACTGTGGTGACAGATAACAGGGGGTTATAGACTTTCTTCCCGTCAGCAGACCTGGCCCCATGAGCCAACAGCTCCTGTATCGTGATCCAGTTGTCCAGGATTCTGCGACTGCGCTTCTTCATGCTCCTGCGGTGGCAAAGCTCCAGGATAGTGTTCGCTTCCTGCTGCTGTGTCGCCCCCTGCTGTCCACCACTGCCACCCTGCTCCCTCTCGCGCTCCCTAAGACAGTCGAGGCGGCTCTGCACCATGAACTCTCGGCGCCGCCGCTGCTCTCGGGCCTTCTGTAGCTGCTGCTTGCGCTCCTCCTTGCTCCAGTAGCGGCCCATCTTCATTTCACTGACGGCATCGTCGTCCGTCGTCATACCGCTGCGCTCTTCTCTGATCTTCATGGCGCGCGCCTTCAGGAGACGATCCCTCACCGGCCGCTTGGCCACGTAGCGCGAGCCATCGCTGCGGATCTTCACCTTCCACTCCATACGAGGGGAGGTAGGCATCATAGAAGGGGACAAGGGTAATGGTTCGGCAGATGGAGCCTGAGCAACACCTTTACATGTGCTCCCCAAGCTCATCGGGCTGGCATCTCCCTCAGTCTCCATGCTGCCCTCTCTGAGAGTCCCTCTGAGTCCACCAAGCTGCTCGGTGGTGGACAGAGACCTCAGTTGCATGCAGCTCAGGTAGCGCGGAGGTGGATTTGTTTCAGTTTGACGACGGGACAGGTAGGGGCTGTTTTCTGCACTGCGTCCGCCAGACCTCTCTGCTGTCACGCTGGCTTTTGGGTTACGCCTCATCCCACCATCTGAGCCCCTCCTTGCTCCTCCATCCCGGGACAGTGACCTAACTTTAGCTCCAGGACTGGATGTCTTAGCATCAGCTGCTCTTCTGTGAGTGTGTGAGTAAAGTTGGTTCAAGTTCACTTGTACCCCATCCCCTCTTTCGGGCCTGGTTCCCTTCTCTTTCTGCCTGGTGGATGTTGAACACTGCATACCTGCTGAGTAAAGAGACTCTCCTCCATCCAGGCTCTGTTTAGAATGTGATGGGTACTGTTCTTGGACCAGAGGTGTGCTCCTGCAACTTTCCCCTCCAGTGTTGTAGGCACTCGTACTGTCTTTATCTGAGCGCTCTCTCTCTGGAAGCTCGTTGATATCTGACAGAGCGTGGTGACAGGTGTCCTCACTGACCAACGTACCTGCACTTGCTCCATTCTTTTCCTCTAGAGGCCAAGCCTTCAGACATCGCTCCCTCAGCTGCTGCATCTTCTGTGCCCTCAGGATGTTACGACACTTGAACTCCAAGTGGCGCAGTTCCTCTTCCAGTAGAGCCATCTCGTGCTGCGTCAGGCTCTCATTCCTATTCACATCCAGTGGGACACAGCCCCCATCTTGTATCTGCAGGGCGCTACTGTTCTTCTCATAGTAACACTTGATCTCCAGCAGCTCTTTGTACCTCTCACACTCCTCCTCCGTCAGCCCAGGCATCATCACCCTCATCGGATCTGCCATGTAGCTCCTCTCCAGTCGCTCCACCTGTTCCAACCCACCTCCACTGACGCAATCCAACCCTAAGAGGGAGTCAGTGCTGAACTGGAGGTCCTGGGACTGCAGCAAGGGCGGACTGTCCCCTCTACTCGACAAAAACTTACGCATGCTGCCAGGTGTGTTGGTGGCGTTTGTGTTGGAGGCACTCGTGTGGTCGTCTCCCAGGAGGTCGTGTTCCGACGACTCTTCGTAGCGCGTGCTTTCGTCTGTGCGTCCCACCCCACTGTCCAGCTCCTGGCTGTTGCTCAGCACGGTCTGCAGCAAATCAGGCGAATCCCTGCTTAGCGAGAAACCGTGACCACCTGGTCCACCTCTACCCGCAACGGCATCTGGTCCAGCGCCGAGGATAGAGGTGCTGTTTCTCGCTGTGTGGCTGTTGGACAGATGGACCTCGTTGTCCAGTGGATCCAGGTCCAACTCATCTGGGTCCAGCTGGTTGTCATTCTGTCAAAGAAAGGTCATTGTTGAAGAAAACATAAGAAAAAGGAAAACTTTATACTTGATGGCAACAAACTGTGTCTCTTGTTTTTGGGTAGAAGAGATGAGTCTAATTGTGTGATTTTATTGTTATTTGATCAGAACAACACTGACCTATCAAAAAAGCCCATTAACACAAATCCAAAACATCACGATCGTTTGTTCAGAATCAGGATTCTGGTCAACTATTATATAGACGGTGAACAAAAACTGTGAAATTGAGGGTAAGGGAAACAATAAACAGGCCACACGGTTACGTGTAGTGGTTAGAACTCTTGCCTTTGCTGCAAGAAGACCCAGGTTTCATGACCGGGTCAGAACAAGGGCCTTTCTACATGGAGTTTACATGTTCTCCCCATGTGTGCGTGGCTTTTCTCTGGGTTCTCCGGTTTCCTCCCACAGTCCAAAAACATGCAGATTTGGGGATTAGGCAAAATTTGACATTCTAAATTGACCATAGATGGTTGTTTGTCTCTATGTGGTTCTGTGATGGAGTACCTGTCCCACATGTCAGCTAGGATTCACCCTCATGTGGAGAATAAAGCGGTTAGAAGATGAATGAATGAAAACAATAAACAGTGAGCTAAGAAAAAGAAAAAGCTGTGTGGAAAATGTGTGATAACCCACTAACCCCCAATCCTTAAAACCAGTCGAGTTCTTTCGTTCTCTTTTGCACATTTGTACAACGACGGTAAACGGTAGTTTTCATTTCCGTCACTAGATGGAGTAAGAGCAGCGTGACAGTCTCACGCCATGTTAACGCCTGCAACAGCTTTTAGTTTCAACTGAATCACCAAAATAAAATAAAAATCTAACAAAGAAACATGTATATATATATATATATATATATGTTCTACTTGATGGTAAAGGGATTAGTTTTATAGTTTATTTTAATAGAGGATGAAATGCTGACATTCACACATGAATAGTTTTTGGTGTTTGTTTTTCTAATCTGTTTACTTTTCTGTTCTGTTCAGGGACTGATCAAATATAACGCAAATACTTGTGCTCAAATTAGTAAACAACCCACTCCTCACAGTGGAGTTCATCTCGGCTAATTGGTTTGATTTGCATGTGAATTGTGTGCAGATTGCGAGATGAAGTATTGATTATCATCATCCTCTTCATTCTTATCCTTCGACAACCACTTTGACTTGGCTCTCTCTCTCTTTCTCCCCAAAGACAACAGCTCTAGCTTTAATCTCTGCGTGCGCGTTTTCCTCTGATGGTTCTCTTTCTCTCACGCTCTCACGCATCTTAATGTGGGAATGTGCCTCGGCAATATAAATCTCATCAGCCTTTTCACAGGTAGTGCTCATCTCTCCAAAAGCAAGGACATGTTTAAACAGAGAAGAAGTGTGCGTTTGTGTGTGTGTGTTTTTCGTCCATTTTAATGAGTGCCTCTTAAATCTGCCCTCGAACTCCATCTGTACAAATGCAGCCAGCATACAGATCTTTGTCTGTCTGACGGTGAATAATAATAATAATAAAAAAAAATCACTTTTAATTCACAAACACTGTGCACAAAGTGTATTGAGGAGCATCCGGTGTGCACAATGGCCTCATCTGCAGCAAGAATGACCTTGAGGGAAACAAAGCAGGGCCACATTAGCACCAGGAGTATGAGCACTATTTGTCTCTGCCGCTCTCTTCATGCAATCTGTGTTTACCATCATGTTTTCATGCCTCCTTACGCAGGTCACCTCGTAACCATGTTAGATCGGAGCAGAGAACCGTGCACGCTCACGTGTTCTGCTTTTATTTTCTTTCTTCTGCTTTAAACTGACCTTGTGTTATCAAATATTATTATGGAGTATAGTCACTATACATGCAGCATATGAAATAAATCCACATGTTTCAATTTAAACATTGAATTAAAAGGAGAAGAATGTTTTTTAGGTTAATATAAAGACAGAGTGTTGCAGTTTTCCCTGAAGACTGTGTATAATTCCATCATTTCCTCACCTCTATCTCGGGTCGTGCGAGGAGTAAGGAGACATTAGTGCTGTCCTCTCGGGTGAGAATAGCTACTGCTTCCTCTCTGTCCTGGACGTCCATTCCATTTATCTGACAGAGGAAGAGAATAATGAAACTGAGTTAATGTCAGATAATGTGAGACCATTTGCACGAAGGCTGGATTCAATTAATTCAACTCATTTCAGGAAACGTGATTTCTTTAGAATTTGAAAATTGAAGAAAAAAAATCTCTTAAAGCTTAAGGTGAGGGCGATGACCTTCAGTCTATCATGAAAGGATTGAGAATGAATGCTGCACTATTAGCAACCTCATGTGATAAACCTGTATTATATATATCTATCTATTTTTTGTAAATCGGTACATCTACCTGCCTGCCTGCCTACCTAACCCTAACCCTACCTACCTGCTACCTATCTCCCTACCTACCTACCTCCTATCTACCTATATCCTACCTGCTACCTCCTACCTACATCCTACCTACCTACCTAACCCTAACCCTAACTACCTACCTACCTGCTTCCTCCTACCTACATCCTACCTACCTACCCACCTACCTCCTATCTACCTATCTACCTCCTATCTACCTGCCTACATCCTTCCTATCTATCTGTCTGTCTGTCTGTCTGTCTGTCTATCTATCTATCTATCTATCTATCTATCTATCTATCTATCTATCTATCTATCTATCTATCTATCTATCTATCTATCTATCTATCTATCTATCCATCCATCCATCCATCCATCCATCCATCCATCCATCCATCCATCCAACCATCTATCTGAAGAGTCATATTGACGTTTCAGAGATGCACACCTGTAGTATTCTGTCTCCCTTGCGGATGCGACCGTCCATGGCAGCGATACTGTTGGGGTTCACCTGGAAGAAACAGAAAGATTTAGTTTTTCAGGGTGAGGTGAGTGACTGTGAGAGAACTGTTTGAACACTTGATTTCACACCACTGTGTTTACCTCTCCCACATATATCCCCAGGTCCTCCTCATCATCGGTTCTGTAGCACACTGTCAGGCCGAGTTTATCCTGCTGACGAGACTTGCACAGGTTCACCTCCTGCCGCGAAGGAAAAGTTCGATTCTGTCAGACGCAGAACAGTGGGGCTGCGTTCTGTGCGAGATGTCGACTTGCTAATGGGCTCTTACCTCATACTCCAGCTCGTCCTGCCTGTCCACTTCATGCTGAGTGATATCGAAGTAGTCGGTGGGGTCGTAGTAAACAGGCTCTACAAAGCTGAGGAAGAGAAGATTCGGGATATGACTTCAAATGTGTGAAATAAAACTAGAACCAAAGCAGCAGATGAGTTCTGGTGTCAGTTGGACACTGTTGTAATGTAAGAAAGTACAAATACTTTGTTTCTGTACTTAAGATCAAAATTCACCTGTCTGTACTTGTTATTTATATTTCTAGCAACTTTTACTTTTACTCCACTACATTTCCTCTAACTATCTTTGTTACTCATTACTACCAAATAAAATCAGAAGAAGAAGAAGAGTTGGTATTATGGTCTGTATTTATATAGACAATCCTTACTTACTTTTTTGATATTTTTACTTATAAAACTTAAGTACATATATATATATATATATATATATATATATACATACATATACATATACATACACTTTTACAAAAAAAAACTTTTACTTAAGTAATATTATAAAAAAGTAACTTCATCTTCTACCAAAGTCATTTTCTGTTAAGATACTTGTACTTTTACTCAAGTATCCCTTTTAGGTACTTTATACTAGACTGCAGTTGGGCATGCGGGACACGACTCCAACTCACAGTTCATCGAATAGATATGGCTCCAGTAATGGTGGCAGGGGAGGGGACGGAGGAGGGTCAGGTGGGGGTGGAGCTCCACAGGGATGCTGGCCGCTCTTGTTAAGAGTCAACATATGCTGGAAACTGATGTCTGTTTGGGTGCAGCTGTCCACACAGTCAGCCATGCCCATGGTCACTAGCCCTAATCCTCCTCCAGCTGCAGCTCCTGCTTGACCCGCCCGTCTGCGGGCCCCCCGCCTCAGTATGTTGGCCAGTACTGGGTCCCGTATGTCCAGAGTGGGATCCCCAGAGAGCCGGGACAGCTCCTTCCCGTTCACCTGGAAAACAAAATCCATCAAGGTCAAAGAGATGGAAGAAAATCGATTCCATGAAAACAAATGACCACATCTTGTGGCACAGATGTATGATGTAGTTAGTTTACCTTCATTCTAGACATTGAGTTACTACAAATAAATACCCAAGACACACACAGGGCTTTCAAAAAAATAAAAAGACAAACAAGACAGGAGGAATAGACAGGTTTTATCAGAGTTAGTTAAAGACAGGAAACAGGACGGCAAACTACAGCTACAAACCTAAAATAAAGAGGTTATATTAGGGAACAGAAACGTGGGGAAAAACATTTCAACACATTTCAACAGCACAGAACACGAAGACGAACAGAAAACTGTTAAACCAAAGACCTTTAGTCGACCATCGGCATCAAAAGAGCGCAGCATGTCGTTTATGTGACCCTTCTGTGGAGAAACAACAAAGAAAGCAGGAGAACGGTTGTTTCAGAAAGTTATTACAGTCTTGAGTAGAACACGTTGCTTCTTTTCATTAAGAGAAAGGAAAGAGGAAAAAGGCACACATTTGAGAAGAGTCATTAAATTGACTTGTGTTTTGTACATAACATTTGCATACTCGTCTCTTGGTGAGCACTTTCCAGCAAAACATTGTTATCTTTCTTTTGTGTGAATTAGAAATGAGGTTTTTTTTTTCTCCACAAATACGTTTGGATTAAAAAAAAAAAACCTAATTATATTCTGGAAAAAAGGAAAATGTGTTTCAAAAGTACTAATGTAATTTGTTCTGGGGCCTCGTACTTTCAGATTGGAAGACGGGAAACATTTCTAGTTGAGACATGTTCTGCTTGAATTTGAATGTGTGAATGTAGACCAGAATTATTAAGTGGAAATTTGCAACCACAAGGTCTATTTGAATAGTTTGTGTGTCAAAGTAAAAGGGGACACTTTGTTAAGATGTGTAAATATCAGTACATGTGTTACTGGTGAAGAGTAAATGAAAACAACTGAGTATGGAATGATGCAGCTGCTCTAAACGTCTATCAAATCATAGTACAATATGTGAACATCATCAAAAAAGAAAAATATGTTGTATCCATTTATGCACGTTATGTATATGACTTGCATTTGATAAATAAAAGTTATAAAAAAAAAATAAAAAATAAATATGTGAACATCATCTCTGCAAAGGTTGCCTTTGATCAAGTGAAGCAAAACTAAATTAGAGAGGTTTTAGTGCAGAAAGTACAGACGAGGTCTCATCAGTGCCATTTGTATTTTCTCATGCATAAAACTACATATTTCTTTTTCTTTCTTTTTTTAAATCACAATGAGTGTTCAATAAAAACAGTTTATGACTTTGTTTTAAAGTTCAAATAGTTCTATTTTCCATTCCAAAAGCGAACACAAGATGGCAGGACTGAGCCAAAATGAGATTGACAGCACTGTCAGCCAATCAGAATCAGCAGAACGCCGACATGTGACCAGGACAGGCTGCTGCTGCATATGGAGATCATAATGCTTCCCCCAGGGTCCTAATGATTTGAGTGTAAAACAGGAAGTGTGTCTGGCCAGATCAACTTTTGACGGAGAAACATCAAAGGTAAGAGCAGATTTAACAGCAGTCGTAAGGTGATAAGATTTCTGTTGTCTTTATTCTTTGGCTTTTCTTTTTTTAAATCTCTGTGGTGCTTTTGTTGTTGAGTAGTTTGACTTATATCCTCAGAGTCTGTGGAGTCTCTGCTTTCATTCGCGCTGTATGTTGTGTGTTCAGGATAAAGTGTCGTAGCGTTAGATCCAGAAACTTAGCGAATGCGTGAGTTGACAGCAGTGCCGAACGGAGTTTGACATGTCGTCATGCATTTAGTTGTTATTTGAGCTGTGTTTGTGACATTTAAAATATGGAGTCGATAACCATAGCCCAGCTGTTTAATTTGATGTGCAACAATAACTATATTCTGTTTAGTGCAGTATTCCACAATATTTTTACCCAGCGCCTCTCTGGGTCCCCCAATTGGGGGGGACTTGGGCTTAATATTTAGTTTTTTTCTAACTTTCTGCCAATAAATCGCCTTAAACGTTACACACTGGACCTTCACATGGGTTACTGCATAGCTGTCGGATAAGGCTTGGTATAAAATGGAATTTAATACAATTTATTTTTATTTTTTTCCCTTATTTAAACATTTTAAACGTGTGTTTTTGCACAGTTCACGTCACTACGGGTGAGAGACTGTAAAACTTTTTATGCCGTTTTCTTTAATGCCACATGTTTATTTATTGTGGTATAACAATAACCCTGCTATCACAATAAATTACAATTTATTGCTGGGATGTATTTGTAAAAGAGAGAACAAATACAACCAGTAATGCATGTCATAAACATGTGGCATTAAAAAAGTGCATAAAAAGTCCAACTCATTTAAAAGCCAAATTAAAATGATTTATTCATCTTTTGTTTAACATGAAGTTAGTCTGGGTTATGTAGATAATCCTTTACATTTCCTTTAACGATAACCTTACTCATACAGCTTTCTGTTGTTGTTGAGGCCTCTAATTCATTATAGAAACCTTGTGTGAGTAAAATCAGTTCTCTAGAATGAATTTGATGCGAGTCAGAGAGTAACACGATGTTAGTAACAGTAACTGTGCCAGACGGCCTTTGTAGAATCTCATTCATGTGCACAGTCGCTGACCTTGACTGTCTCCACATCTTTACCACCCGGCCTCCCTCTCTCCTCTCATGTCCTTCCAGTAATTGCATGTCAAATCAATGTTCCCTTGTGCAGCCGAGCACAAAAACGTTTTTGCTACATACAGAACCGTTTCTCCCTACTTCTTCTTTTTTTTTTTTATTATTAATAATGTATATGGTTCTCTCTCATCCCGCTCCAACAACACCACGACCGCTCCTCTGGTGCATCTTTCCTCCTTTGCCATTGTGTTTCAATGCAAACATTAATTTCCCTCCTGTCCTTTTATCTGCCGCTGCCTATATGTTCACTCTTGCTTCCTCTCATCCCTGGTCTCTCCAGACTCTGGCTTTCTTTGGCCGCGCTGCCTCAGCAGTTCTGTCTGTTGTGTCCCTTCCCTGCAGATGATAACTCACACTCCTCTGGTTCTATCTATTTCCAGCTCTCCATCTTCTCCAAGTCTGTGTGTGTGTTTGTGCCCCCTCACGCTAATGTTCCTTCATAAATCTCGCTGTCTTTCTTAATGAGCCTCTTCTCTTGGAGACAAATAAGGTGCTTCCTCTCTGTTGATGATGAAGGAATTAACGCCGTGTAGCATGTATGGGGAGATTAGAGGAATACACTGGGTAACATCACCAACTCACCAAAGATCGTTTGTGCTTCAGTGCACTGTTCTCATGACCACATGGCTAATCTCTGCAGGATTAGAGAGGCTAATAGAAAAGTGCTCCATGAGGTCATGAGTGACAAGTATGAATACTGATAGAGAAGAGAGGCCGACTTCTCATTCATTATCAATGAGAGGTGCTGAGATTGCTTTGAAGAAGACTCCACGCGGGGTAATGGTTGATGTGTGTTAGACAGCTTTTTCGGGAATCCATTAACCTCGGACGTGTGCTGCTCTCTATCATCTCTGGGTTACTGGGTCACGGCATACAGCTGCTGTTAATGAGCTGCACAATATGCAAGTGATGGAGAACCAAACCCCACCCTTATTCTCCATATGTCTGTTAACCCTTAGGTAAATAATACGCAACTCCTAATATGGTCATCCTGGGAGTGTGTGTTTATAGGTCACATCTTCAGGCTTTGCAAAATGCATTTTTTGTCTTCTTATGTGTTGTTGAGTCAAAGATATGACTCATTTTATGTGATTATTAGAGATTAGTAGTGATAATTGTACAGAAGTCACAAAAATGTTATTTTTGTTTTTATAAAAACGAGCCACATTTGACAAATTCAATCCGATTAATCCGAATTAAATATATATTTTCATCAGATTGCCTATCAGTTGTGCTAACAAAAAAAAGGATATAAGACACTCTATATTGCACATTCTTATAGCCTCTGTATACGTTTAACTTTGTAATGTTGTTCTCAGGATTAAAAATAGAGCTGAAATTTGGAGGAAAATAAATTCGCAGGTGGTGGGCTGTGGTGACTGTGGAGCTGAGGGCGGGGACAGGGCCAAGATGTGAGTGAAGACATGAAAGAGACGCACAAAGTTCAAAGTGTAGAAAGAAAGAGAGACAACGAGTGCACGGAGGAGACGGGGGGGAGGGTGGGAGGTGAGGAGAGGGTAATGATGCAGAAGCAATGAGGAAAACAAGCTTTCAAGGAACTGCCGGGTGAATGCAAATAGGTTTGAGCTCTTGTATGTAAACACACAGACGCGCGTGACAGAAACTTGTGTGGAATTAACTAGTCGACGCATTATTAGGTTTTATCTGAAAGCTCTTTAAGGAGCAAATGAATGTGCAGTACAACAGGATGAGACATGGCTACAAATGATCCCACACACACTCTATGTGAGGAAGAACAACACTGTCACAGTCTTAATCTTAATTGTGGTAATTCATGTTTTTTTTTTCATGAAAAAGCATCTCATGCATGGCTCACACCTTCTCCCCCCAAACACATTGAATTCCACTCGTTCAGTAATTGATTTTTCTCATCGTGGGTGCTTTGAAGCCTGGAGCAGCAACATCCTCAGCAAATCAATTAATTTGAAGACGGCGTTGACCCGCTCAGACTATATAACCCCTGTTGTCTGATATTGCAGATCTCATTTAAATATACACACGGGGGGGGGGGAGTGTTTTTAACCGTCTATTATTAACTGATAACACTGTGAGAAGAAGATATTGATTCAAAGGCAGCTCAGAGAATCTTTGAAATGATGCTGATGAAGCTAATAAGTCGCAGTGGGAATACGGAGTATATGAATATGCATTCACGTACAATGCATTCATCATTCACATGACCAGAATTGTTGTGTTGGTAATGATGATAGAACAACATTTTAAAAAACTAAAAAAAATGCTCAATACTGAAGGAAATGACCTTAGAATAAATGGCATCCACCTTCTATTTTTCTTTTCCATTTCACTCCTCTGTGCTATGAATGAATGATTGAGGAGTGAGACATTCTCTTCATCCTCACACCCCCTGATGTGTTGTCTACATGTCAGTCAGTCACAAGTCTGCAGGTGGCAAAGATCAGGAAGCTGTCAGACAGTACTACGCTGTTGTATGATTTGTGATGAGGAAATTTAACTCCACCCGTTATCATTCACAGACAGATGCTGGTAAATAATAATAATTAAACGTTATTCCGCTTAAATAGCCACATATTCATTCTTGATGAACAAACTCATGAATTCATATACATATACATATCTATATATATATATATATATATACATATGTATATGTATATGTATATGTATATGTGTATAAGTGTATATATATATATATATATAAATATATAAATATATACTGTACTTAAGTGACATTTTGATGATGCTTCTTTTGCACTTTTACTTGCCTGCCTATTGGAAATATTTGGAGACAATGAAGGACAATAAAACAACAAATATTATATAATACGGTTGAAAATAGTGTGTGCTATGCCAAAGTTGTAAAACAACGTATTTATTTAATTTCTTTGTATTTATTTCTTTTTTTATTGCTCTATTTATATGCAGTGCTTACATAGTAGATTCTATTGTATACGGGAGCTAAACATGGCAATTCATCGAATAATGGAAGAATATATATATATATGTATATATATATATATATGTATGTATATATATATATATACATACAGACATATATATACTATATATATATATACATACAGACATATATATACTATATATATATATATATACATACAGACATATATATACTATATATATATATATATACATACATATACATACATATATACATATGTATGTATATGTATGTACATACATATATACATATATGTATATGTATGTACATACATATATATGTATTAGTTTCTTGGTTCAAAAATGTCTGAAAATGGTGAAAAGTGCTGATCAGACCAATGAATCAATTGTCAAAACAGTTGGTTATTAATTTTCTGGTTCATTGTTGCAGCTTCACCTGTAAACACTAGAGAGAGGACAAAATACAGAACTGGAACACTCTTTTGTTCCAGCACACACCATATACAATCAGGTGTTCCTTTTATTTTGACCGCCTTCACTCACTGTGTGCTCTCTTCTCTGTCTACCCGGTGACTATCATCATCGGCTTGTTAGTGTGCATTGATTCCCATATGTTTCCGCGTGTATTTGGGAATGAAGGCACATTAGGTTTGTTTAACGATGCTGCATGGTTGCCACGGAAACTGCCTCCTGCTTTACAGTGACCGTGGTAGAAAAGGGAAAAAGAAGGGAGTGGCTGAAGGGCTAGGAGGGAGGGGGGGCAGGAGCTTACTGCAAGAGTGAGTGTGAGGGTCAGGAATTCTGTGAAATGTATGTAAAAAAAAAAAAACCTGGCTGAGTCTGTCAATCATCACACAAAGAAAAAATATGGCTTTTTAACTTGGGTCTGTAGAGAGGCAAGAACTGTGTGTGTGTGTGTGTGTGTGTGTGTGTGTGTGTGTGCCAAGCCCCAACATGAAACATATGTATGTGCGGCAGAGGTCCCCATGTATAATACATGAGTTTTATTCCTTTGGCAAGAGAAGCAAGTGTTTTGATATAGTTAATTTAAACATTCTGTTTTTTCAAGGCTGATGTTGCCGCGAGCTGTTAATGCTGTAGTCATTGTCTAAAGGCACAGTCGTTCTGTATAGACTAATCTGAGCGTCTAATTAAACATGTTAGTTAAGGAAAACACCTCGTAGCCTTAAAACCTCCAAGTGGAAGATGCGTAGCCATGAAATGTGGGCGAGATAAATGTGAGGTTCATGATGATTCCTGTTAATGACCGGACACCTCCGTCTTTGGCTTGGCATGACCGTGGCATTAATCAGCCATCTGCGCAGTAAAATCGCTGGGCTTGTAATGATTACATGTAATAACTGAGATAAAATTTAACGGTCAGAGCAGCATGTTGCCTCTCGGAATTTTGGAATCTTTTGTTCATACATTTTTTGTCTTTCTTTCTTCTTTTGTGCTCTATAAGTTAACACAATATCAATCCCCCTTATAGGGTTTTATTGGATCTTTACTCATTACAGTGCACTAGTTAAACATCTCACAGCCAAGGGCTCTGGCTCTGGTTCAGCGCCCTCTGTGTCTCCTCCAGCCTTGTTGTTGTTTCAGGCTTACTAGACCTCTCTACCACGTATTAGTCACCATGCATACTCTCCTCATGACCACACCTGTCTGGAAGCCATGTTGGGATGCTGCGTCTGACAGAGCTGAAAGTGATTGACAGTTGACCTCACACTGTCACAAGAGCAGATCTTTTTGATTTTTACTTTAAAAGTCTGACCTCTGAATGCAGTCAGAGCCGCTGACCCTCTTAGATACGTTCACTGCTGATGGAATTATAGAGCCTGCTCCAGCTTTTATGATCACATCTCAGACTTCACACAAACACTCACTCATTATTCTCCCCCTCAGAAGTTTGAGAAGTCTTTCAAACCTTTCTATTTACTCCTGCTCCGTGAAGTGCTCAAATCAATTACCTTTTGATAACTGAGGTCAAACGGCAGAAAATCAGCCTGACATTAAAACTGTCTCCCTCTAAGGCTCGTTACTGTGCCTTTAGTCTCTTGCATGTTTCCTCTGTCTCTTGCTGTTGCCTCTGGCACCACACGTGGCCCAGTTAACTGACTCCAACATGCAACAGAGCCCCAGCTGTGGCTCCCGGTGCCACAGATACTCAAAGTGTTGCACCCACGAGTGCTGAGCCGTCGTTCATGCTTACTAAGCACGGGGCCCCTTATTTTCCGGTCTCCACATCTATCACGGAGTCACCGAGCACTGGCTTCCTCTAGCACCGCGCAGCCAGATGAGCTTACTCACATACAGTCTGTGGTCCCAGTTGGCAGGTGGTACTGAGGCGGTAACCGTGGCAACCCCTCTCTTCCATAACACTTTAGCCAAGCTTTAACAGCCCATCCATCCTGCTGCCTCTGTGGCTCTGCACCACTCTACTTTATCTAAGCCAGCATGAAGCTGGGCTCTGTTTCTCTGATGTGATCCTAATCACTGTGAAGTATTATTATCATAATTGTCACTATTATCTTCACTGAATGACTATGAAGTAATTCATACCCTTGTTGAAGCAGTGATGGGTCATTCTTTTGTGTGAGTTCTGCTCAAAGATGAAAACAAATCTGGTACAAAAGGTAGATTTTTTTTTGCAAAGGTGAGAGTTTTAATTAGCTACTGTAATAATATAAACAGATGGTTTATTTTCACTTTTATCTGTACCTCTATCAGTAAAAATAACTGGTCTTGACTGGTCATTGGGAATTTAATTTGAGAGTGATTTAGGGTTAAGTGTGTGTGACATGGAACAAGGGCCTTTCTGCATGGAGTTTGCATGTTCTCCCCCGTGTGTATGTGGGTTTTCTCCGTGTTCTCCGGTTTCCTCCCACTGTCCAACAACATGCAATATTGGGATTAGGTCAATTGGACACTCTAAATTGATTGTGAGAGTGAATGGTTGTTTGTCTTTATGTGGTGACCTGTCCAAGGTGTACACCTATTGCCTATGTCAGCTGAGATTGGCATGTGGAGGATGAAGATGGATGGATGAGTGTGACATGATGAGTTTCTGCTGCAGACAGAACTCATTGTTTACATTGTTACTCATCCAGCAGCATCAGGGAAATAAGGTTCCAAAATAAAAGAACATAACTTTTAGTTGAAGACACAAAAGAAGCTTTTGTTTGAAGACTCAGAGAGAAATAAAAACAACAGAGACAGACAGACAGACAGACAGAGAGAGAGAGAGAGAGAGAGAGAGAGAGAGAGAGAGAGAGAGAGAGAGAGAGAGAGAGAGCGGGGAACAGGAGGAGACTGATTGCTCACCTGGAACATGACCCTGTATTGCTCCTCAGGCTTTTGAACCACACACATGTTGCACCCCATTGTGACTTTTGACACAGTGCTGGACCTTGCGAGTCCAAAAGCCACTGACCACTTGTCACACCAGGGCCGTCTCGCTCCACGTCCTACACCAGGACCGGTCTTTGTCTGTAGCAGTGGGAGAGCCCCACCCTCATTCGCAGGATTGTGGTGTATCACACTTCTCCTCAGAGTCACACACGGCTCATCCCTGCCAGCGATGGCGACACAGTTTAATTGGCTGCGTCACTCTTCTCCTCCTCCTCCTCTTCTTCTTCTTTTTCACAAATCAGGTGTTGTAAGTCGATTTAAAAGTGGAGGTTGTCTCAGAGCTGCACTTGTCCTTCTCTGTCTCCATTTATTTGTCCAAGTTTACTTCAGGATTATCTCATAACTGCAGACTGGACCTAGAGATCTGACGTCTTGTAAGAGTCCTTCTGGCTCGATGAGACAAATGACTGCAGAAATCACAGGCGACACTTGCAATAGACAGTTTTGTTTTGTTTGCTAATGTTGCACAGTGCAGGATAGAAGAGGTTTTTTCCCCAGCAGAACTCCAGCTGAACTCCCTCACGCTGTTTCTGAGTTGTTGTCTTTTGTGTCTTTTTTACTCCCAGCACTAGACCCCCAACAGCAAACATTCAGCAATGCTCTTTGAACAAGTGCTCTGCAAACAATGCAGCTATCAAAGAATTTCTCCTGCTTTCCTCACTCCAACACTGAACGTCCCACATACTAGACTCTCCAGGATTGCTGAAAGATGACTGCGTGTCTGTGTGTGTGTGTGCTGTGATAACTTCTTTTTACCGCCTCTGGTCCTCCACTTCAGGATCGATGCATTGTTAAAACCTAATTTCCCAGAATGTAACTCACCAAGTTGTGCAAAGTGACGATCATTACACCGTCAACCGAAATCCTTAAGCCCCACCTGTGCAACTAAGATAAGCAGAGTGCAGCGGACATACTGGTAAAAAGTGTGCACAACTCCACACGCATCAAGACAGACAACCATATGTGTATCATCACACGTCTTACTACACACACACACAACCGGCCAAGTTTCCTCTAAATGTCAGCAGAACCAAATCATTATTTCCCCAAATAATTAAAGATGTGTAAACAGAACACGCCCAGAAATCTATAATGCACACATTGCTATTGTAGACTGCAGCAGGAGTGTGTTGTTAGACATAATGACAGGCATTAGATTGATTCTCAAAGCAGAAATCTCATACTCAGCACTCGGGATGACCACTCCGAAATGAGGCCGAATGATGGATTATGATTAAATTAGTGACCTCTTTAGTAGAGATCAGGTAAGACTCTGTCCTGGCAATCGACAGAAATCAATATCGAAACCAATTCATGGATCAATTTGATTTTGTGCTCGCTCAGTTACTGGTGATATTGAGGCTATTTATCACTGTTTGCTTTTTATTCAGCCGATAATTTGACTTATGTTGACAGGTTTTATGTTGCTAATAAAAACGTGTGTATTCACAGACAATTTATCTGTGATGTTTCATTTCTCCTACTATGCTTTCATATATAAAACCAGCCCTGTATTCTTTTCACTCTATGTTTAGCCTCAGTCTGCATTCCTCAAGGATAACCTGAAATAAATTTCTCCGCGGTCCTCCAGCCTCGGTCCTTGACCTCTCATCGTGCTGCTCAAACTTTTATCTTAATCCCCTGACAGATAACTGTAAGTCGCAGCTGGAGAGGCTTGTCTGAGTGGTCCATGGCCCTGTGTGGTGCCAGCGACAAGGTGTTAGAGCTGCTGATCCTCATTCAAGGCTCGACTACACCTGTATTCTGCACAAAAGAACCAGTGTAATCCTGAGCTCTGGCTTCAGACCAGTAAATCATGCACAAACACAGCCTGTTTCAACTCATGCCACCTCACGGAGAAACACTAAAGACAATCTGATAGTCAAAAGCAGACACTGGGCAATCCCCAGAGAGACATGCTCAGCAGGAAGGTGTGTCTCTGTCTATGTATCCGTCCTACATGATTATTGCAGTAAACTGTCTAAAATGATACATGCGAACTATAGTACTTTCAGAATAAAACGTCTCTATAAAGCTATAAAGCACAGAGTAAACAAAAAAAGATGCCCTCGTATGGCAAAAATCCACATGTAAAAGTTAGTCCATCTTTAATCTGCAGAGGGAGAGAGAAAAGGGGGGATATTCAAGAAAGGCAGTCAGTAAGTCCATTTAAATCCTCCTTTTGTCCTCCGGTCAGTCTGTGTGAAAGATCCACAGGAGGGTATTTGTGTTTAAGAGAAGAAATAAAAACCATGGTGAGTATTCCAGGTGGCTACAGTGCTGAGTAGAGAATGCAGCGCCTGTCTCGGGTCAGTGATAAATCACCATCAGGACCCTCACGAGATGAGAGAAATCACTAACGGCTGATTGGAGGATACTTCTTGGGTTCTCCCCTTGGGCGCGACGGTAAATGCACTCCCCCACTGCAGCCGGGAGGGGAGCACAAAAAGCGGCTGCTCCTCAGTGGTGAGGGAGCCTGCTGATATGTACGCTGAACTACCACTGAAGCACCGCTGGATTTTACACTGCATAATCTCTCTCTCCTTCTCTCTGTCTCTGTGTTATCCCCACCCTCTTTCTCTCCATATCCAGGGCTGGGCTACAGCTCTCTCTTTTCTAGCCCCCCATAATTTTTACCCACACCTCATTTGCTACCCTCTTCCTCCTCCTCCTCTCCTCTCTCCTCTCTCCTCTCCCCCTCTCTGCTTGTCTGCAGGCAAGTGAGCAAGCACAGGAAAGCCTATGCATATTATTTGAGCAGGACAGGACGAGATAACCTGCAAAGCTGCATAAAAGTAATTGAAATATCAAGGTACTGGGGGGAAGTACCTTGATATACCGTCATCTTATGGCATTTAGGCAGTCCTGTGTCACCTTGATTTGTTATGAGATGGTTTTAAAAAAAGAAGGGGATGACTGCACGCACTTCATATCAGTTAAAATGCCCAAAGCAGCTCATGAGTGGCAGTGCATTTAGATGAGCTTCTGTGTTGCCACAAAGGAGGGGAAAAGGAATTAGGGGTAGGGGAGGAGGGGGAAAACAAGTGAATAACAGGTGTGACAGGAAGAATTGAAAGACGTGGAGGAGAGCCAAGAGTGAAAAATGCAAATGACTGTGTGGGAGAGCGGTGGAGAAGCGGAGGTGGTGTGGAACAACAGTTTTGTGCCGTAATCAAATGACCTGTCGAGGGAGGGATACATATGGAGATATTTCATTTTAAGTATCAACGAAGCCTGGGAGAAATTTCCCCTGTGCACACTCCACTCAGAACACCATTCACTTGCTAATTTACAGTTTTTAAAAAACGGCTTCATTGGCACATTTGCTGCAGCGCCAATGCCAAAGAAACCTCCGTGCACAGGGAAGCGAGACAGTCCTGGAGGCAGAACAAGGGATTAGAGGCACCAATTTCAACAAGCTGAGAGAGATTTTTGTTTACAGAACACATCTACACTCAGGGCTGACCTTTGTGAGGGGATGCTGTAATTTTCTACTTGTCAACTTCTCTGTTTTTCTGTGTTCATGTGCTTGAACTTTTTATCTCTCTGCTACATCACATCGAGTTATTTATCAGCTGTCAAGAAATAAAGAGCAACTTCTGTAAGCGTGGGTCACACTCACGCGCACACACACACACAAATACACAGGTTTGCACAGCTAGACACTGCATTGACTTCCATTCATTTAGAGCCCTAAACAAAGCATTATACCGTACCTTAACCATGACTAGTTAATAACCCGTAATCTAGCAACTTAATCTAGTGACTCACAGCATTAATAGTGAGCACACTCATTGACATAATGCATTCTCTAATCCCTTACCTTAACCTCAACCATCACAACTAAGTGTCTTACCTTAACATAAACCCAATTCTAACCCTAAAACCAGGTCCTAACCCTGTGTCAGAACTATGGACCGGCCAAAATGTCCTAATTGTTTTGGTTTTTAGGTCCTCACAAAGATACCCATACAAGGAAGACACACACACACACACACGTTTGCACTACATTCATAGTGAGGACACTCATAGACCTAATGCATTCCCTAGCCTCTTACCCTAACCCTAACCATCACAACTAAGTGCCTAAGCCTAGCCCTAAAACCAGGTCTTAACACCAAAAATCCCATAAAAGAAGTGAAAATGTCTCTCAAAGCCACAAATACAAGAACACACACACAGCCTCGCCTCTTGCAGTATTATTGTGCTGTGAGCCAGTCTCAAACATCATTTCATGGTGACAGTGTCTGGTTCAACAGGCACACACACATATTTTAGAATGATGCCGAGACACTGTTACCAAGTGCACGACACATACTGTACTTAACACTGACATAAACACTCACTCACTCACTCACAGACAGACAGACAGACAGACATCTTGTCTTCAAACGGTGCCTTTAGCTTTGATTATGACACACATTCACTGCTGTATTGCTTTGTTAAGCTTATGCAATGTCACCGCATTGATTTCAACCCAAAGTTGCATTCATTTGTTTTGCTCAGACCTTGTGTGTTCTTTAGCACGTCCCAAAGAGTCTCAATGGGGTTAAGCTCTGGACTCTGTTTTGGTGATCAATCCATATGTGAAAAGATTATTCTTGACATCATAATCTGGGAATATACTCCAAAAAAAACAAAGTCATTCAATATATTTATAGTCATTTGGTCATTGGACATAGACCTGACCATCTGAAGCAACCCTAGATCGGAACACTGCCCCCCACAGGCTCATATAGTACACCTACCTCACCAAAGGTCAGGTAGCCTGAAATATGCTTCCTGACTGGAGATGACTATACCTACAGGAGTGAAATGTGAATGTGTGAAACACATTTTCATCTTCTCAAAGATAATGTGCCACGCTGTATTTCCCCACATTCCACATCAGTGAAAAGTGGTGTCTTGTAGTTTGTCTTGTATTGATGTTAATGCGAAGTAATATGCATACACGAGTGAAAGTAAAAGGTAATAAGAGCAGCGTTTGACAGTGACTCAGCGGGGAGAAGTGTGCTGAGGGGGAATAAAAGGGGGAGGAGTGGAGGAGCTGAAGAGAGGGATGAACAGAGTTCAGACAATAGAAATATGTAAAAAGAAAAGACAGAAAAACAACTTCTTTGTTTTTGTGAAGTCTATTTTCTTTAGAGACGAGCAGAAGGCTGAAAGCTGCAGAGCGGTGAAATACTGGCAGAATCTTAAGTGCTCTCATCATTTATTTACATCTCTGTGGAATAGACTGCCAATACATACTACAATGCTGCTATGTACTGTACATATTGCACATATTTTCTATTTCTTTTGCGTCTTTAGTGTGAGCATGTGACATGACTGCCATATCATAGTCAAAGGTGATGAGTGACAGGTCACAGAAAATGACTCCCGGCAGCAGCGTCATTCACATTCTGGAAAACTCACTCTGGGGAGAAAAAAAAAAGCTATTTCACGGATATAACGATGAAGGTCAGTCACCCCAAAGCGCCGTGGAGATGTCACAAGATGGAGACTTTTAGACTGTGGAGAAAAATAAGTTAAAGAAAGAAAGAAAGATTCAGGAAAGCCGAGGGATACAAAACTGAGAACTGTGCCTAATTGTTTTTGAGTGAAAACAAATTCAGCAGAAAGGCAGAATTGTTAATTAACTGACTAAGAAACGAGATTCAAGACAGGAATCAACACTTGTATCATAGGAGAGCAGGAAGATGTTGACTGATCTATTCTTCATTCTTAAATCAGTTGTTATTGTGTCTGCAGCTCAATACGAAACCTTTGATACTCTTGAATAGGGATGGGACGATGCCACTTTTTGGATGTTTTTTGTTTGGATACAGTCATTTTTGACCATTTATGACCTATGGAGCTGTCAACAACACGTTTGTGCTGAGTCATTTCAAAGACATAATTCTCCAACTGTGTACCAAAATATTGCTCTCCGAAAAAAGAAGAGAGAAACAGCCCAAACATGACTCTAATGCTAAAATGCTTTTACTGATTTGTATTTACATTTTAACATCTACATAGTGAAGCTTGCGTTATATAGGTGTTTTGGACCGATTCCCATCCCTACTTTTGAATATTGTATTTAATTTTATTCTTTTTTTAAAGAAAACTATAACAATTAAGACATGAGAAGACTGATAATGGTGTCCCACAAGGACCAGTATTAACCACCTACTATTTTCTATTAATTAAAAGCATTGAATGTACTTTTTTTTTATGCGGATGATCGTCTGATTAACCTCAAACAAGATTTAAAAAAACTTTTAATGTTGATATAAAGATATTTATATATTTACATTCATTAAAGAACGATTTAATGTTTATTTTTGTATTATTTTATACATTTAATGATATGTCTGAGTAACTATATTGCTGAAATTTCCCCCCCCCAAAATAATCACATCTAACTCAACATTTTGGGATGAAACTTTCAAATGTTTCTGTCGCTCCCTTTAACCATTTACCACGTGTTTGATTCATTACTCAACAAAGCTATCACACTGTATACTAATAGGGCAGACTACAAAAGGTCATTATTTATCATCCTCAGCAGCTGGGAAAGACAGTTTTTGTTCTTGGTTAAAGTGAAGATCTAAACTAAAAGCTTCATGTTTAAAAACTGTGGTACAACATGTACAAAAAGAATTACATTTTAATGAGTGAGACAGAGACAGACGGAGACACTTGTTATTAGAATAAATAAATTTATTCTTGTTATTAGAATAAATAAATTTTCTGTCCGTCTCAAGATGCCGACTGCCTTAGTACTCTTACACAAATGAATGGCTTTTCCTGCTCGTCACACAGATTGGAGCAGGTACGGGAGGAGTGTTATTCCCTAACGTCAGCCACATCCTTCATTCATCACAACTCCAGATCTTCAATTCCCAACTGTCACTGTGTTTTGCTCTCATGTCACAAATGTCTTGGCACAGAGCAAAGATGGAGTAGAGGTGGGAGAAAAAGGGAGGTTAGCGGTAAAAGAGGGAGGGAGTGACTTTGAACGGCAATAACTCACCTGGGAAACATAAATGAACGTGAAAACAAGATTTCAAGAGCCTCTTTTTTTTGCAAAGAAACATCACAAACAATGAGAGGAAGCATAGAAACAGAGACGTTTGGTGGTGGAGGAGATTCTACAGATGTAGAAACAAAAGGATTTGGGTGAATAAGTCATAGAAGAAGTGTAGTAGGCGTTGAGCTTTTCCTCAGGGAAAGGTGATTACCATGGTACCGTAGAGGAGGAGGAAGGCTTAGTGAGAATGGCCTAATTAATTTGAGTGCTAACAAAGAGACAACAATATGGAGTCTTCCTATCCACCGCTTGTGCGACTGTTCACTTTCTCCTGCCGCTTCTTCAGCCTTCTGTCGACATGCGGCAACAGCATGGGCTGAAACTTTATCGCCGTATTAGCACAACAGGAAGTCTGCTGGCGCTGCCTCAGCAGTCACGTAGAGTTCTGGATTAAAGGAAGGCTCAGCGAGAGCTAATTCAATATCCTAAACTAATAAATCATGTCAGATTTCACATTAAAAAAAAAACAAAAAACTGCTTGCTCTGTGACAATGTGAAATGTGGAACTCCAGGACATTCTTAGCCTGTTAAGCTTGAAGACAAAGGGACCCAAGAATACAATGACGGATCGGATGTTTAAGATGGTCGAATTGATAACTAGCAGAAGTGACTAGAAACTAGTACAAGAAGGTACACTGGACTTGACTTTGAATGAACAAATGAGCTGGTTTACCACGAATGTGGTTGGTTCAGGTCGCTCACCTGCGACCTGAATTGGTCACAGGTGAGCAATCAGCCAGGCCTAGTCCCGGGGGGGGGGGGAGGTGCAGCAGCCCTGCCATATGCACGGCTTTCCCAAAGCCTACTACCTGGTACCTGGTACTTTTTTTAGTACCTGCTCGGACGAGGTTCCAAGCGAGCTGAACTGACACTATGCGTGAGTGTCAGTACTGGATTCTGGAAGAATCATGAGTGCAACGTCCGACACAAGAATCAAACCGAACTGTAGATCAGTTAAAAAGACTTAAAAATCCTGAATACGTGTGTTAATCTCCGTCTGGTGTATTTAGCGACAGCACGACCGAATCGCGAGCTACGAGCCGCATCACAACCTCAACTTGAGTGACTGTGTCATGCAGGAAGTACTGAACTAATCTGTAAACAAACCTTTTTAATGAACTGAAAACAACTGCTTTGTTTGTGTCGTAAATAAAACATCACGTCAGTTTCATGCAGCCGTGCTATGATGACCCCGCCCACACTGAGGAGGTTTTATAGTAATGGAAAACCATATGAAACTGTGTTGAGTCGAGTCGAGCCGTGCCAAGCCATAGAAAAGTGCCAATAGCCTAGTTTTCCTTTGACAGTTTTCAGCAAAAATGCATCATCTTTATGGTAAATGGTGCATATTTATACAGAGCTTTTCTTTAGTGACTCTTCCAATCAATGATGACCGTATCATGCAACCAGAAATGTATTTAATAATCAATATGAACATTTTTCACCTCCGTGCCCACAGGGGCACATGTGCAAGGACTCACACGCACACCTCGATGCATTATGAAGAGAAAACAGACAAAATCCCATTAATTCCACTCCACACCTCCTTTTCCCCCCTTAGTGATCTCACTTAATGTGATCCCCAGTGACTGTCTCCTCTTGTAATGCTTGCTTTTATAGCCAGAAGCTTTGATATAACTCCGGTCCAGCTCAGTACTCTCGTTGACAGCTGAAATATCATTTTCGTTACACAAAAACAATTTAAACCCCCTCCCTCATATCACTCTGCAGATGTGAGCACTGCAATGCAAGCCTGAATTATGAATAGTGTTGTTTATTTTTTAAATAAGCTTAAGCCTTGAAGATGTGTATAAATTATACCTCTTCACTGTGAACACATAATAAACTAAACTTATCCCACCAGGTGTTTTTAAGACATCTGCAAGCTGTGAATCTCCGCCTCCCACGCACTCTGACTGATTTGCTCCAGGCTCAGGCAAATCAATATATCATTACCTACTCTCTCTCCACTCACGTCCCACTCTCCATCCACTCCTCTCATACTCTGTTCCCCCCTCACAATCACTCCATTTCATGTTGTTTTTCCTGCTTTTACTCTCATCTTCAGCACTGAGCCCTCCACCTCCGCACTCTCGCCCCAGGTGGCTCTGGCTCAGCCACTGTCCTTGGTGTGTGAATCCCATAAACAGCCACTTTGCACTTCCAACAAATTGTCCAGTCTTTTATTTCTGCTCTTACATACTGTACATATTTTTGTTTATTTATATTTCTCTTTGATAAATAATTGCACTCTCACTCTTAAATTTTGTATTTACTTTGTATTCTTGTTTTGCACCAGTGACCAGAACTAATTCCTCATATTGTGGAAGCTTTACCACAGGATCCTGCAGGAGGTTAAAGGTGTAAGAGAAGAATCTGAGGCGTATCATGTAAAGCGAGAGGCGGTGGGTTCGGGGCAGACATTGCAGAAACATGAAGGGGGGAGCAGAGCAAAGCAAAGCAGGGAGGAGATAGGGAGCGTGAGGGGGGAGGGGAGCCTGACTGACTGACTGACTGTGTGGGTGAAGTGAATGTGTAATTGCGTTGTTGGGGCTCAACCCTTCACCACACAGCCGAGTGACGACGGAGAACGACAGCCACGCCCCCCCCCCCGCCGGTAGAATTGGCTGTGTGTTGCTGTGCTGATAGGTAAACAGAGAAAAGGCTGTCAGTGTCAGTGTACAGGTGTCATCTCCACCAGGTAACAACATGCCAGCCGCTTCCTGCAAAGTGACAGACACAGATGCTGTGCTTGTGCATGTGTCAGAGGTGCTGCTGCAGAATGACTTCTGATAATCGTGGCTGATAAAATAATAAGAAAAAAAAAATCAATCTGCTCTGTATTACTGACCTACTTGTGAACAAAAACAGAGACAGGTTGCCTCGCATCCCTCTCTGTGTCTCTTTCTTCTCTCCACAGCCTTCATCCAAAAACAGGCCACCCATTCTTCCACAGCCAACCCCACCCTCCTCCTCAATGTCCTCTTTATTCTCCTTCCCTGTCCTTTCACCTCCTACTTAAAGAGATGCCAGACAAGGTGAATATGAGGGTAATTAAAATGGGGGACACTGTGTACTGAAAGGAAGACACGACTCATTCCTATAGCAGGATAAAATAACAGATTTTAACAGTGTTTCCGTGGGCTGTAGGAGTGCAAACATATTATCATGAAATGTAAGACAACTTCTATGACCCACAACTATTTTATTTTTTTTGACACAGACTAAGGGGCAAATAAGCAGTGCAAAGGTTTGGCGGAGGTGCACTGCTTGGGGTAGGGATAGCTCTCAAAACCAGAGCAAATCCCAATAACTGTACCTTGATTAACTGCAGAGAGAGGGATTGGCAAAAGCAGGGAGGGTGCAGATGGAGGAGTCACCTTGAGGGAGAAAGAGGGGAAGGAGGGAAGTGAGGGACACTGTGGCAATGCCAATTTATCTTTTTTTCAGGTCACAAGCTTGTTGATATTGGAGAACCATGCTATGAGCAATGAAACTGCAGTTGGCAGTGGAGTATAGGATATTAAAAAAAAAAGGTTAAAGCACTACTTGAGAATTGTCTGTAGAATCCTCAGCAGCCTGTCTCTTTAGTTTTAACGATGGAGTCAGCACGACTCTGGTCTTTGTCTCGTTGCAGGTGCAAGTGGAAATTAAATGATATCGATTCAATTCTCAGAGCCAGCATTACAGATTGATTTTCATTTGAGTGTATGAGAACACACCACAAGATGTCAAAGCAGCATTTTTTTACCACAACAATAGAGCTGTCCATAAGTTCCGCTGGGTCATTATTGTGAACTTATGGCACAGCAGCAGATTTAGGTTTGAGCTCAAGTGAGATATTGCAAAAGGACTCGGGCAATGTGAACGAGAAGGATTAATGATAGCTAATACAATTTCACATTTTTTTACATCCATTACTAAAGTTTATATCATATGATTATTTAAATATAGTGCCTGGTGTTGTTTATAGTAGAATGTTGAAATCCTCACGAAGCACACCCCTTCATTACACAACAGTGACATCTGTTGGTGGAACACTGACAAAGAACTGAAATATATTTTTTTAACAAATCTTAATTAAGAGAAGTCTAAAACCAGCCATGAATTGAACAATTCACTATTCAAATAAATAGTTGACATTCACAAGTCAAAACAAAACCTTTTCCTACACATCCATCCTCAGTGTGTGCTCAACAATAGGCTGTAAAAGAAAGAAAGACATTTTTACCCAAATAAATATAATTTCTTTTACCAAGGAATGATGAATGCCCACTGGACCATGATATGTGTTTTGAACAATTATTTTATGTGTTACTAAAGCCTGATTCTACAAAGTAACTCAAGAAACTCAGTCAATAAACAATAGCACAGTTAGACCAAGGCTGAACATCCAGGATACTATTTTAGATCAGTACAAAAAAAAACTATTTCATATGTCAAATTATATGTATTGGTTTGTACTATGTTTGTGCAGAAGCATTTATATTAAAGGTGAATGTAAACTTCCAATAAATCTTTAATTAATACCCTGAAACCACTGAAAAGCATCTAGATTAATCTTAATAGTTGAAATGATATAGGAATATATATAAATCCAAAATTACTTTTCTTTTTGAAGGAAAAAAGAAAAGAAAGAGTGCAGCTTCATAAGAACTCCACAGAATTCCAACCTTCTATAGAGAACGTTGACATAAATTCCCAGTGCTCTAACAGGACTTTAGCATTGAGCTTATGCTAAAAATCTATAATAATATAGTTATAATAACCACAGTTGTCTTTCAATTCGCTTTTATTTTTGGAATTTTACTTTCACTTCCGGGTCATTTGTCTGTTACTTGAATCCATATTTTTTGTAAAAATTTGAATAAATGTTGGCAGAACTTAGCTTGAATAACAAATGAACGTCGTGTTTAGACGTTATTGTTGTTTATCAGTTGTTTAACAGCTAAAAAACAAAGCGTTGATATTTAAATGACGTAATCACGACAACGCGCCACAGGCATGCACGTGCGGAAGTGGAGTTTGTTGTTGCTGCCCCTTTGACTCGTTTCTACTCTGATCAAAAATACGGGTTGTTTTAAAATGAAGAACCTGGACTGTTGTGTTTCTGCTTGTGAAAACCTTCGTACCTCATCCACCAAAGTTAAGTTTTACCGGTTACCGTCGGCACATCAGGTCAACCGAAGACGTTTGTGGCTGCAAGCAATTCAACAAGCCAACGGCAGCACCAAGGAACTCAACGGAAATGCTCGTGTTTGTGGCGCACATTTTACATCAAGTAAGCTATAAGCGTGCTGTTTATATAGTTTTAAATGCACACAATTTGTGGCGAAACGTGGTTTAACTCCAATGAACTGTGTTTACGCGTTTTACAGGAGTTGCGTCCATGGACCCTAACAGTCCTGACTTTGTTCCCTCTGTGTTTACTAAACGGAGCCCAAAGAAGAAAGCGAAAAAGTAAGACACGTAAATCACAGTCCACACTCCCAGTGTAAAGCATTTAAACTTGATGAGTTAAATAAGGTAGTAGCATCACAGTGTACCAACATTTAAACAACAACAACAACAACAACAACAACACACATTTAGAAAAGTCCATTTCACATGCACTTCATAAATATGCACATTCAAGCACTTTATGGACATGAACATGCTTTAAGTTACATATACTTTCAAATCATGTCCTTTTACTTATTGTAATTGGCAGTATAAAAGCCATGGTGACACTGCAGCTGCATACACACTGAAGCTCCCTCAGTCAGGTCTGACAGTATCCTCCACAGAGCCAGTTTTCAGTTTGTCATACAAATACAAATGACATAGTTTCTATTAATGAAGGCCAAACAGAGGCTGTAATGACAGAATACTTCTGGAGGATGTGGAAAGTATATTTAATTTTAGATTGTATTGTGTTTCCTTGTTCACAATACATGTGTGTTATATTTACTTTGTATTTAGATCAATAATTATTTTTAAATTACTTTCTTCAAAGATACTTTACTGGTAAAAGAAGGCGTCTCCACAAAACCGTCATGAGCAAGGATAACCTAAAGTCTCCGTCCAAGGCTGACTCTCCTGTGGACGACCAGTCATCTGTTTTGATGGACACTAACACTGAACTTTCACCGGATGCACAGACACCATCAGCCTCTTCAATACCAAGGTAATAACACTTATTTGTTATTTCTGTATCTATATCCATACATCTTTGCATTCTAGGCATTGCAGTGGTATGCGGGGGAATGTCAGGTAGAAAGAGATCCACCTATTTAGTGAGCATTTTTGCTGTAATATATATATATATATATATATATATATATGTGTGTGTATATATATATGTGTGTGTGTATATATATATGTGTATATATGTATATATATGTGTATATATATATATATATATATATATACACATATATTCCTCTAAGGTGTGTTTTTGTTGTGTGAAGAAACAGTTTTCTTATTTTGATATATCTTAATTTCCTAGGATGAATCTGAAGTTACAACAATCAAGCCACAAGCATCCACCCCAAACAAGACATCCCCATCAGTAAAAGTATCAGCATGCACACTGAATCTAAACAAAATGAAACCTATTGTGCTTCTGAAACATATAGTTGTACCAGAAAGTGGGTACTGGTGTGCACTGAGCAATGAGGACTCCACTGCTGAATCTCGGCTTGTAAGAGACATACAACTGCATGAAGAACAAACACAATTAGTCTGTGTGAATTGTGGAATGTTGTTCACAAATCAGGTCAGTCTTACACAGCACTGTTGTGCTAAAAATGATGAGCCGTCCTTTCCGTGCAACATATGCCACCGATCTTTCCCTTCAAGCAGATACCTGAAGCGTCATAAACTGCTGCACGTCAAAGATGCCAGGAAGTGCGGCAAGTGTGGAGTGCTCTTCTGTCGACGTCATAACCACGTTATGTCGTGTCCTATAGCTAAGGCTGTACCTGAGACTGAAGAGGATTGCTCTGAAAATGAAGAAAGTAACAGATATATTAAAGCAATACCAGAAGAAAGTAAAAAGATTCAAGAAGAAAGTAAAAAAATGCAAGAAGAAAGTTATCTGATGCTGGAAGAAAGTTATCTGATGCTGGAAGTAAGTGATCTGAAGCCAGAAGTAAGTGGTCTGAAGCCAGAAGTAAGTGATCTGATGCCAGAAGTACGTGATCTGATGCCAGAAGTACGTGATCTGATGCCAGAAGTACGTGATCTGAAGCAAGAAGTACGTGATCTGATGCCAGGCGTAAGTGATCTGAAGCTAAAAGTAAGTGATCTGATGCCAGAAGTAAGTGATCTGAAGCAAGAAGTACATGATCTGATGCCAGAAGTAAGTAACCTGATGCCAGAAGAAAGTAATCTGTTACCCGAGGAAAGGAATTCACCTGATGAATATAATTTGATACCAAATTACAGTGTACTGGTGATGCTTCAGCAAAGCCAGACTCATGAAATGGATGAAGATGCTCAGAATGCTGTGATTGTAACACCTTTGCTCACAACTACTATGTCTGCACCCCCAATCCCTACACCTTTATCTGAGGCCCATAATGTCTCATACTGTGAAACCAAACCAAAAATCCCTATATCACGGTTGGAAAAAACTTTCTCTCTGCCACACCCACCAGCAGACAAGCCCTCGGTGAAGAAAAATAACGTATTTAGGCCACACCCACCAGCAGACAAGCCCTCGGTAAAGAAAAATAACTTATTTAGGCCACCCCCACCTCCATGCCCTGCTGCCTTCCTTAAGCAACCAGAACTCCCAACCTCACTAAAGATCTTTTCACCTCAATACCTCACGTCGGCATTTCTTGAGGTTAAAAGAAATTATGATTATATCTTAAGCAATCCAGTAAATGTTCAGGGGGCTGTGGTGAAGGAGGAACCACGCAAGCTGCCACAAGTTACTCCACAAAAGCGAATCACTAAGCCAGTCAAGAGAGAAAGAATTGCTTATGACATGGAAATTGAAATCTGACTTTTCTCACTTTTAACAGAAGACCTTGGATCAGCATTGTTAAACGTTTCTGACAAATAATTTGCCAAATTGTTAGACTGACCCATTGGTCTCAAGCATAACTCTTTTAAACACTAAAGCGTAAAATAATTTGGGCTTGTATGGAAGTACTGTTATGTTATATGTTTATGAATGTACGGCTGCACTCTCCACTTAAATACTTCTCCTCATAACCTGCTGTTATATTTTAATGTAGGAGACTAAACTCATTAAGCTGCTATTTTTATACTCGGTGAGAGCTCTTCAGTTGAGACGATGTTACTTCTCAATTCAGGAGTTGGATGTTTTGTACTGTGCCTGTAATAAAGGTTTAATCTGTGCTGTAAACTGTAAACATTTATTTTTTTGTCATCTATTACACACGGATCCACGATATTATATGAGTACAATTTGCACTGTATGCAATACAACTTTAATGTTTTTGATATTAAACTCTGGCTGTTGTTGAGAAAGTGAATTACTGAGAAATCATAATTTACAATGAATTGACAGTAGTTCTCTGTCTGCTGCAGGGATTTAGAGTTATAGATGACTCACACTGACCTTTGTGAAGAGACAAGTCAAACATTCATATGTGCGTCTTTGAACACACTTCACTCACTCACTGACCTCAGAGACTAATACCACTTAAAATCAACTTCAAGTAGTCTTTAAAAGTGCAAACATTTAAATCTACTTCATATTTTTAAGATGAATTTTATCAATCCCACATGGGGTTAAGTGTAGTTTCAGTTGATGATCATTGGTGATACACATTACAACTACTGAGTAAAAGTTTCACTAAGTATTTACAGACTACTTTTACTTCATCGACTGAATAATGTCACTACATGTACTAGACTTGACACAGAATGCTTTCAAATACATAATAATAACACATTTTATTTATAAGGCATGTTAAATCATACAATGATCTCAAAGTGCACAATTGTGTCTGTAACTAGAATTGGACCAAAATGATCATGCAAGAAACACAATGTAATGTCAATGTATGTATACAGTTATAAAAAATATATATATATTTATTTATCTATGTTTTATGAAAAGAAGAAAAAAAGAAATCATGGTTTACAGTTTTCTCTCTGATTTATCCTGACGGTGGCACTAGTGCGATGGACCCAAAATGTCTGCCTCTTTTCTGGGAACAACCTCTTAAATCATTGTGTCATATAACCTCGACATGGCCAGCTTTTTTCTGTGAGCTCTACATACAATCACTCTGCAGAAAAGGAGTCCATCACGGTACAAGAACAATAATATGCCCTCATGGCTTCATTTCTTTGGACTTTGAACTGAATAAATGCATATTTTATTGGTTAATAAAATAATATTATCATGGCCACACTGTGTGGTAGTATTTAGTGCTGTTGCCTTGTAGCAAAAAAGAGCAGGGTTCACGACCCGGTCGGAACAAGGGCCTTCATTTTTTTAGTCAAGTTTGCATATATATATATATATATATGTATATATATATGTACAAACTTGACTAAAAATCACTGAATTGTTCTGTTTTTATTATGATTCATATCCACACACACTTGATTTCTCGACCAAAGATCACTCTCTCCACTGTGATGATGAAGAGTGAGTCCGTCTGCACAACTGTACACATCCGATTGGTTGTTAGGCGCCGGTTTATAGATCAGCGGTGAATCCGATTGGTCTTCTCAGCTGTCGTTCAAATGAAACGGAGTCTATGATTGGCTGCAGCCCTCGCATCTAAGCAGCTGATTGGCTGACGTGTCTTTGGCTTGGCATCGCGGACGAGAGGCAAATGGTGCTGATGCTGTGACAATGGGAGTCATCCTGTGAAGCATCATCTGGACCGAGTGGGTTTAAAACACACACACATACACACACACTTAGGCTGACATAGAAGCAGCTGGGTACACACATACGCACACTTTCTCCCTCTCTCACACACACACACGCGGGGAAGAACCTCCGGCTGCTGCCCAGAGAGGGTGAGTTTTCCCCGGGTAAACTAACTGACATGTCTGTCTGTCACTGTGGGGGCTGGGGGTCAGAGTCAGCAGCAGCAGCAGCAGTAGTAGCAGCGTTAATGCCGCCAGTTTAGGTGACGCTCTTTCACCGATTTCTTTCTCCAAACAACATGTTTACGCTGCTTTGCTGTGCACCACCACAGCTGGACACACTGAGTGTCTGTAACATGGTGCTAATGCAGCCGTGAGGCAGCTGCATTGCGGAGAGAACGAAAGAGAGGGAGAGAGAGAGAGAAAAAGAGAATAATGCTTTTGCATGTGTCCGAATATCTGTCATCACGTTGCCCTGTAATCACGGCGGACACCAGGCCTTATTGTGATTGGTATTAATGTTGATCATTGCTGTGATGCAATTGTTACGAATATGTTCATATGCAAATAAATGTCCCTTAAAGGCAAATCTTCATTGTTGCAACATCTGCATTGCATTTGCACTGATTTCTTGTTGAGTTGCTTTGCATGCTGGGATTTGAAGTTTGAAGCGGTGATGGCAGTAATGAGTGAGAGTGCACTCACCAGCCACTTTATTAGGTACACAGGAATGGCACATACACACACACACAGTGTGGTCTTCTGCTGCTGCAGCACATCTCTGTGTAACTTGGATGCAGTGAGTGGTTATTAGAGTTAACTTTCTGTCATTGTCTTTTAAGACCTGGAATCAATGAGGCATTTTTACCCTGACTATGGGATATTTTCTCTTTTCGGACCATTCTCTTGAAACCTTAGAGATGGTTGAGCACGATAATCCAAGTTGATTAGCAATTTCTGAAGTACCCAGACCAGCCTCTCTGGCACCAACAACAAAGTCACCTTCAGAGTTACTTAAATCACCATGCCTTGTGATCAGTTGATATTTACTTGCATGAAGGAGGAGTTGAAAAGGTGTACCTAATAAAGTGGCTCTGCGTGTCTATGATTGCCTGCAAGCTTGCATTGCATGTGCGTAGGTGCAGTACAGGTGTTTTTACATGTTAACACTATCTAAGTCATTTCAGTACTTTGTAGTTTAGATTTTTCTCACAATAATTTGTCATAATAATTTGGTAGTCAATTGTCTGTTATAAGACGAGGTCATTCACTCTATGGAGGAGCATCCTAGTAATTCTACCTCTCCCTGGAGGCAGAGTTTTTCCCTTTAAACCTCCCTTTATGCTGAGTGGGAAGGAGAGAGACTGTGGATACCATTTTCATGTCTTTGTTATGACACGGCTGACCTCTGACCTCCTGCTCCAGAGATCACCACTCCCTCCAAGGCCCACTGACTTCGGGAAAATCTGATATAGATTGCACTGCTTGTAACACACTTGCCGTTCTTGTGCTTGTATCAATATAGTGTTCGGTCCGGTGATGGGAGCGCTAAGCCGCCAGAAGTTTTTCCAGGAACTCACTCACGGCTGCCTGCTGCCGACAGCGCAGCAGGGTCTGGAGCAGGTATGGCAGCTGCTGGTTATCTGCCTGCTGTGTCGGCTCCTCTGGTTGTTAGGTGAGACTCCAGTTCCTTTGCTAACTTCAGCCTTTCATATGAGCTGTGTCAGCATCACCACCCGAGTTACTGTACATTCTTCGTCTTGCTACACCAGGCCTTCCCTCGTTCGTGAAGCATCTGTGCACAGTGGCGGGAGGTTTCTACGCTCTCTACCTGTTCTTTGAGCTTCACATGATCTGGGTGGTCCTTCTCAGCCTTCTCTGCTACCTCTTCCTCTTCCTATGCCGCCACTCCACCATGCGAGGCACCTTCCTCTCCATCACTGTGCTCATCTACCTGCTGCTGGGGTAAGACAAACTTGTGATTCCTGACAGCTCAGCAGCACACATGCAAGTCAAGGCTTCAAGCACTGAAACGATTCTTCTCCACTCTTATCAGAGAACTGCACATGATGGACACCACCAAATGGCACAAGATGAGAGGTAGGCCACACATCTGTCACATATCTATCAGACACATGATTGTTTTGGAGTCTGCTGACTGTTTAAATGCTGCTGCTGCTGTCCCCCAGGTTCACAGATGGTGGTCGCCATGAAAGCCATCTCTCTGGCCTTTGATTTGGACAGAGGCGTTGTGGCCAGTGTACCCTCGCCAATCGAGTTCATGGGCTACATTTACTTTGTGGGCACAGTCATCTTTGGTCCCTGGATCAGCTTCAACAGCTACAAAGAAGCTTTGGACGGACGTAAGCTGGTAGGTGTGATACATCTCTTTTGATATGAAAGAAGGGGATGGCAAGGACTATTATAAAGATTGATTTTGACACTAGCTGCTAACTTATTCAATTGTTTCTTCTTCCCCCCCTTCCTCAGAGCTTCACATGGTTTATAAAAGTCTCTGTTAGCTGGGTGAAGAGCCAAGTTTGCCTTGTTATTTCCAACTGTGTGGCGCCATACCTCTTCCCTTATTTCATACCTGTTTACGGAGACAAACTACTACGAAGGTGAGTGGAACACACATCAAAAAAGGTTTTTAAAATATTTTTCCACTCTTGGATTACTTATGGATCAAACCTGTTTTTTGTTGTTGTTTTATTTTACAGTAAAAGAAAAAGGAAGATCAGGTAATTAATTGTCCACCGCAGTGACTCGAAACATACCCAACACCCATATTTTCTTGTGCATGTTCATTTTCCATTCATCATCTTCACCTGCGCACATGTGTCCACGCCACATGTGCTCCAGGACACCAGTCCAAACCTGTCTCACCATCATGAAACCTGTGGTGAGATGTAGATCATCACACAGCAAGTTTCAGTCAAGAAACGTGTGAGCCACTTTAATGTGCCACTGACATTAACGTCAACATCATTCTCTCTTTCTCCTGCTGCTTCACAGAGGTACACTGGCAAAGTATGTATTTTTTTAGCGTAGTATTCGCAAATGAAGTCAGAAATTTTACACTGTTAAATCCAACATAGCATTCATCTGTTTCTTCTTCTTTTCGTGTATTCACATTAGGTGGTTGCTGGCGTACAAGGACACAATGTCCTTCCACTTCAGCAACTACTTTGTTGGGTATTTCAGCGAGACTACTGCTACTCTGGCTGGGGCAGGCTTCACTGAGGAGAAAGAAAACCTCAAATGGTCAGAACTGCAAGCATAATATTAAAATAAAATATCTTCCTTTTTATCTACATACTTAACTCACCTATATGTTTCACAGGGACATGAGTGTGTCCAAACCCATGAATATAGAGTTTCCCCGGTCGATGGTGGAGGTGGTGACATCGTGGAATCTGCCCATGTCTCGCTTTCTGCACACCTGTAAGTAAAAATGCTCGACGGCAGCTGTTTCTTCATTGAACTGTAGAGACACTCTGATGCGAGCCGATGCTCTCACCTCACAGATGTCTTTAAGAGCGCTCTCAAATTTGGGACCTTCTCTGCCATCATGGTGACGTATACGGCCAGCGCCCTTCTGCACGTGAGTACAGTGTAAAGCCATAGTTCTGTTTAATTCTGAAAAAAAAAGTGTCTGTCAACATGTGGATGGTTTTAATGCGAAACCTTTTGTGTGTTATAGGGTTTGAGTTTTCATCTGGGCGCAGTACTTATATCCCTGGGCTTCATCACGTACATCGAACATGGTAAAAGTCGGCCTAATGTTGTCTCTTTCCCACATTAGAACCATTCTGTTTAGAAAAAGGTGCTTAGCTTTGCAGTAACGGGTAATTGCACCCACCATTACACACTGTTTCTGCTCACCGCGGTGCTTGTAATTTACCTCTTATATGGTTGGAAAAAAAAGGTTTCATTTGAATGCTTTGGTCTTGTTTTCTGTTGTAGTGTTGAGGAAGAGGCTCGCGGCCATTTTGGACGCCTGTGTACTGTCAAAGGAATGTCACGCAAACTGCACTCACCGAAACAAAAAGGTAATTTTTCATTTTTCATTAGCTCTTTCTGTTTCGCTTGAGCGTTAAAAGACAAGTTCACTACTTTGGCAAATACACCGATTCACTTGCTTGTCAGGAGTTTGATGCAGTTGATTGTCTTTGACCACTGTGTGTCTACATTGCATTTCCCATAGGAAGTTTCAGCTTACCTTAGCATAAAGACTGGAACCAGGCTCTATCCCCAAAACAACAATCAAAAACACCTACCATGCTTCCAAAACACACAACTTATTAAATGTAGTTCTCCTCCAACTTTGAATTACTTTCATATACAGTGCTTAATAAATGTATTAGACCATCACCCAAAGCCCCAGCTGCCCTAAATGAACAGCATTGGTAATTATCAGGATATTTTTTTATGTTTCTGTAATCATTAAGACGCTCTTTAACCAAAAATATAGATATTTTTAATGCTAAAATATAATTATTATTGTTATCCATGCATTTCAAATGTCTGTGTTTTACAAATAAATCATGAAAAACAGTAAAGCACATTATTATTTCCTGATTAAGATGTCAAATTATAGTTATTTACTTTACAAATTTAGTTTTAGTGGTGGAATGTGATGCTTGATTCATTTCTGCATTATCAGAGAAGAAGCCCAGTGAGCTGTGTGCATGTATACTGTTTTTGTTCTGTACTTATACAAAAATACTTGTGTGTTTAAATTTACTTGTGTGCCAATAAACCCTCTTAAACACTGTCCCTTTAAGAACGACGTGGTAAAAGGGTCTGAAATATGGATTCATTTCTAGGTTGTTCTTAAACGATGTGTTGTTTCTCCCCCCCCCCCCCCCCCCCCACAGAAACTATGGGTCTATACGATTAACATAGCGTTCAGCGCGTTGGCACTTCTCCACCTGACATACCTGGGCTCTGTGTTCAACTCCAGTGTGGACTACATAGAGGAGGATGAGGTAAGATGAAACGATAAGACTATATTGATCGCCAGAGTAGTGTAGGAGCATAATAAATGATTGGAGGATAATAAAAGGAAAGTAATTAAAATAACACTCAAATCTGTTGTGTATGTAGGTTAGGCTTGTGGATAGTAAAGGAAGCTGTGGAAATATGTATGTGTAAGGAGTCTAGTGGCCTCTTATTTAGGTTAAACTGTTGATTCCTTCTCAAGTTTAAGACTTAGCTGCTGTATTTATGGGTCAGGGGACTGTGGTGCACTGTGAGATGTGTTGAGTAATCGGTTTAGATCAGGGCTGTCAAACTCAATGAGTGTCTAGTCTGGTCAAGAAGGGGAAAAAAAATATGTAAAGTGCATTATACAGTATATAATGCAATGTACTGTCTTCACTAGGAAAAAAAAGTCCCATGTTTTCATTATAACATGATATTATGAAATCCATTGTTTCACAGCTCTGGTTTAGATTGACATATTTCTAAATTTGTCAAAGTATGAATAAATGAAAGATTTTAGTTAAGTAGTTATGCACTGTCCGAATTCAGCTTACATTGTATGTTCCGCCCCATGTACAGGACGATATCACACATCATACCATTCAGAAGTGGTCCGAGCTGAGCTGGACAAGCCACTGGGTGACGTTTGGGTGCTGGATATTGTATCGCCTCATTCTCTAATGACAAAGGACAGAGGACAGATGAAGGATTCAATAATGAGAGATGTCAGGCTGGTTCTCCACTGTCTGCACTGTGAACTTATCCTGCATTAGACCGAAGAGATCACATGTAACCTGTATATAACAGTGAGCCGACACACAGTGTTCAGGTTGCACTGACGTTGGCCGGGTAATCTTTGGGGACAAGTGTGTTGATATCCATGAAATGGTCGCCCCACTCTTCCTCCCTCCTTTTCTCCACATCACATCCCTTTTTATCTGATCCGCAGTTATCGAGCCCTCGTGTTGTGACAGCAGTTGCCGATGCCTCACTGTGAGTCACAATCAATACCTGTCAGCGTGGTGGACATCTGCTGCTCCTTTTCTGTGGACACACAAGATTATCTAGGTTTCACCACCAGGAGAGTGCAGCATTTGTCCTACGGCTGTGGTGAGGTTTTCCTTTTCCATCTCAAGTGTTTTACAATCATGTGTTATAACGTATTACAATTATCTTAAAGACAACAAATCCCATGAAAAGAAAGCCCCACAATGCAACAGTACACCTCTGATTCTCTGCTCCTCCAAGCCTCTTAACTATACTTAGATTTTTTGTTTGTTGGTTTGATGAAAGGCTAAATCATTTTGTTAAACAGCTATACTTTTGAACAATTTAGGAACTATGTTCAGTTTTCAGATTGACACATGTGTGGTGCTCTGGAGGCTCTTAAGTGCTGCAGAATGATTTTTCAAACAAACGTGGACCAAATCACTGTTTGATTTGGTCTTTTTGTGGGATTTGTTTTTATTAAGACATAGAAATATACATTAACGTATCCTTTTAGAGAGAGAGTGTCTCTTGAGCATGTTAAAACAACAAAGAGTTGAATTTTAAAGGGAATAAAAGCACACGTTCTGGTTTTAATGCAGCAGTTTTATCCTCACGCCTATGACTTCCTCTTTTGTGAAAGAAATCACCAGATTTATAAATGAATTATTGTGGTGCAGTTACCTGATTGTGTTTGTTTTGTGTTATTTTGATGAATTCCTTTACAAAAAATTAACTTAGCTTATAGAAAAAAGTCTTAGTTAGTATTTGTGAGACACTTTCACTATTCAGTACTGGGAATGAAAGTTAAGAATCAGGGTATTATCCATGTGTTACTGTCGAGCAAACATGTCTTAACTTCTCTTCTAACCTGATAACGCAATATTAAAAAAAAAAATGATATACTAAATATTTATCTTTAAGTATAGAGTTTTTTATGTCACTGCTGCTTTTAATGATGTTACTGATGATGAAAGAACTTGGTTATCTGTATCAGACTGATCACATTCTGTCTCTAATCTTTCAAAAAAACTGACTTATATTGATATTTCTGCTTCTTGACAGGGATGTAGTATTTTACATTAGGCTCAATCCAACGTGTATGTGTTTCAAATGCTACTTTCTTCCCCCCTGTGAATGTGAATTAAGGCACTGATACACCTGTGATATTTTTATAAAAATTTTACATGAAACCTGGGTGGACGTCTTTGTTTGACTGTTGAATGTCGGAGGCTCAGATACACACACATTAGTCAGACTGCTGTACCAAATAGTCCTTTATTTGAATCGTACTTATTTACAAGAAAAATGCATGGACTGTTTGACAGTCAGGGAAAGATTTTTCTGAGATTCTTTTTTTTTTTCAATGAACATCCAATAAGCCAGAGTGGACAGTATGTGTGTGTGTGTGTGTGTGTGTGGTGGCGGGGGGGGGGGGGGGGGGACAAGGTGGAAAGAAGCAGATGAATATGGATTCCTGTTCTGCCTTCTGTGAGAGGTGAGCAGATGTCCTTTTAAAGGGCCACACAACAGATCCAGGCTCGGTGGGGGGTGGAGCAGCAGGGAGAGGATGTACACTCAGCCCTGTCTGCCCCGAGGACCCCCATGTTTACGTCGACAGGACCCCAGTAGTGTCTCCAAAGCCATTTTCACAAACGCCTGGAAGTTACTGCTTCTCTCCCTTCGGCTGTCCTGCTAAGGGGATGAAACGCAGACAGATACCTTCACTGGAGACACACACAAAAAACACAGCTCCTCACTATCACGTTCATATGAATGCGTACCTCCTTGCTTCTTATTGTCATCTCCTTTCTGATCAACTTTCTTCGGCTGCTCTTTAGGACTCTGAGGTTGCTGTGAAATCCAAGCAAACGTAGGTTAAGTGGAACATTTTCAGACTGCGAGAAGTCATGATTTATACTATGCTTTATGCGTGTGATTTTCCTACCTTGGTAGCTGACTTCTTGTCCGACTTATTACCTGAAAAGAAGTGGAAATAGACTCATGTTATGATCATACGTTGCACAGCACTGAATATGTGGCATTTCTGGTATTCAGATAATACATTAAAAATATTTTGTCGTATTTAATTTTTGCTCAACGTCACCACTTACCTTTCGTTCCTGGCATTTTGGCTGTGCTCCAAAGTCCTTGCTGTGTTTTTGAGAATGCAGTGTTAAATGTGGTGTTCACCCACGGTCATTTATGGCCAGTGCTTTTGAATGCTTGTGAGCTGCACGGTCAGTGGGGCCCCTTCGCGAAAGAGCCCCACGAACAAGCAAAGAGCCCCGTCAGCTGAGCCGCACGCCGCACAGCTCCGCACAGCACTGCACATCTCTGCTGAGCCAGGCGAAAGCTCGCAGCTGACCTTGTAATACTGCCATTGTGAACTGACTGGAACTGTGCTCATGTATTGTGTGTTACAGAAAAGCATTTGCACCATGTTACAAGTCACAGTATAGTGAATATTATTGTTTTTGTTTTGGATAACACACTCATTGATCAAGCAGTCTGGATACATTGGAGAAGTTTGTCTTCAGAAATAAAAATGAGAATATTTTGTTGTCACACTAAATTAGTCACCACTATATGAGAAGGATGATAGCAGGGATCTTTGCCTGCACCAAGGAGGTTACGTCTGTTTTATCCAACTGAAAAAGTAAGAAGCAGATATTAATTATGGCCCAAGGCTAAAACGATTAGATTATGATGTTGGTGATCACTGGAAATGACTGTTAACCTTGCAAAATGGCCCAAATCTAGACCAATATCTAGATTTTAAGCAGTGATTCTTCAAACACTTCATGAGAATAATTATTTAAGCATGTGAGCAAATGAGGCTACATCTGCTTTTCTACGTCTTCATTTTAGATTTAATTAAACACATTTCAGGTATGTGTCAGGACAGCTGCGTGACTGTGGCGATAATAACAAACCTAAAAAACACCTATCACACTGAGTATCTGAAGCAGAATTTATACCTTTTTAAGCTAAAAAGAGAAATGTGGGTGAAGCCTGAGTGACCTTTGATCTCTAATTAATGAAGTATAAATACATTTCCATTCATGTAAATTAATTTAAACAACTTTTGATATTATTTTTCCTATACCCCGTGGTTAATGTGTGATATTTGTAGCAGATTGACTTCACACCAAGCTGTGGGTCATCATGTGGCTTCACTGGGGGTTTGGCTGGTTTACGCCGAGTCACGTGACCTGATAGGGGAAAAAAACAGCAGCGATGGAGAGAAGCTAAGGAAGGTGAGTCGTTTTCACACAACGTTCTCCCCTTTTTTTATTTGTCGCGTCACCACAATGAAACCTCCGAACTGTATGTAGAATTAACAACATATAGACTCTTTGTGTACACCGAACAATGAGCAGGAAGTGGATTATGCGAGGACATCGCGAATGATGTTGTGGCTAACATGCTAGTTGCTAACATGCTAGCGTCAGGTAGCTTTAGCTGTCAGGGGAGAAACTCGTCTAATATTTTTGTGCCGTTTTCTTTTCTCATGCGACTACTGTTTTGTTTTATTTATTTTTTTATCACCGTTTTCTTTGTCACCTTAATGAGTATCGTAACAGACATCATGGTTAAAATCACATTATCGTGGTGTTTTCCACTGTGGTGCCATTTCATCCTGCATCATCACCAGAGTCAATGTTGTGATGATGAAGGGTGGGGTAAAATTTTATATATATGACTGTAGCATCCATGCTGTTATTCTCATATTAATTAGAGGAGAGTAGAACACCTACAGCTCTAAATACACAATACACACAGCACAGGTCCATCATACCCACATTGTGCATTAGATTTATTCAGCCATTGTCTTAACATCTTTGCTTGGAAGCATACTGTTGTTACTCTTAAAAGAAGTTATACTGTATTTTTTAAAAGAATACTCTGCTAGTATGGAAGTATCTTGCAAATAACATAAGATAAGTCCTTGTGGCGAGGGCATTGAAGCATTCATAAATAAGCTTAACATAGTGAAAATCAATAGCTCAAGATCTTGTAGTTAGGGCTGAACGATTTTGAATGAATATTTAATTGTGATTATTTTGACTGAAATTGTGAAATTGTGGTTTGATTTGCAATATTACAGAGAATGGTGATTTTTATCGAATTGTTCTCATTTTGTTTTCTGTCTAAGATTTTCAAGGCCAGGCTGTAGTTAGAAAATCTTGGATAGAGAACAGTAGGACTGAACATATCATCAAAACTTCAATAAAATCTCAATATGGCTTACTACAAGAGGCTCAATATTTATTTATTTTCCCAATCTCTTTATTACGTTTTTCAGACGGTGCTAGGTAATATTTGTTAAATGGAAAAATACATACCCAAAAGAAGAAAGGGAGGAACAAAGGAATGCAATATTTATTCAAGCTATTTTTAGATTAAATATTGTCCTGACCTACACGCATTCTACAAACAGAATTGTTTCGCACAGATTTGCACTCTTGCAAAAGAGATGCTGCTAAAGTGCTAAACTCTAGGCTGTGATATTTGTTTTATGAAGAGCAGCATGACACAGGAGACTGGCTCAGGCTCTCTGAGCTGTTGAATTAGGGTGCACATATGTCTAAGGTGAACATTAAAAACATTTATGGATCTAGTGGTTTAATTTATTTAAGTAAAAGTGTGCTATTAACTATAGTAGTGGATATTTCGATTGGATAGGTTGGAACATAGTATAATTATGAGCTGTGTGTATATTGACAGGGATCTGCTCTGGCAGTGGCTTCAGTTTTACCCAGAGTGCTTGTGGAATGGCAGCAGTTTGGCAGCAGGTTTTGGCAGTGGACGCAAGGTAAGACTGAGTTAGGCTCTAATCCTTTCAAATGATAAAAAAAGCCATTCAGATGTGCAATTTCTTATGGATCACTTGTGACTTATTGTTTGTGGTGTGTCACTTCCTCTCCTCCCCAGGTACAATGCTTACCGCACGCCTACGTTTCCACAGTTCCGAACTCAGTACATCCGCCGACGCAGCCAGCTGCTCAGAGAGAACGCCAAGTGTGGCTTTGAGCCAGGACTGCGCAGGCAGTACCTGAGGCTGCGCAGTCAGCTGCTGGCCCTGCGCTACGGGCCCCTGTCTGAGCAGAGCAGCTTCAGGGCCAGCAGTGTGCGCAGCTCCCGCACCACACTGGACCGCATGGAGGTCAGATAAAAACAAACAGAAAGGCCAGTAAAAGAGAAAGAATAGCAGGGGGTGTACTAGCAGGGTACTCATTTGATAAAAGCATAGAATTTTGGATAGCATGTGAAAGCCATTTGGATGGTCAGACATTAGGTTGCATCAATCAGCAGCATAGCCAACAAAACTCCTTGAATATTAAACTGAGCAGCTTGGTTGAAATGGCTGGCTTTCCCTGTGTATATGAGCAGTGTCCTTAAATTAAAATTGCATTTTAATTTTCAATATTGATGGTTATTTTATGATTTTATGATTATTTGTGGTCACAATTATTGTCTTTGCTTGCACTCACTCCTATGAGGTTCTCTCCCCTCTCCTCTCCTCTCCTCTTGGGTAGGACTTTGAGGAGGACCCCCGCGCCCAAGGGGCTCGTGGTCACCGCCGGTCCGTCAGCAGAGGCTCCTATCAGCTACAAGCCCAGATGAACAGAGCTGTCTATGATGAGAGGTACCAGGAAACCTGGCCTTCTTTCTCCTTTTATCTATTACATTGCATCTATATGCATTTTGTCAGTAAAATTGATATTAGATGACTTAACTAATATATTTCCTTATTTTATTCTGAAGGCAAGGAATGGTAGGTGCGTTGTTTACATGCTTACATGGTGGTGTTTTGTTCCTGGCTGCAGGCCTCCGGGCAGCTTGGTGCCCACCTCCGTGGCAGAGGCCAGTCGTGCCATGGCAGGAGACACAACACTGAGTGAAAATTATGCTTTTGCTGGCATGCACCACATATTTGACCAACATGTCGACTCTGCTGGTGAGTAAGTTAAATGTATAATAATCAAAATGTTAATCATCAGTATCTTCTCCACACTTACGTCATTGCCCTCCTTCTTATAGTTCCACGGCTGCAGTTCGCCAACGACGACAAGCACCTGCTGGCTTGCTGCTCGTTGGACGGAACCCTGTCCATCATGACTCTGTCCCCGTCTCCTCCCAGTGTGAAGGTGACACTTAAAGGCCATGGAGGTCCTGTCACAGACTTTGCGTGGTCTCTGAGCAATGACATTATAGTGTCAACGTCACTTGACGGGATGCTGCGCATCTGGAACACAGAGGATGGTCGTTGCATCCGAGAGGTCAGAGACCCAGAATCCAGCGAGCTGCTCTGCTGCACTTTCCAGCCAATGAATAACAATCTTACTGTGGTGAGTCCCATTTGATACCTTTTTACAGTTATATGTTCTCAAGTCATGATTTCTTATGGTATGAAGATCCTCATCTCGCCTGCTGTATTTTTAGTTTTCATTTTATAAACTATAAACCAAGTTGTGTGTGCATCTTACTTTTTTTCTTGCGTCCTTGACTTTAAAAAAAAAAAATTATATTTGATTTAATTTATGATATAATATGTATTAGCAGTATTGGCAATATGTTAAATCATTCATTATGTTTATTTATCAGTCATGAGTCCATCCATTACGTTGATATTATTTTGGACTAAATGTGAGTAAAGGCAGTAGTTAAAACCTGTTAATACTTTTTGTGTATCTTATTGCGACAAAAGAATGTCACCCTCTTGCAACTGGTGTAAATATCCCAAGGATAATTTAGTTTGACATCTTGTTGAGACAAGTGCCACAAATTTAGCAGAAAAAAAGCAGTCTGTATGTCTGTTTGTTTGTGTTTCCGCACTTGCACTTGCCAATATGACCAACAGAGGCCGACAGAGGCTTGTTGTGTTGCGTTAGTTGTTGTCACACCGGTACAACGTCACACTACACGGCCTGCCAAGTAAATGTACTGTTCTCAATCGAAACACAAGCCCGACCCAAAGCTTTACCATTCCAAACCGTACCATACTGTACCAAACTGTACGCTACCATGATGGACACACAGCCCTAGTGTCCCAAGAAAGCTTAAATGAGAGAACGTTAGTTTAGCAGTTGTAATTACCTCCTCAGATTTTAGTGCATGCTGTCAAATAAATCTGTATCTTATTTTATTCAAACATTGCCATTTCGTGTGTGAAATATCATGTAAAAATGTTGTGCATAGGCAAACCAAGCCTCACGTTGCTATCCTTTCATCCCACTCTAAATGGCTTCATGCATATTTACACTCTCCAGGTATTGATCGTTTTGTATCAAATATCAGCTTTTGTAGTCACAACCAGAGTGGAAAATGTCTTGGACGGTTCTAAATTAAATCTGCTCTTCAGTTTGATTGAGGAGCAGAATGTGAAGAGTAAGCAGGGTTGTAAACGACAGTGTCCATTTACGCTTCATTAAGTGAAACATGAGGGAGATGGAGATTTGTTTTTGTTTGACAGAACAATAAGGGATTTGAGCAGGAACACATTAATTTCTGTAGAGCAGAATTTTAAATCAGGTTTGCACAGGGTTTTGCTGGCCTGTCGTTTGTCTCACCTGCCTTATAGACAATGATTAGTGTTGGATTAAACTCTGTCGGTGTAACACACATCATATTTTGTATATTTTCAGCACATGGTGCATTCAATCTTGATACAGTATGTCGTGTATAGATCACAGTTCATTACATTTACCATAAGAGACTTAATGTAATGTCATCTCAGTGCTGCCTTGTGGAAATAATGAAGGTCCTCACTCCAAGTTGTGGTTTCCAGGTGGGAAACAGCAAGCATCACCTGCAGGTGGTAAACATCTCCACTGGGAAGAAGGTGAAGGGGGGCTCCAGCAAGCTCACAGGCCGCGTGTTGTCGCTCTCCTTTGATGCTCCGGGCAAGATCCTTTGGGCTGGCGATGACAGGGGAAGCATTTTCTCCTTCCTCTTTGATATGGCCACAGGTATGATCCATTTGGCAGAGCGTAAAAACAAATGCTCTAAAAGCATATTCTGAAGTATTAAAGTAAAAAAAGTATTTAAGTAAAGAAATGACATCTCCATATTATTTTTTATTTAGCCGATATCCTTAATTTTCTGACTTATAACTCTTTGATTGTTGCTTACAGGTTATAGCAATGGACACAATATTAAAGAAACAACCCTCATTTATTGTCTTCAAACATAAGCTTTAAAATATATGCAAAGAGTTTTTAAAAAAAACGTCATTAATATAAATAAAATCCCCAATTTTCAGTCAAATGGAAAAGAGTACTATTACTATATACTGTATACACCTATTAATTCCAAGAATTAAGTTCGAACTAATTTATAATGACTCTTAAGTTGTTCAATAAATTCAACACTGAATGCTGCTGCTGTGTTAACTGCTGCGAATGTGTGGAGTTTACGTGCGTGTCTCAATCGGCTTTTGTAAAGTCAATTATGTACTCGATATTGTCAATCTGCACATCGTTTAATCACAAATGACGATGCTATCGCAGACGATGTATATCGCACCACCTCTAGCCACACCACATTTTCTTGTGTCTTTGTGTTCATAGATATTAAGGCTCAATCCCATTTCACTCCTTGCTTCAACCACTTAGCCCTTACCCCTGTTTTGTATGTTGAGGCAGAGATTAAGCTAATGTGGGGTTAGCGTTTTGTTTAGGGTTAGACTTGTTATCAGACTCTTATACATGGTATAAACTGGTCCATCAGTATTCCCAAGTGCTGAAGACGTTTTCCAACATTGCTTTACTAATAATATTTTTAATAGTGCCCATAGTCCACAATAATGTTATAACAACAGATGACAGTGGCGTTTTTTGATGATATTTAGCAAACACTCATATTGTGTTCTTAAAGGAGTAGATTTTAATCACCACCCCTTGTAACTAAGCCAGGGGTTAGGTGTAAAAAATAGAAATGGGATTGGACCTAATACTCTACATCTTTTTCCACTCTGATCCCTGCATTATTCTGTGAGAAACTGTTAAAAAATGTTAAAGGAATTGTGAAGATAAAATCCTTGTATTCCCCAGAATTGAATCTCCTCCATAAGTTAATGGGCTCCTCCTTGGCTTTTACACTGTCCTCTCATTCATTTGGAAAAAAATCGCTTCAGTAGTTTTCGTGTAATCCCGCTAATGCATAGAGAGACTGATAAACGGCAGCAAAAACATGGCCTACTTTTGTGGATGTAATTATAAAGGAGTTTTTTTTCTTTTTTGGTTTTTGCACTGAATGAGAGAGAAAGCTGTTGATGTGTCTCTGCCGGTCTCTGCTGTTTCTGCCCGCCCTCCCACAGGGAAGCTGACCAAAGCCAAGCGCCTGGTGGTGAACGAAGGCAGCTCCATCTGCAGCATATCTGCTCGGTCCTGGATCAGCCGAGAGGCCAGAGACCCCTCTCTGCTGGTCAACGCCTGTGTTAATAAGCTGCTTCTGTACAGGTCAGTCTGTAAAGTCACTGCTTATTAATAGGCATTTCTTGCCTTCAGCTGTGAAGAGATTTAGTTCAAACGCAAAACATTTTAATTCCTCTAATGTGTCTGTGGAGATGCGTTTACACCGCTGTCTTGAATTTAATCTCTTATGCCACATTTTCGCTGGCAGGGTGGTGGACAACGAGGGCACACTACAGCTAAAGAGAAGCTTCCCAATCCAACATGGTTCCCAGCTGGTTCACAGCATCTTCTGCCCCCTCATGTCTTTCAGACAGGGGGCTTGTGTGGGTAAGACTTTGCTCAGCTCTCCCGCTGTGGTATGTGAATAGAAAATTAGACCACAGTTCATTAATTGCAGGCTGCCCAGTGTGGCGAAAAAAGGAAATGTAGGAAAAAAAGCTTACTGCTGCTTTTGGATACAAAAAAAAAAAACACAACTAAATTCGAAAAACCTCCCAGCAACATTATTTTCCTACGCGGTTTGAAGCGTGCGTGTTTATCTAACTAAGAGGTTGATGCATTTTTCATAGATGTAATAAATTCTACGGCAAGTTGTTTACACGAGAGCAGTAATATTTGACATTACGCCATCCCAGAGCTCCAATTAACAGGGTTTTCCTACTCGTGAAAATAACCTTGCAGAATCTTCAGCACGGTTTCTTACGTTATGTTCAAAAAAGACATGGAAGGGATGAATGACAAACAGGCAGCATGTCCACACTCTTTTAAAATATGTTAATAATATAAATCTTGTGTCCATAGATAAAAATGAGTGATTTTACCTAACGTCACAGGGGAGTTATCAGTGCAGGGCTCCATTCATCAGTGAATTCAAATGTGTTATCTCATTACTTCTGTGTTTGGAATCCTTTGAGTGACACAAACTTACTAAACAAGTCAGCAATAGAGCAGATTCTCATGGCGAGATAAAGCAGCAAACGTATAACATAAATATAACATAAACTAATACAGGCGGACACTTCAATAGGTCAGCCTTTTGTTAAGTGGCTAGGTGTGTTTGTGCCTCTTTCCCTGCTGGCAGCCATGTTAGTGACCGTGTCCAGGCTGGTTCACAGAAACGGCCGCATGCTCGGCAATGTCAGTGTCGATGAATGAGTCATTTTCGAAGGAAAAAAAAAACCCTGAACTATCCCTTTTAAAACCTACTGTCAGTGAAGTATTTGGTTACAGTAAGACTTAAATAGCTCTATATTCTTACAGCTATCGCTGATCTTTTTGCGGTTCACTCATTATTATTATTATTATTATTATTATAATAGAACTTTATCCATTCAGGAGCCAGAACTCCACAAACGAGTAGTCTTCTTTGCTTCATTGCTTTATTCGTCACCACTGTCACAATATTAAGACGAATGAACACTTCATTTCTTTTTCTAATTGTTCAACACGAGTAGTGGAACTTTTTCTGCTCTCGACTCATAAAAGGTATTTTGACTTTCAGGCAAAATATAGTGGGAATAATGTGGAGTTTAGACCCAAGTCGCATTCGTCATAATCAGATTATTGTGTCCTATTGGAGCGTTGGCAGCGGCGAATTATGATTACTGGACTATGAATAACGTCTCATTCCAAATAAGGTCAGGTGTCAGATTACTGGTTTACATCGTCTTTGATTAGAGACGGCGAGATTTTCATTTTCAATACAAAATGAAATGACCAGTGAACCTTCAGTTATGTTTTCTTTTAACTTCTGGTCCTTTGAGTCAATAGACAATGACTGTAATTAACTACTGTGCAATATGGACGTCCACTGTACTTGTGTGTTTATAACTTGGTACCTTCTGTACCATTGTTGCATACCTCCACACTTAACTGTACATACCAGGTTATACACAGTTCACTTATTTAGGTAACACTATTCATACACTGTGTATATGTACGTATTTATTCACTTCTTGTATATTTGACACAGAAGTATTCTTTTTAAATATCATTTTTATTCTCTTTTTAGTATATCATACCTTACTTCACGTACTGATGTCATAAAAACGAGAGAAAACGTAAATATTTTAGAAATCTTTTGTTATTTATTTGGCAAATAACAAACTGGATTCACCTTTTTATGCCCAAGTTTGGGTATAACTGGGCTTCTTCTCTGAGAAATCAGAAATGTATCAAGCAAACATTCGACCACTAAAACTCATTTTCCTGTTCAGGAATGAAAGTAAGTAACTACACATTTTGACATCTTAATTCTTCTTTTTCCTGTTTTTTTTCGTCTATAACAATAATAATTATATGTTAGCATTAAAAATATAATTTCGATTAAAGAGCTTCTGCGCACTGGTGTAATAACCATTAGATAAACGTAAAAAATGATTTTGATAATTACCAATGCTGTTAGGGCTGCAACTAACGATTATATTCATAATAGATTAATCTGTCGATTGTTTTTTCTCGATTAATCGTTTGGTCCATAAAAAAGTCAGAAAATCTGATCAGCCTTTCTCAAACCTAGAAAGGGTGACGTTCTTAAATGTCTTGTTTCACTCAAACCGATTAATCGATTATCAAAACAGTTGACAATGAATTTAGTAATCGATTAATTGAGTAATTGTTTCAGCCCTAAATGCTATTAAGTTAGTGCAGCTGTGGCTTTGGGTGGTGGTCTTATACATGTGTTAACTATATGTTAGTATAGGCTGTGAATCTCTGTTTCTTTGTACTTATAATGAAAGCAATTTCACCCTCGGGATCACTAAAGTATTTTCTGATTCTTCTTTACTGTCTGATACAGTGACGGGCAGCGAGGACGCCTGCGTCTACTTCTTCGACGTCGAGCGCAACACCAAGGCAATAGTGAACAAGTTGCAGGGTCACGGTGGACCTGTGCTGGACGTCAGCTTCAACTGTGACGAGAGTTTACTGGCGTCTGCCGATTCCACCGGTATGGTCATCATCTGGCGGCGGGAGCAAAAGTGATCCTTCCATCTCCCACATACATACACACACACACACACACACACACACACACACACACAGAAAAAAATAGCCTGCTGCTGTATCCGTCCAATACGACTTTCACTGGAATGTAAGAGGCGGCGTTAAATGTTTAATTTAATGATACTAAAGTGCAATCAGATATGCTGTGTAGGTGGTAGGGATTGTCTTAAAGAATGGGTGGGTAATGTGTGTGTGTGTGTACTTGTACAGCTGCAGCTGAGACATTGCTTTTAATCAAAATAAGACGGAAACACTTCTCCCATGCATGTGTCGTGGCTTCAACGCCGACTCGCACAGAAATGACTGACTGACACGACAAGAACACAACACAACACAACGCAACGCAACCTTCCTGAGAAAACTGTAGCACACCGACGGACGGACGGGCGGTCCCTCTGGCATAGATTCAGTTCACGGTTTATGTAACTGTTACTCAAGCAGTGTAATCACGTGTTGTAAAAAAAAAAAAAAACGCCTTTATTTGCTCTCAGTTCTGCTATTTGCCTGTTTGCATAATTATCCATGTGCATGATATTCACGCCAGAGTCAGTCATAGGCAAATCGGATTGATCCTAAAAATATACAAGTGTGGTTTTTAAGTATGCGTTTGTACTTATCTGTATGTGTGTGTGTGCGTGTGTGTGTGTTTTCGGGTTATGCTGATTCATATGTTATTTAATACACATACGGAATAAAATAACGTAACTGGCAGTCGCCTCGTGTGTGTGTGTCATTTCCTTTACGTTTTTAAAAATGGAAATACTAACGTGTGAAGAGCTCGGTGTAGTATAGTGGTCAAATGTACGAGAGTGTAAATCGTTGTGTGGCTCTTCATGATCCACACAGCAGGTGTGAATAAATGTGTTGCATTTGATGCCGCCAGTATACATTATAGTGCGATATAAGATGCACGTTTGTGTTTAAACATTGTGTAGTGATGTGGCTCAATGGATGGCAGTTTCAATAAGTTGGTCCAGTTAGGAAAAAAGACTTGCCTGAAATGAGCTAGAGAAAAATTTGAAACTTAAAGACTTGGTCTCACTGGATGTTTTTACGAGAGTGCTGGACGATTTGGATCGATGCCCTTGCTGATTTATGGTTTTTTTTATGATTGTGTTGGGTTTTATGATTATGATTGTGGTCCTGAAATTTGCTTATTTCATGTTTTTTATAGTATGTATGGCTGCTGACTGTTTTGTTGTACTATGTAACTGTGCTTCTGCTGCCTGTCATGGCCAGGACACACTTGAAAAAGAGATTTTTTTATCTCAGTGTGAAAAAAAAAAAAAAATATGATTCAAAATGAATAGATAAATAACAAAAATGGAGAGTGAAATAAAATAGTGTCAAAACAACATGTAGACAATTGTAATTAAAGCTTATACATACAATTCAATGTTAAATTTAAATTTGATAAACATATCCTTATATATTATTTTTGTTATATTGTTCACTGTTAGTCAGTTTGGGCCAGTTTTCTTTATAATTTTAAATTATGTGTAGGGCCCCCATTAGGCCTAAATTCTCCTAAACTCATTTGTCATGTTTGGTTTAGAAACCTGCAAACATTCACCATCAAGAACTGCAGTTTGTGTTAAATATTATACAAACATGTTGACACACTTGTTTTCCATTTTAGGAGCAACCTGCAATCAAACCCACACCCAAATATCTCTTAATCACTTTATCAATATCAAATACGTCATAATATGCAATAGCAATGTGATATTAAATAATATAATGTGAAATAACGATAAAACTTTGACGTCACAGTTCAGTAATAAGAAGCTAATTGTCTCATATTTCTAAAGTAATTTCCATGTAACGACTTGGTTGATGAGAATTAGTATAGAGTAATGCCTTCATATGAAAATACTAGTGAAAAGAATTGGTAATCATCATGTTATAATGTTGAAATTCAACATTATAACATGATGTTCTGCTTATCTTTAATGCAGGGACTTAAACATGGGGTCGTTTCTGTGTAAGAACTGTAATCTCTGTCATTTTAACACAATACTATGTTGTCACTAACGCGTCTTTTATAATTTAGCTTCCAGTTCTATTACCATGTTATCACATCTCCTTTTAAAGATTGTTCATGGCAGAAGAATCCAGTGTTCTGTTAGTAACACAGCAAAAACAAGATGTTGACCCCTCATTGTTTTCATCATGGGACCTTTTGAGTTTGTCCTGATTTAACAGCAGCTAAATCTAAACATGTTGAAGTCGCTGCTTTGTAGTAAATCAGGATAACATGAAGGAATCTTGAGCCGAACATTTTTAACAACATGGATGATTAATCCACAAATTCAGTGGCTTGAGTTTGGTGAGGTGACTCAGATGAGGGTGCTGTGATGTGAGCGAGTGAGCGCACAATGAACGGTTGCTGTCAGGACAGGGTCTTTGTCTGAAACAGGCAGGACAGGTGCTGATAAAACAAAAAACACTAAACTATCTCCTCTCCTGTGAGAAACTCTCTGTCCCTCTCTACACAACGCCGTCTCTGCGTCTTCAGAACAAACGGTGGGCGAGCATAAGTTTTCACAAATGAGTAAGACGGCCTTTGTTGTGGTGAATCTCGGCGAGAGAGGTGGGAAGAAAACTAAAAATAAGCACCTGGAGACGGAGAGAGAACCTAAAGCTAAACCTGGACAGTTAGAGAGCGATCACAGGCGATGCTTTTCACCGTGAAAACATCATTTTCAATCAGCGCACACAGACACACACAATAGGAAATCATCTCTCATTCAAATTCAAAATATAGGCTAAGTGTTGACGGGGAGAATAGACAATCACACCATCGCTGGGTTTCAGTCAGGTCCTAATTAAGACTAAACAAAATTTCTTTCTTCCCACCCTTTTTTTTCCCGATTCTTCTTTATAATGTCAGAATAATTGTGCTAAGGTTGGCTGCACATGTGGAGGATGTGTTGCACCACTCCGGGGGGGATTCAGTATAAGAAGTGTTTTATTGATGTGCTTTATGTTTCTGATTCTGCAGAGGAGTTAACCCTCCGTGACATTTAAAAGTGCCTTCCATTACTTAAGAGTACATTATTGGTTTTTTTTCTTCTTCAACGACTGCAATCCAGATACTTGCTTAATTATGAATTTGAAATGTGCTGTGTTTTTCTAGTCCCTTGAGTAAATAGACCCAGATTTCTGTTTGCACAAAAAGAAATCTTATTTTCATGCCTTTACAGTCATCACCTCTAGATTTTATGTGGAATTATTGCATATATTACTATAGTTCATATCTAAGATGAACACTTTCTCATAACCAAGTTATTGTGTGGATAATTATTTGGGAAAAAAGCATAGTATTACTGTAATATTATCCCTTTGTTACCACACTGTTACACTGTAATTACCATGCTACATAATATTTCCTCCCCATTACAAAATCATGATAATGTTACTGTGTTACTACTGTACTTTAATGTTATACTGTAGTGTTTTAAATCATTTTCTTAATGTATTTGAAAGACCTCACAAAATGTTTGTCTTTGCTTCATAATTTTACACAAGCTGAGGAACATTTGAGGGATTTTTTTCAAAAAAGGAACTTTTACTTAAGTAATGGAAAGTTTATTTAGTCAGAAATTATTAAGTGCTTGATTTCTGTATCAAATAAAACAGTGGATACTTTGTTCCTACAGCCTTTAGTGATAATAGGACATATTACATAATTAGTTAAAGGTGCAGTATGTAAATTCGACTAACATTTATTGGTAAAGTGGCATGTTGCCTCACAAGTGTGTTGGAGAACCTGTGTAGTCTGCAGTTACCATCAAAACACAACAAAATGAAAAACAGCCATTCATACAATCAGGTGATTCTACACCAGTGGTCAGCAACTGGTGACCCGTGGGCCAAAACTGGCCCATCAGCATTAGCATTTGGCCCGGCAGATGATTGAACGATCTTAAATGATTAGCTTGTCTTCACACAAAAAAATGAAGCGTTCCGAGCTTTTATTCTGAAAAAAATATGAACTTATACAAATAGATTGTGTTGCTAGAACTGACAGTTAACATAAACTAAATGTTTGGTTTGAAAAATAATAATAAAAACACTGCTATTGTCATGTTAACAGCCAGGTTTGGGAAGTAAATAAATGTCTGTTAAAGGACGATTATCATATGTTAGGCTCAAAGAAGAAGCATTCTTAATTCTTAAAACTGAAATGATGCACAATAAATATTAATGCGGCAAGCAGGGGTTTTTGTTTGCGACTGAAGACATTTTAAATATGATGTTTTGGCCCAATATTCAATTACTTACAAAACAATTACATTTACTTGTATATATGTAACTATAATTCCCGCCAAATTGAAATAATTTCACCCAGATTTCATACACTGGATCTTTTGAAAACATGGTGTTGTTTAGTTACGTTCTTGACTTTATGACTCTTTTTTTGTTGGTGCTACTCTGTGACACTATCATTTAACAATTTCCATCATCTACTTTTCATTCATGGTTAAATATATATATATATATATATATATATATATATATATACATATATATTATTTAAAAATACCCTACTTGTTGGTTTCAAGCACATTTTTGGTCCTTGAGTCTAATCATCACTCTATTATGTGTTTGTTCACCCGTCTCTTCAGATTTGACATGCTGGTTCTGGACAGAGAAATACAAAAAAGAGTCATTTTGACTCTGGAGTGTTTTGTTATTCAGTGCTTCCAGGAGATTACATCTTGATTTCACGAGGCTAAAATAAGACTGAGGCGTTAGAGAGAGAGAGAGAAAAAAAAAATCACCTTTTCTGCACTCAGGGATACACACAGGATGTCATTTGCGCTATGTGTGCTGATAGGAGTCTATTTCCCAGTGAAGTGTTCTCCAGGCCTTGTCAACATGCAGACAGGTCACAAAACTCCAGAATGCATCAAAAGTAGAGTCTTTATTGATGAGTGGGCAAAAGAACCACCTCGGTTAAACTGTACACTTACAGGATATCGTCTCGCAAAAAGGAATGCCAGACGTAAAAATGATGGACCCCAGGTTCACTTTTTCACTTTTGTCCGTCCGCGTGTCGACATCTGTACAAGTTGTAATCCCTGTTTACTATGAAATGCAGTGGAATGCATGCTATAACAGTATGCTGTGCAAGTGTCCACATTTAGAAAAAACTGACCGCACAAATATATCTATGCTTAAACATACTGTAAGTCGGACATTTTCCGTTTACATGAGTCTTAATTTGGGGAGACAGCTCCATGTAGTCTACGCCGGGTTTTCCGTACTGCCAAACCTCTCTCTCCGGAGTTCGCGTCCGGCTTTAAGTCGCTTTTGATTCTCAACGTACCGCGATCCAGACACACAACTGTTGACATTAAGGTCGAGGAGGAATCTCAAGAGGGGGCCTGGTAACATTCAAGTTTCCTTTCGCATTATTATTCGCATCATTTTTTTCTTTTTTTTGTATTCTCATAATAGTATATTTAAAAAAAAAAAAACATTCTCAAGATCATTTTGCAAATACATGTTCATTTGCTAACGATTTTTTCTCTTTTTTTTTAAAGTCTTAATTTACACATCACCGTTCAAGTCATTAAAACCTACTGACTGTAATGTACAGACGTCGTTTTCTAATTCAGCGGTTCCCGTCTTTATTTTATTTGCACATGTGTGCCTGTACATTACCATATGGAATACATCTGTTCACTTAAAGGATACATTTCCATATGATGACCGTTCAATTTGGCGTGACTTGTGAGACCACAAGATGGTGGCCGTTTTTTCGTATTGACTCAAATTTGTACTGGAACCTATTTTGCGATCGTTACTTATCTCCGTCTTTCTTTCCTTTCACCCTCCCCTCTTCTTTTCTTCCTCTCTCTCACTCTCACACACACACACACACACACACAAATGCTATATAAAAACACACAAGCAGGAATATACATTCCTGTACAGTCTATACAATATCAAATCAAGTCATATTTCAAAATAGTGTAATCTGCTTAACATGTATTGTTTACAAAGTAAAGGAAAAACAGGCAAGTTTTTTTTTTTTTTATGATACAAAGAAACCCGACAGGCCCTAAAATCAAGTCCAAAAAAATCAAGCATGTTAGGGGCTTCTTAGGGTCACAACAGCTATTTAAATGTGTCCAAGGTTATTGGGTCCATTCAATGTTTCGCAGTCTCCTTTGAAATAGATGAAAAGACCAGAGTCCAGAGTGGTCTGTCAATCAAAAGCAGACCATTGATGTGTTCATTGATGTGTTTCAGAGTTAGTGTCACGTTCTCCATTCACAGTCCACAGCACATGTTTTGTCGAGGATCTGAACCCTTCCGTGTGTCTGCTCTGTGCCTCGTGTGACACAGGAAATGTTCCTCAGTTGGAAACTCTGGGGCGTGTCCCTCTGAAATAAGGCAACATCAATTTAAAATGGCATCTGTCACACTCGAGTCGGAGCGGTGATTGTTGGTGATCTCTCCTACCTAGTTATCGCACGGTACATCATCAGAAATACACACCATCAAAGAGTTACCGGGGGAGGGGTGGGGGGTGGGGGGTGGGGGGTGCTGCTTCTCTTTTCAGCCCCCGCTCAAAAACCTTTGCACCCGCGACACATTTATTCACACGTCAACATTCTTCATAAAGTAGCGCTGTGCCTGCATTTGTTGGCGAAAATGTTTTGGTTTTGTTGTGCAAAACAACAAAACAGACACTTCTACTGAAACCAAGGTGCATTACGTCACTTCTACTCGCCCACACTCTCCCGCAAAAAACCTGAAACATTCACGTCATTAAGCTGATGTCATATCACATGATGCAGTAGGCCTCATCCTGGGGCAGGTGTTGTTTAGTCCTCCAGTAGGTGGGCAGGTGAGCTCTCAGCACTTTCCTCAGGTCCTCGTTGAGCAGGAGACAGAAGATGGGGTTGACTCCAGCCTGGGCGAAGCTCATCCACACCGTGATGGACAGGTACCTGTGAGGGATGGTGCAGGACTTGACAAACACCCTCCAGAAACATGCCACGATGTAGGGAGCCCAGAGGACCAAGAAGAGCAGGGTGATGGTGTAGAACATCCTGCCCAGCCTCCGCTCTGACCTCACCTCTTCCATCCCGAGCAGCCGCCGGTGTTGATTGTGTAAATTTTGCCTGATGCCCAACAGAGTGGGTGGCATTGGACCACGACCGAACCCTGCAATCCAGTTAGCTGCGGCTTGACCCGTGGCACCGGGACCGTGGAAGGTCCAGTTCTGGCTGATGGCAGGCACCAGCTGGACGGGTTTCATCTTGCGGTGCCGATACTCGAAGAGCAGCAGCTTGGCATAGAAACCGTGCGTGGCCAGAACCACCACAGCCAGCATGAGCATGAAGCCCAGGGTGTCGTTGGTCTTCAGGTAGCGGTGTTCAAAAATACACTGATCCTCGTCGCGGATGAACTTGTATGTCCCCACGTCGAAGACCGGTGGGAACGCCATGGCGACGGCCAGTGTCCACACCATGCAGATGATGGCGGCACAGGTCCAGATGGTCATACGTTTGGCGTAGAATCGGTGGTGGGCGATGGCAAGGTAGCGCGTGACGGCCACGCAGAACAGCATGAAGGCAGCGTGAAAACAAAACAGCACGGCCATGAAAGCCACAACTTTACAGCTCAAGGCACTGTAAGTCCAGGCCGAGCTGTTGTGGACAGAGACCAGCACAAAGGGGAAGCAGGCGGCCGAGCGAACTGCATCGGCCAGGCACAAGTCCAGGAGGAAGAAGTAGGGAGCCTTGTGAAGTGTCCTGTCTCTTAGCACCAGCATGGAGACCAAGAGGTTGCCTACAAGACTGACACAGATGATCAGACCCAAGAAGACCAGCTTAAAGTAGGCAGACATATCTGTGGCAGAGACTCCTCCACTGTTGCTGCTGCCGTCACTGCTGCTGCTGCTGCTGCTGCTTCCGCCTCTTGCTAGTCCGCTCTGTGAAGCCAGCACAGCCAGCAAACTGCCAGGGCCATCGATAGCAAAGCTCTGGTTCGCCATTCTTTCGCCCTGCCTCGCTCGACCCTGCACGATCTCAACTGATCCACCTACAGCCGCTGTCTCTTCCCTCCCTCCGCTCGCTCGTCTTTACAAGGAGAGGCTGCGAGGATCTTTTCTACCTGACAGACTCATCTTTCCTCTTTGTCCACAAGCACACCACCTGCGGACAGAAAGACACATTTTGAAGAAAAAACAAGATGTCTGACGAGCATTTTTAGCTGTGAAGCAGCACCCGCCGAACGGAAGCGGTGTTCAAATTCTGAACGGCATGGATGTAGAAGTGCTGTGTCGGGGGGAACACAGAGGAAATCTCTGCCTTCCTGTTTCTCTGAGGCTGGGATCAGATCAGCAGCTCTACAGCATGCCAGCTCCTTGGCTCTCTCAGTAATTACCTTGGCCGTTGCTAAGATACAACAGCTCACATACTTTGTGCAAGTGTGGGTGTTTGAGTGAATGCACGGGGGTGTACAGGGGGATGGAGCAGACACAGTACAACCAACACTGGCTATGTCCAACAAACAGAGATGTGGTAAATGAGCATTTTCTGCTTTCTCTCGGCTGCCGTGTGCGTGCATGTGTGTGTGAGGGTGTCATCTGTACCATTCACAGCACATAGCAAATGTGAGAATATAACGGCAGAGCAGGCAGCCATTTGGTTTTTTTTTTATATTTTTTTAATTTTTTTTATACCGTAGACTGTTGTGTGTGAAATGTGGAGGGAGGAAAAATCATCAATGTGATTACCAGGGCCTCGCAGCTGAAATCCTCCCTGCTTAAAGGAAAAACATGAACGTTTTTAAATGGTTACACCTCACTTGTGAGGATGCAGAGTCTGTGCTCACGATGAAATTTACAAGCACAAGGTGACAATAAAACATAGCTGTGCCTGTCTGGGTGGGCCTTGTCTATGTAGGCCATGATTCGCTGTGACTGTAGAGGCTCATTTTTATCAACACATACACAACAGCTCTGTGCCACTTTGACAAATCTGATTTCTCCTGATTTAGACGGCTGCTCGGGCCACAAACACACACTGGAGAGGGAGAAAAAACACAGACGAACAGGTGTCAAAATCACCTCTGCTGGGTGTTTTTGTGTCGTTTGTGTGTGTGTGTGTGTGTGCATACACATGCATGTGTGTGTGTGTGATGATAACCTACCTTTCATATCCTCATCTTTGAAGAGATGTTGTCTTCTCTCACGATACAAAAAAAGAATCAACCCAATAATCATAAAAAAAAGGATCCAAGTCTCTTTGTGTGTCACTGTTTGTTAAACCGAGAGGAAAACACATAATAATAGGAGTCATAATAATAAGGCTTCATGCTCTTGCTGTGCTCTCGGGCTCAAACAACACCTGTTATGCATAAAACCATCACAGGGAATGGATCGAATTGAGCAGCATAAAATAAACATAAGACGGAGGAGAGGCTGTGTAATGATGGAGGTGGAGAGCTGGACAAAAGATCTAAGATGAAGAAGCCACATTTAGGATGTAGGTATGAAGAGAAGAGAGGAGAGCAGAGGAGGGGGGCGAAAAAATCCACTGCCACCCTGTTTCACAGGGAGGGATGTTGTTCATTTAATCTGAATATCATCCGAGAAAACAGATTCTATGTTGCATCACGTCGAGGATGGTTTTTCCAGAGGGCGATGGAGAGAGGGAGGAAGAAAAAAAAAAACACGCACACACATCTTGTTCAGTTCATAAAATCCAAATGATGTCAGATTTTCAATGCTTGCAATAACCCACCCACCAAAAAAGAGAAGAAGAAGAAGGCTCGCGCGTCCCCTTAAAAGAATCGCCTTGGCATCATCATCATCATCATCATCATGTATATTGGCTGGTGGCAGCAGAACAATTAGTCCACACAGACAGAAGCCTCGACGCGTCTCTTTTTCCCATCTTTCAGTCACAAAAAGGGGGGCGATGTATTTACCCGGAGCTGTGGAAATATGCGGTCTTTGTTTTGCTGTCCAGCGACGGTGCGCTACATCTCAACAACCGTCCACAAGAAAAAACGCCTCGGCGGCGACAGAACACATGCATTATTGTTATTATTATAATTATTATAATGATTATTATTAGTATTATTATTATTATAATTTCTGCTAATCCAGGGATGAGGGAGGTCCACACTGCAAACGCGCTGCCGCGAGGCCACGTCTCGTACGTAGAGATAAATAAATGAAAAATAAACAATAATGGTAATAATAATAATGAGAATTAAAAAGTGGGAACTACGACTAAAAAGGGAAAAAACAAAAGAAAAAACAAAAACAACGCTGCTGGATTAGGCGAATTATTCCTGAATAATCCCAATTATGGCTGCTTGCAGGGAGGCAGCTCGCACATTCGCGGAAACTGTCGGTTTTATTCGGAGAGAGAGAGCGAGCTAGAGAGAGAGAGAGAGAGAGAGAGCGAGAGAGAGGTGTGCGGCATCATTTATGGGCCGTTCAACTAGAAAGGGATTTTTATTTATTTAATTCAATCCAATTAATTTATTTATCATGTATTCATGTATGTATTGTTTTCTGTGATTCTAATGCTGTGTGTTTTGTGCAGTGTGTGTTTGTCTCCATCTGTCAACACACTGTGTCGGTGTCTCATTGGTCTCCAGCCCTTAGTGACAGACTGAGCAGGCAAGACCCAGAATGACACAGGCTGGCCTGACAGGGCCGAAGCAAGGCATTCTGGGTCTTTATTTAAAGGAGAACAGGGAGAAATACCACTTGAACCATCATCATCATCATCATCATCATACACATATATGTCCTTTTCCTGTTGTGATGTGCGGCCTTTGTTACATTATAATCAAACACTTTAATTTGTACATTTACTAAAATCTGATATACTGTTGTGTCAGTATATGGTTCAGGGTCAGATCGTGAGCCGTGTTTCCAGTTTGGTTTGGTACAGTGCGGTTCGGTTTGGAACGGTAAAGCCCTGACTCACCTTTCAACTGAGAACAGTATATTTACTTAGTAGCACGACACATAACGCGACGTTGTACCGGTGCGACAACAACAAACAATGATATTGAAGCAAACAACACAACAGACAACAACAGAGGACGTCCATAGGTTGGTTTTCCACTATAAAAATAGTACCTACTCATCGTGGGCGGAGTCATCACTGCACGGCTGCATGAAACTGCGGTGACTTCGTTTTACACACGACACACACAAACAATGACTAGTGACTTGTAAAGCAGCTGTTTTCAGTGTAACTGAATCATTAGAATCACTTAATTAAAACTATTTGTTCAGTCCTTCTTACATGACCGGAGCACAGTCACTGGACGGAAATACAGCAGCAGGGTTTGTGATCAGCAGTGCTGTCGCTAAATACACCAGACTACTCTGTTAAATATTGAGATTGTTAAGCCTTTTCAACTGATCTACAGTTCGGCACTGTTCGGCTTGATTCTCGCAACTTAACCGTGCTGTGCTGAGGCGACGCGAGGCGAGGCTAGGCGGTGGAAACACGCCATTTGTCTCAACAGGGAGTGATGTTTTTCTGTCGCCTAACCAGCTGAATGTCATGGGTCTAACTTCACTCGTACCGTACCATTTTCCTCAAGTGAAGGGTACTGAAAAATGGAACAGTTTTGGGCTGGTTATTTTGGTACTATTCTTAAAGAAAAACTGGTGTTCGTGTACAACTGCAGTGTTGTTTCCATTTTAACATGCAGTAAATTGCGAATAACTGCCAGATATTGAAAGTTATTCTGGAAAATTGGGCGAAAGCACTTACTCACAGGATCATTTTCAGGCCCTTTTATGGTTAAAATAAGCAACAAAAAAAAGTCCAGACGGACATTTTGAAGCTTAAAGGGTTAATTAGACCCGAAACTGGCACAACAGCTCTGCATGTGTTCCCCCCCACCACCCCCAGGCTTTGACCTGGAATTTAAAGACAACATGGTGAAAATTCTTTGGCTGACGAGGGAAAAAAATGCTCTGCCGGCTCAAAGAACTGAATATCTTAGAGGTCATGCATGGCAGTAAGACTCGGCATGCACCAACTAATGTTGTTTTGGTCTGTGACATCATAGGTCAACTGTCTAGTACCTGGACACTGGGACAAGGACGTACTGAGTGTAACTTTCCACATGTGTGTACTAGATCTGACTAGATCTGATTATGCATTTTGCCGTAATTTACTACCACACAGAAGAGATGAGGCATTCAATGTGCTATATTTTCGCATTAAAAAAATATCCTTTTCAGCTTCTACATACTGGTGTATTAACCATATAGTAGCATAAAAAAAAAAAAAAAGAATAATCACCAGTGCTGTTAATTTAGGGCAGCTGTGGCATAAACCTGATATTGGGTGGTGGTCTAATAAATGTGTTAAGCACTGTACATATATAATATATATATATATATATATAGCTGTTGCAGCTGCAGCTGAGCTTTTATATATATACTGTATAAAATTAACTTTTGCTGGGGTTTTTTTTTGGCTTGAGGAATTAACTACGCAGAAAATGAGGTGATGGTGCAGATAAAGCCTCGTTTATTCATGGACCATGGGAGCTGGTTTCTTTGGGGAGAAGTTACATGTTAAAGGAGGGCTATTACAGAAAGCAAGATTTGTCTTGTCTTGGTGGGGATTTCGCTGTCAAAGACGTTATTTAAGTGAAGGCTTGTTCTCATCGCTGCTTCAGCTCTTTCTCGTGATGAAATAGCTCCATTCTAACCAGCCAACTGCCCGTTAGAATGATGTCACTCTGGGCAAGAAAGGAAGACGATAACCCCCTTTAAATGCTGCTTTGTACGTCACAAGTAGCAAACAACAAAACCAAAAAAGCACATTAACGGTTTTGTCTGTTGTAGAAACTGATTTTCCTCTTTGAGTCATTTTTAAATCTGCCTAAATTTCTTTTTCCCCACACAAGCTACGTGATCCTCACACAGATTAGTCACTCCCTGTTCCTCTCTGTGCAGAAGTGAAATAAGAATATGTGCTGTATACAAATTCATAATTGTTTTAAGACCAAAAACAAAGACCTATAATAGCTTTAACCCTTAGTGCTCACGCGACACAGATCTTTGCCGCAGGTGCACCCATGGTAAATTGCCGTGGGGATAATACACAACTCCTTATGTGGGCATCGTGGGGGTGTGTGTTTATAAGTCACATATTCAGGCTTTAAAAAATGCAGGTTTTCTTATGCGTTGTTGACTCACAGTTATGATTCTTTATTAGTTGTATGACGTAACAATGATTGTGTTTTTCTTTTCATTTTGTTCATAAAAACGAGCCAAAACTGGGACGTGTTTCCAAAATTTCACAAATTCAATCCGATTTTAAACATTTTGAGTACTTTTTGCTCAGGTGTGTTTATATAGTTGGTGAAAATTATTTATTTTTTTCCCCCATCAGATTGCTTAGGTTGTGCTGAAAAAAAGGACATAAGACACTCTATATTACACATTCTTATAACCTCTGTACAGTACTATACGTTTGAACATAGTAATGGAAAAAAGCAGCCCAATTGCTTTGTGTTCTAAGGGTTAAGGAGACACAGCAGCGTTGAATCACCTGGTAAACACCAGGTAAACACCGACGTCTCATTCTGAAGCATCTGAGGCTTCCTAAAAATTGTCAGCTTTTTAAAAATGCTTACACACTGTACTCTATTGTGACACTATGACCTCAGAGCAATGTGTGGCCTTTGGCTGCTCTCCGCAGCTCATGTTACTTTTCCACAGGCAAAGCCATGTATGTGTGTGTGTGTGTGTGTGTGTGTGTGTTCCAGAGTCACCTGCACCGGGGGGCTCTGATGTTATTTTCGTGTGTGCCCCAGCATTGATCTCTCTCTGAAAATGTCGTGTGCTCTTCTGCACTGACTGCAGTGTCATTGTTGTCCGTTTGCAGAACTTGAAGACAGGCAAGAAAAGAAAGAAAGTAAGAAAGAAAGAAAGAAAGAAAGAAAGAAAGAAAGAAACACAGAGACACATTGTGGTGCAGCGTATGAAACTTAGAGTTTAATGGCAACACACTGCAAAAGCTTTCATCACTTCAAACGTGTCGTTCCGTGCCTGACTGTGAGGTTGTCAGCGTTGTGCTGCAGAATTGCACACTGTGCAACAACAAGTGCTTGTTCACTGAGAAAGAATAAGCGAATGAGAGCTCTCTACACTGTAAAAAAAAAAAAGGTTGACAAACAAAAAGAAATTAACAAGTTAACAAGTTATATGAAGACAATTTCACTCTCCATCTATAGTTTAGTTTAACTTAAATCATTGTGTTAAGTGAAATGTTTTTTTGTTTGATAACCAGTTTTTTTTCAGTGTAATAATCAAAGATAAATATGTATCACACTGTACATTTTAAGCAGCATCTATTTTAATGTGACACTAATAGACACCTAACAACACCAAAATGTAATTATAAAGGTCCAGTGTGTAAGAATTAATAACATCTAATGGTGAGACAAGCATGTCCAGACATTACGGTGGCCTTCCCATAACAGAAAGGATGTAATTATTTTTTTATTTGCATATAAGCTACAATTTCAAAATGCAAAACACGCACTCTGACTGGTTTGTCCATTCAGGCTTGCTGTAGAAACATGGCAACCCTTGCATAAAGTGCATATAAACAGCTACACAGACCCAACAATTTTCATTTTAAAGCTTTTACACACTTACACAAACATACGTATGGGTAGAATATTACATTTCTGCCAATAAACCCTGCTAAATGTTACACACTGGACCTTTAAGGCACAAACCTCCATGTACTGTGGCCCAGTGTAATTCAGAAGAGTTTCATTTATGGCAGTGGTTAGACAACGACCTCAGATACACACACACATGTGCATTAATCAGAATACAACACCACGTAAACTCAACTACAAGTGGAAAACAACACACACATTGTTTTGGTTTAAAAATGGGTTGAATTGCTCTAATTCACACTTATTGGCAAACTACATGAAAACATCTTAAGAATATGTATTGATTGTTTCTCCATTATATGGAACTAGAAAATGTAAAGTTTGCAACTTCAACACACGCTTGCTTTGTGGCTTCTTTTGGAATCATTAAAAAAAAAAGAAAAGAAAAAAAAAAAGGCACTTGACTTGCAACCACATCACAGATCGACTCTTGTGGTGTGGTTACAAACGGTGCAGGACGAGGAGGAGTCCGATGAAGAAGAGGGCGCTGGGCTCCTGCATCACTATCGACAGGGAGACGACTCCGCTCAGAAAGATGATGGATGGCATCAGAGTCGCGTCCCCGCCGTGCTCAGACTGGAGCTCGGGAGCCTCTGACGGTGTGTTTGATGGGTTCTCTAATAATGTGTCAGGTGAAATCTTGGGGACATCTTCTTCCTCCCTGCCTCTGCAGGCTGAGTCAGACTGAAGAGCTAAGTTTAGGCTCGTCTCACTTGCACCTGCGCTCGCCGAGGCGTTCTCTGCGAGTTCGGGTGACGATGGAGCTTCACCTCCTGCTCTCAGAGATGCTTGACTGTCTGCCACAGGAGACAGGACAGCAGGTGCACTTTCTGCACAGTGGGTGGAAGCTTCTGATAATCCTTCAACAAGTTCATTCAGTCCCAGTTCTACCTCTCCCTCAACGCACTGAGCCACACTGGGAGCAGCCAGTTCAAGAGGAGGACGACTCGCCGGGCTTTCGGTCGATCCGTCCTCTCCTGTTGGACACACATTTGTCTCTGTGGTAGGAAGATGCAAACGTGAGGCCTCTGAAGGTGGGACTTCCTCTCCATGAAGCCGGGAGCTGTCTGACCTCGGCTCTTGTTGTGGAGAAGGCGGCGGCGGTGCAGAGGGACTGATGTTCATGGGCTGTGTTTGGTTGCCTAATTCACAATGGACTCTGGGTAAAGGCTGTGCCTTATTTGGCTCGACTGACTCACTGGCACAGAGTACAAACGACGAATCGGCCTGATGTGTGGTTTCGGAGGACATGTACGGGGATCGTTCGGCCGGGGACACAGCATGAGTGGACAGCAGTGTGTCCTCAGCAGATGGAAGCTCTCGGTTGGGTGGGACAGAGGGGTCAAAAGGGTTAACTGCAATCTGTTGGGAAGCGAAACAGTGAGACAACATTGACGGACAGCAGGAGAGTGGAGAAAGATTCACATTGTACAATGACATTTCACACACAACGGAGAGGAAAAACAAATACGAATGCTTTTCTGTGAAATGATCCCACATGCTGACGCTGTAATTGTGAGGAAATGCAAACAAAACTGGAGCATTATGATGGGATAGGAGGCGTATTCTTTTCAACACTGTCACTGCCACAAGTGTCTCTTTCTCTACTTGAAGGTTGTTTCTATTTCACTGACCATCCATTCCTAGAACTCTGGCTACTGGAGTTACTACCAAACAGCTTACAATGTTAAAAATGGTTTTGACGAATCCTCCCACCTTGAAGCTCTTTATAAATATTATAAACTCAATCTAGAGTGTGGAGACATTGACTTTTACGCTGCAACTTCAAAAAGGAGAAAGGAGAGAAATACTGGGGCAAAATGGGACTGCCACAAATCCAAAAACTCTTAATACTTGCTGTCTGAATATGTGTGGTATGCACTGTGGACTGCACCCATGTTGATTCTGCTCTATTATAACTGTAGAGTGGTTTATTCTAAGAGATAAGAATTGCTTTGTATATTTAAGGTCAAACTAAGATCATAAAAAAACAGCACCCAGAAGAACAAGTGCAAGAGCAAGGCACGTAAAACACAAATAACATAAATGCTCACATAGAAGAGAACATGGGGGTTAATGTAGGTAATGCCTTCACACTTTAACATGTTCTATGTTAATATTGATACATTCTTACTGGAGTCCCGTGCTTTATAGATTTAAACTAGTCTTTATATTTTGACAGACATAATACTATGTAGAGTTTTGCTCATTTCTTCAGACGCTCTCATTCAGAGAGATTTACAGCTGGGGGACAAATGTTTTGACAGCCCTTCACATGCTGATGATCAGGAGCTTCAGCTTCTTTAAGGACACTTCAACGCACTCTGGAGGAAGTAGAGTGGATCCTTGTGATTGTGACTACGCCACTGCTCTGCCTCCTGAGAAAACCCCACTGGGTTTAAATTAGAAAAAATAAAACGGAAAAAAAAGCTGAAGGGAAACCAAACGAATGCACATCTAAATGCTTGAGAAGTGAGTCATTAAAATGGTGGACACTTTGCAATTACGCTGACAAAATCGAACAGGAGAACGATCGCATAGACTTGGGAGAAATGCCTGACTGACGACAGGTGAATGAAAAGCACTGAAGGAGATTTTTTTGGGGGGTAAGAGAATCAACATGGAAGGAGTCGATGTTCAGTTGAATTCAAGCTTGATCAAAGGAAAAACAACATGCACATACAAGTGCACATACACATGAGCTGGATGAGTACATGCCTAACACATATAACTCAAGGACACATATAGACTAGCAGAGCCAGGAAATTCAACCCACAACCTTCCAGTTGAAAGACAACTTGCCCTACCACTGAGCCACCATGGCTCAATCCTTACTCTTACTCTCTTTTTTAATACTTTTACTTCTAAAACTTAAGTACATTTTATATCAGAAAATTACTTTTGATACCTAAGTACAGTAAATGTAATATACAATATAATATAATATAATTATATTGTTATTATATGCAATTATATTATGTTATATACTTAATATAACTTAAGTAAAATTAAGTTATATTATAAAAAAGTGACTTCAACTTCTACTAAAGTCATTTTCTGGTAAGATACTTTTACCCCATTACTTTTATCCCATTTTGGTACTTTTTTTATTTACGTTTTTGTTACAAGACTGGCTGTAACAAAAACAAGCTCTTTAATGCCGGCGGTTAAACGGAAGCTAGAGATCGTGTGCAACCCGTGACTTTTCAAAATAAGAGTACAAGTACACAGACAACAGCACAATGGAGTTCAGTGCAACGACCAAAAAGTAGCATACACATACAGGATATTATCGTTAGGGTGAATGAATAGTAGCATTAAAAAGAAAACATCACGGGGAGATACAGATATGAGAGAGTACAGAGGCATGACGAGCATGCGTTTGTGGCGTGAAAGTACGATGAGTTGCTGAGGAGGAGAACGGCATACAGTGGTCGTGCTACAGCGGTGAGAAGCAGAACGTTACCTAAGTTGTTGCTGAAGCTTCAATGAGCTGTGAACAACATAAACAACCAACAAGCCAATGATGGTGAGCCTTAGAGGTTGAATTAAAATGTTTTGTTATTTTGTTTTTGTTTTTATTGGACACATTTATTTTGCCTGCTTACCTGTTAAAAGGGGAATGTGTCATCAACAACATGCAAGTAAAGATAATGTGAACTGAATCTGAATCCTCTGCTGGTGAGCGAGCCAACCAGTTTCCAGTCATTATGGACCGTTTAAATATTAAAGAAAAGGTTATTTAACCAGTTATTCCTCTAATTCTGATTCTTCTTACCTCTATGTCAATCTCAGGCTGGATGATGGCGGGACACACGGGTACCGGTCTCAGGAGTTGGGTCCTGGAAGTCACTGCTTCTTCTGTTCATGTAAAACATAAGCACTGTGACCTTGTCCAACAAAACACCATTCATCAACTTTACATAAATAATTAAAGGGACAACCCACCAAACTACTTAAGACTACTGTATATGCTAAATAATGTTTGCCCCGGAGAGTTTTTCAGCTCAGCATTTACTATACCACTATTGATAATAATGATACTGAGGTGCATTGTGGGAAGAATGTAGGATACTTTAAATAAACATGAAGAAGTCATTTTACATCCCACACTATACCACGTTGTTTCATGTGAATCATATAAATATTTAAAGACGTATGTTTTCTTTTCTTTTCTTTTTTTCCCCCAGAGGGTGAAGAATACGTCCATGGGGGATTTTGTACGACGCCGACCATGATGTACCTTCTTGATTTTCCAGCTCATCGTCCAAGTCTAAATCATCATTTATACTAAGAGAAAAGAGAGAGATTGTGATTATAAGACAATGTAAACAACAACATACACAATACAACAGTCTCCATGAAATCATACCATTCAATACATGGCAACTGAAACTTCAGGGGTCAATGAAAACACACATCAATTGGTTTTCGTAGCCTTAGAGTAAGTCTTGTATATGGAATATGGACTTTAGGAAAGGGCCATATTTCTACAGCAGCCTGAACACATAAACCAGCCAGAGCTTGTGTTTCATGTTTTAAAAATCCTTTCTGGTATGTGAAGGCCACCATAGTTCTCTGATGCAGGTGGGAAAGGCAGGGGTGAGTGGAGGAGTCCTTTGTTTGCTGCATTTTGCATTCTCACCATTAGATGTCCCTTAGACGAGCTTTTCCATTATACAGTTCTAGCACTAGACTCGGCTCTGTTTTTATTGTTGTACTTTATTAATCCCTCTTAGGGAAATTCCTTCTCTGCATTTAACCCATAGTAACCTTCCCAGAATTAGGAGCACTGAGCAGCAGCCGGGGAGCAATGGAGGTTGGGTACCTTGCTTTGACCTGGTGGGGACTCAAACTGGCAACCCTCCAGTTCCCTTTCCACTTGACCATGGGCTGCCCAGTCTGCCTCTATTTGTTTTAGTACCTGCTCTGACTAGGTTCTGATTGGTCATGAGTCATGAGCTCGACGCCCGACACAGGAATCAAACCAAACAATGCCGAACTGTAGATCAGTTAAAACGACTTCAAAATCCTGAAAATGTGCGTTAATCTCCAACATTTAGGAAATGAAACGTCTCAAATCTCATCATTTAACAGAGATAACTGGTGTATTTACTGCTGAAAGCCGGCGATCGTGAGGCAAAACACAACCTGTGCGTATTTTAGTTCAGAGACTGTGTCATGCAGAAAGTACTGAACTCATATTGTTAATAAAGTGATTCTCGTGATTCAGTTACACCGAAAACAACTGCTTTGCTCGTCACTAGTCTAAAAAAACGACATCACAGAAGTTTCGTGCAGCCGTGCTATGACGACCCGACCCGCGTTGATAATCCTTAAATAAAGGATAAAGGATAATCCTTACACACTGGACCTTCAAAGAGAAATACTGACTGTATGTATTTAATTTATAGCGAGCAGCAGGGTTCGTGTTCTTTAAGGTTTGTATTTGAACGTCTGATGCAACACCTGAAACAGCTGACAAATCCATCCGATCGTGTCTAAAAATAAACGCTGCCATTTTGGATCTCAAGAAGGAAAACATTGAAGAGTGGCAGAAGGGAGTGGTCATGTGACATCACCATGAAGACCTGTTTTTTAATTAGCTGATGCAGTGCAGCTGCTGATGAGCCGAAAGGCCACTGCAGTCAAACAGTGTCGGACGTCCTTTTGTACCGAAGGCTGAACTCGGCGGTGATGACCCCGTGACCTCATCGGACTGTTGGCGAGGTGGGACATTATTGAGATACAGTCCTTTAGCTCATGCCCACACAAAAGATTTTCATATGTGGCTACATCACATGCTAAATATTGAAGAACTTGATCTGATGTCGTTAAATGACAAATGAAATGATGGTGTAGCAATGTTTTCTGTAACAGGGCACTGGTGTTGAAAGAAGGGGAAGCCCACATGAAATAAAGGTCAAGATGTGTGACAAGCATGTGACAGCAGCTACACAAATAGAGTGGGAATAAACGGACGAGCTGTTTGTGATCCCTGTGCTTAACACTCCTCCATTTTAATATCAGATTGAAAATGTGATACAGATCTTTGTTTTTATTCTACACGTGTGGTGAAGTGAAGTCATGGCGACGAAGCTCTGCACGCCCACTTCAAGTATATTGTCATTTTCCGGGGTAGAATGAAGTTGTGATTTTTTTGTCAAAAGCAAAACATTAATGTTTACACATTTATTTTCATTTCATCATTTAAATTTCATCAGGTGATAAAATCCCCCAGTCTGACTAGAGCTTGGTTTAGTTATGGCCAAAAAAAATCAGTTAAAATCAGTTGATATGAATACTTAACACAATAAATGTCAGATGATTTGAGATTGACTTTGTACTTTCACATTTCTTCATTGTGTGTAAACATTAATATGATATATAGTGAACTATTGTTAAATTGTCACTGATGTTCAGATTTTATGATTGACCAGCCCTGGTTTTTGTGCCCATTGCACTTTGGTCTTCTTCCTCTTTGTTTGGTGTTTTACAAGAGTTGGAACTTGGCAGTTGTAATGTTGCATCACTAGGACTCTTTTTCTCTTGCACACCAAAGCTTGATGTGAGCATTTAATACCTGAGTGTGTTGTAAATCATTGTTTCCCAAACTTTTTAGACGACGACCTACTTTTTTAAAACGTAAAAAAACTTCAGTGCAAAAGCAAACGTGTCCACATGATGACATTTCTGATTATCTTCACTACAATTTCTGTAACGGAAACCCAACCATTGTTTGATAAATGAGCAACTTTATTTTATTCAAGTAAAATGCTTGAAAGAATTCTTCAAATGTATTTAGCAACTGCCCCAAAAATTCTTCTACTATCCATCCAACCATAGACTGTATATAAAAATGGACCTAATGTTGTGATTTGACCGGGAAACATGTCAGTATTTGAAAACTGGAACTTCAGAAAAAAGTCACCTGCAAACAGGCACCGACTGGGCGTCACTGGCTGTCAATCACATGATTTACACTTATGTGTGCTGCGATTTATCGTCTATATTCCTCTAAATGGAAACATCATTTATAAAACTAACAGCATGTGCTACTGAAGAAGACCTGAAATGAGTGATTGAGAACATTAACCCCTCTTCCATAAACCTTTGTTCAAACTACTACTGTCCTACTTCCGACGGCAGTATGTCCATTTTTGTCTACAGTGTATAGTCCTGACTGAGTCTCTGAGCTTCACTGTTCTAAATTCACCACCAGCACATGAATGTTTTATATCTATATTTGCTGAGGTGGCTCTACTGTAAATAAACTCAACCAGCGACATTAATTCACAGCATAAAGAGAAGTGACTGTGTGTAATTTAGGTTTACATTCAGCGAGTAATACATCCCAGTGTCTACGCTTGTTTTACCCCGTAGTAACATTTACTCCCACCAGATGCCTTGGTAATGTGTTAAAATCCAATTATCAGGAAAAGTCAAAGCACCTAATGACTCTGTGCTGGTTGCTATGGCGGTGGCGGTGGTGCCAACAAAGTCTCTGCTCCCCGAATTCCTCCTTTCCAGTTAGTGACTCATCCATCCCTAACAAGCCATCTGCTCCATTCCCACTTCCAATGAGGAGCTACATGACAGCTACATCAGTCTAATCCCTGTTTGCTCCCTTACAGCTCGCGGGGACCTTTGCCGCTGTCCTCCGTCTGTGAGACACGGTGAGACAATTCATCAGAGGATTGTTGGAATTCAAGGGGGGAAAAAAATAACGAGGGAGAAAAAATATTTGTGCATCAGCCTCTTAAAAAACTACAAAGGGATCAAGGCTACACTGAATTTTCTCTGCTCCTCTGATAGAAAAGGTCAGAGGTAAAGTTTCATGCAGGCTGAAAGCGACACTTGCCCTTTGCCTATTTTCATCGTCCTCCAACACCACTGGGCGATTGGCATTCTGAAGGGGGGTGTGTCTGTCTTCCACTGCAGACGCTGAAGACACCAGGTTGTGTCGAGCAAAAGGAGGCACAAACAAACTCTGTGAACCCCTAAGTGGGGGAGATTATATAAATATAATACTCCCCTTGTCATCTTGTTGTGCAACCAGCCTGTGCTACTGTGTATATCAGCACCCTGCTTTGATTTAATTTAAACCCGAGTTCTGGATATGCTAAAGGCAGTCTCTAGGCAGAGTGTCTGAATAAAGCCAAAAGAGCACTGCAGCCACAGAAGCTCACAGGGAATTAATAAGCAACAGGAGCTCTGCAGCTGCTGCGCGGCGCCTCGTGTTTTTTCTTATTTTTTTATTGTGTTTGTGACTTTGTTTTCATGATATAATCGCTGATGTGGACACTTTACACAGAGATTGGGCTGTTTCTTTAAATGAACTGAGCCAGAGAAGTGTTTATCGTTCAGAAATGGTTGTGCATTTCACCAGCCTACTCTTGCATTTAAAGGTGCAGTGTGTGAGAATTGGTGACATCTAAAGGCCCCGGTAGACCCAACGCGCATCGTGCCCATGACACGATTTGCATCATCAACACGCTACGGCGGCCTTTGCACACCAGAAAGTTTATGCATCTGCTGGAGACTTTCTTTTTTTGTGGAGAAAGCTTCCATTCAGGGTTCGAATTTTAATCTTATTTTTGTGGGGGGGTCTCTAATAACTGACGCACCGTATTAGAGAGAGATTCTCTCTAATACTCTCTCTCTCTCTCGCCTCCTCTGTGACACATTGCCCTGTCTCTAATATTGGTGGGGACAATATGGCTTTCTCCGAATATCGCTGGGTACATGTCCCCAAATTTTGTACAATTTGACCTCCTTCATGGGAGCCCAACCCCTCTTTAATTCCAACACAGCTTCCACTGTGGCTGGTTCCTCTGGTTGGGCTGCTGCAGAAACAAGGTCGCACAAGACGGCGGCTTCAATAAAACAAGGCCATTGCCCAAAAGCACATACAAAAGACTAAGTCTAAGGCTATGAAAACCAAATGTTTTTGTATACACAAATTCGTTTTTGTAAACGTTTTATACCAAGTACCACCTGAGACAATATTGAGCTCTTGAACTAACAACATTATAGCCAACGTTAAAGTACAGTCACGTAAACATTACATGTCATTTAGCAGACATGAAGACATGTAAACAGACTTATAGGAGACTTATTTATTACCAATAAGATACTCTCATCGTCCTCCTCTTCCTCACATGTACACTGGTATAGTGAAATGAGATTAAGATGGAGCTAGAGAAGTTTCCAGACTCATCCTTTAACATGATCTGGATAACAAACGATTTCATAGAACAACAAATAAGTGTATTCCAACTTTGTAATGTGAAATAGTCGATGGGTCACTTTATAATCTAACAATCTATTGTCAAATTAGGAAAGGGAACTACATTAGGGGTTCATAGATTATATAAATATACACACGTGACAGCTATTTTACCTGAAAGCTTTTGGAGGTCTCAGGATGCTTCTAACGTGCTCCATTCTGACGTCAGTTTGAGGTGAATCTTCTTCATAGGAGAGGAGCAGAGTCACCACATAATTCTTAGAGGAATTATTGGCCCAGAAATCACCTTCAGACGTTTCATAGCGGACCACAAACTCGATGTGAGAGCCGTGCGTGACGTGAGGAGGTGCAAACGAGAGCTTAAAGGAGAACTGATCAGTGTCTCCATCGTGAGACCCGGGGACATACTCTGCAGGGTGGTCAAAGTAAGTCGCCCAGCTGTCCATGGTGGACCTAATGTAAACTGCTTTGTGGAAGGAGACATTCTGGACTCGTATTAGCCCACTGAAGGCGAGCGGCTCGTTCTCCAGTGGATGCATCTGCTCCACCTCCACCTTGTTGGTGCGCACAGCCTGCAGAAGATCAGTGCCGGCGGGTGCGCTGAACTCCGGCTGCACGTGATAGGTGGGCTCTCGCTCTCGAGTTCGGTACTTTTCCTCCTCTTCCTTCCACCTCGCGCTGTCCTCTTCCTCGTCCGAATCAAAGGCAACAAATTCCTTCACGTCCACCAGATCCCCGCCCGTGGTATCCGCGAATGACACTCTCTTCCCGGCTCCCAGCGCCAGGTGGATGCGCATGTACTCGGCGGTCTCGTCGTAGATGGACGAGCCTCGCTTCCTGGGCACCGGGGAGCATCTTGGGATGAGGCGGATGCTCTCGGGGTCATCTTCTTCGTCGTCGTCATCTTCATCATCATTGTTGTCGTCGTCCTCGTCGCCCGTGCAGGACCTGCGCTGCGCCTCCTCTCTTGACTTGCCAGATTTGATGGTGGTTAAAAGCCCCTCCTGGCTCGGTATGGTTAAAAAGGACATGTTAGCAGAAGTGTGCATTCAGGGAAAGCTGCGCGCTGTGGAGACTGCATATGGCGCCTCCATAAAATAAATAAATAAACAATTGAAAGTGTAGAGATCCTGCGTTGTGCCCCCCCAGCGTTACGCGCACAGCCTCATCTCATCTCACCTCTGCCAGCATGTGACACGAAATGTCACCCGTGGAAAACTTGTCTTTGCTGCCGCTGCCAGCCTTGTGACAGAGTATCCCTCTGCTTTACATGACTTTAAGGATCGCTCTTTTAGTGCTGTGGCGGAAGGAGTCGCCGCTAATTTTAGGTTTGACCTACCGGGATCTAAAGCTATGGTTGTGGAGGTGTTCCAGGAGGACGAGTAGCACACGTTACACCCCAAATGTGGCTCTTGAGTTGGTATAATCCAGCGTGTGTGTTTACCCTCACTCACCCCAACCCAGCTCCGTGAAGTTTGGTGCGGTCGTGCAGAAGACATCAGGAGGATATTATCATTATTATTTAAACATAACAATTGATCTTGCACTTTTAAATGTGCAACCAACCAGGCACATTGTAATATTTGTGCAGAAATACAAAATAGCCTACATGGCATGTGCTGAGCATATCATATCAATCCAAAAATAATAATAACATAAATAAACAAATACAAAAACATAATTCAAAACAATATGTAAAAACAGTCATTTTATCAGTTAACTTATAATATTCTATGTAATTTAGCAGGTTTTTGATGATTCATGAATCTAAAGGATTTACAGAACCAATGAACGTATCCACATACAAGCAATTCAAAAATAATAAGCTTGATTCAAAGGCTATTTATAATTGAGTGGACGAAAATAACATAACCATACTCTGTGCAGTAGCACCCAACACTGGCAACTGTTTATACACACATCCACATCAACATTTATTACTTCAGTTTTTATATCATTACAGTAATCATGAAATAACATATACATCATATCATAACATAATATGTATATATATGTATAGATATGTGTGTATATGTATATCTCTCATTTTCTCATATATAGATATATATGAGAAAATGAGAGATAGATACATATACATACATATATATGAGAAAAATGAAATATCAAACATTAAAATTGTAGATAAAAATGTTTTTTTTATTCAGGCTGTTGTGTTTCTTGGCTGCACTCTTTGCGCAGGCGCAGCTGCAGGCGCGTCGCCGCATGAACACACCCCTCGTGTCTGATTGGTCCAGAGGTTTTAGCGCGGCGTGCCGTGACCAATCAGAGGATTGTTTTCCTGTCACGTCGACGACGGATAGTAAGCTAACGGATAATGCAAACTTAAACTACAATAAACAACAGGGATTGTCGCTAAAGACGAAACGGCACCGGGAGAGTTTACTGCTCGAACAGATTCTTTCTACTTGGACTGTTTTTCGGGGGGATGTGATGCGGCCTGCACCGCGAGGACACAGGAACTGGGTGACGTGAGCTAACTAACGTTAGCAACAGAGCGCTAATTCTAACGTTCCACAAGGCCGCGGATACATGGGCTGCTTCCTGTTCTAGCTTAATTAGTGATGTAGTTAACTTAACTGTCCGCGGAATAACATCACACCTGCTGTATAAGCAGCTGCTACTCGGCCGAATCAGTCAAATAACTGCATTTACACTTGTTTTGGTTGAGCTAGCAGGCTACCTAGCTTGTTAGACATTTTCCTAGTCCGCTAGTATGAGCGAAGTGACGGACTCTAAACAGTCCGCTGACTCTGCGTCGAGGAAACGGTGTCCGCCGTCATCCGACCAGGATGAATGCAGCGCGGTACCCAGCAAGTCCACGAAAGTGAGCAACGCGTTAAACGAGGCGGGGGTTTCATCGGGAAGCTCCAAAAGTAGCGAAGCCGAGAGTAAAGACACAGCTGGAAACGAGGCAGAGAGGAGAGACGGCAGCGTGGTGGAAGCAGCTGCTCAGAGTTCAGACAGCGCTACACTGCCTGTCAACAAGTTCAGTGCTGGTGACAGCAACACCAAAAAACCACAGTCCTCTGATGCTCGTGGATCTGCTGACGTAAAGCAAGTTGCAGAGAAGACAACAGGAGCGTTGCAAGCGCCCTCTGCTCCCCTGCTACAGTCCGATTCAGCAGCCATAGCAGCTGCTGAAGCACTCGCCAGTCTCACAGGAGGAGACGGTGAGGACAGTCAAGAGACTCCTTGCTCATCTGTAAAGGTGAAACAGGCGAAACAGGGGAGCAGATTCAAACAGCGCGGGGCCCAGCACCAGTCCTCCAGAGTGGGCTCTAAAACACAGGCAGCTGCAGCAGACAGCTCCACATCTGTGCACAGCACTGACAGAGAGGATGCAGATGATGTGGCCGAAGCAGAGGAAGGTGATGAGTCTATGTCTGGGTCTTCGTCTTCACAAAGCTCCTCGTTCCCATCAGAGAATGAGGACAATGATGATGGGGAGTGTGCAATTGTGTCAGTAAAGATGGCCCCAGAGATGAGACAGTCGGTGGCTCTCCTCGCACAGGTACAGATGAGACTGGAAGCCCTCGAGAAGAAAAGTGCCCGGCTTCACCAACGGCTGGACCTGAAGATAAATCGACAGAGACGGCCACATCTGGACCAGCGCAGCACCATAACAAAAACTATCCCTGGCTTTTGGGTGACAGCTGTATCCTTAAAATTAAGCATTATCAAAAGATGGTCACTGGTTTGAGTCATGGTTCAACCAGGGGCCTTTCTGTTAAGATTAAGTTAACCTCTGTGAAACCTGCCAATGTTTTTTTTTTTTTACACCATTTCATCTTTTATTTTTCTGTTTTGAAGGTTTGTGTTTTTGTAAGATATAAATATGTTAACTTCAGTTCCTGTGACACAGTGTAAAAAATAGTTGCATTCATTGCTTTACTTTACTATTCATTCATCATCCTCTTGACCCATTTTCTTTCTGACGGTAATCCAGTAGGTGGCAGTGGCACTACTCTCCGGGTAGTCCGGATTCCTCTCACAGGCTAAAAACATGCAAAAATGGGGGGTTAGTTTAACTAGACCAGCCTGCTAACTTCCAATCAGTTGTTGCTAAGGGGAAACATGGACCTTGTAAGGTGACATTAGCAACTAAAATTTCCTATGTTGATCAAACATGTTACTTTATCTTCTAGTAGCTGTTTTAGTAGGTAGCCCTACGGGATTCAGCATTGCCTAAAATCGCTATAGACCCTTGGTCATTTCTGCATCTTTGGACGACAGCTTACTGTCGGCTGGCCTATTAAAAAAACAGGATGTTTTCATTAACATGACTTCAACTAGTTGAAGGTTAAAAATTACCTGTTGCTGAATTGCTATTCATGTAGATTGGACTTTTTTGGCACTTTTGGCAATAATTTCAGTGCTGTTGGAAAACAGTTTCAAATCCGAGGTGGTGTTATCCCTCTAAACTGAATCTTATCATCACATAGTATATGGAAACTATTTTAAATTATTGTGTTTTTTTATGTTAAAAATTGTGTTACTGGAAGGTGGACAAAATGTATAATTTCAATGTTCAGTAGCAGTTTTTAAGGGAATGTTAAGGTTGCATTACTGTGAAATAGTGACCACAGGAATGCGTTATTGTTTCTGAATGTCGGCCGTGTGATGGACTGGCCGTTCACTTGTCTGTTGCGATTGATTACCCTCAACAGGATAAGTTGTAGATAACAAATGATTCATTTAAAATGAACACATGTTTTTCTTAACTTCACTGTGCCAGCTGTTGAACCATCCTCATCTCTCAGCTCACATCGACGAGACGGATGAAGATACTCTTAGTTACATGACTGATCTTGAGGTAGGAAGTGTGCGTGTCTTTGTCCTCACAAACTTTGGCTCTTTTTTTGGGGGGGGGGGGGGGGGGTTACATCCATTCAACAGATGTTTTTGTAACAGACTTTTCCCTTTCTTTCTTTTTTTCTCAGATTGAGACATTCAAGAATAACAAACTGGGCTACAGGATCCGCTTTCACTTCAGGCGTAACCCGTATTTCCAGAATAACATAATCATGAAGGAGTTGCACCTTGGGATGGGAGGTAAAGAATTAGCATGTGCAGCCCCCTCTCCTCACCCCAAACATCTGAGTAGTTACCATGACACTACACTAAACACTAACCCTAACCCTAAAAAAAATGTTTTCAGGTTCTCCCATGTCTTTCTCCAACCCCATCCTATGGCATCGTGGACAAAACCTGACGGCCAACAGTGAACCCCGGAAGTCGTCGCATGGCGTTTACCGGACATTTTTCAACTGGTTCAGCGACCATAGCAACCCAGGACAAGATGATGTAGCACAGGTACAGAAGACTGCACCCTCATAACATCATGGGTTCATGGTTATAGCACACAGACATTAGTTAGCAGGTTAACATTGTTCAATGAGTGAGTGCTTCCACCCCTTTTTCCAAGATAACTTTCACTTTCGATATCTGGCAGTTATTCAACTGTTTAGAAATACGTTTATAAGAAACTGAGGTCATAAACTTGTGATGCGCTGGTGAATCTTGTCTGTGACTGGACGGTCGTTCCGTGGAAGTCCTGAGGGCTACCGTATTGACAAGTATATAAGCGCAAAGCTCTTATTTCTCTGCTTTGTGGCATCCATCCTCAGTCTTCTTCCACTTTATCCTCCACATGAGGGTCACACGGGGTGTTGTGCCAATCTCAGCTGACAGGGCAAAAGGCAGGGTACACCCTTTATAGGTCACCAGTACATAGTTTTTGAATTTTCTAGATATCACAAACGGTCTAGGAGTAACGGTAATGAGAAGTATGCACGCGGTAACGGAAGGGTTATCCGTTCTTAATCTGTGTTTGCAACATTTATGTCACCGTACAACCAATAATTAAGCTCATGATGTATCATACGTGTGCCACGACAGAGTTAACGTCTGAATAGTTTTTGGGGAAAAAATTTTCATCTTCCATGTTAGTTTATGATTAACGTCACTGTTTCAGGAACATGCAGTTCTTCAAAGTTCAAACACAAGTTAATAAGCTGAGTTTGTCTCAGGGGAAGAGCAGTGTGAATGGAATAGAGAGAGAAAAAAAACCCACGTCTGAATTAATATGGACTGAAATGATCTCTGTTGTGATGTTCAGATACTAAAGGATGACCTGTACAGAGACCCACTGAGATACTACCTCACTCCACTGTGGGAACCACGGGAGAACGGCAGGTACAACAACACACTCACATACTGTAGCTGTGTACATAAGGAACTGAGAGTAGAAAAACACCCTTCTTTAGCTGTAAATGCTCTCTGCTTCGTCTGTAAACTTTTTTTTTTTTTTTATGGTTTTACTCCAGCAGTGGCAGCGGAGGCAGAACAGCTGGTAATGGTAATGGCGATGACTGTGTGGTGATCTCCGACTCGGATGATGACCCTGGTGAGGATGCCGGTGAGGCTGAACAAGGCCAGAGTAGAGACCAGGAAGAGGAAGAGGAGCAGGATGAGGAGGAGGAGGAGGACGAAGAGGAAGAAGCAGCCGAAGCAGCAGCAGCAGCAGCAGCAGCTGCAGAAGAAGAAGAAGAAGAAGAGGAGGAGGAGAACAGAGGCCGCAGTGCAGGTCAGTGCAACAAAGGAGAATAAGAAAACCTGAAGATTTGATTAAATTGAAATTGAATAGAAATTAAATGTATGGATGTTTTTTGTGAATCCGTTGCTCGTGTAAATGAGGAGCCGAGCTTTTGTGGCTGAAATGTTTGAGTAATGCATCACGCCATCCCGGTAAAACAGGAAATATCTCCTCCTCAGACGAGAGCCCAGAAGAGGAAGATGAAGGTGGAGAAATAGTGATTGATGGTAAGACGTCACTTTTTCTTTATTCTTTTGCCAAATGTATTACTATAATAACTACAAATCACATGGGTTTTGTGGAACGTACGGGGTGACCGTTAATCTCGGTGGTCATCAACGCTGTCTAGATGAACCATTAATCGATATTTAGTCTCTTGTTTGTCCTGGATTTCCTGAGCTTGTGTGAGTTAAGTTAATCCAGTTATTACAGATTTATCACAATATTTAAGTCACGCCATGTTTACTTTTCATATTCTTTTCATGCTTTTTTGATATTATACTTGTCTTTCTCCTGTAGGCTCTGATGACAGTGACCAGGAGGAGGAGGAAGAAGAAGAAGAAGAAGAAGAGGAGGAGGAGGAGGAGGAGGAGGATGATGAGGTCTAAGCAAGAGGAAGATGAGGTGTTTCTCAAAGAAGTTGAGTCCTCAGTGGGACCAGAGTTGGAGAAGGTGAAGAGGAGGCTCAGGTCGACGAGAAGTAACCGGAATCCTTCTTCCTGATGTTAGTCATTATGCACAGAAAATTTCGTTGATGTGTTTTTTTTATACCTAAAATACACGAGACGCATTTTAAATCAGGGTTCACTTTAATAATGAAGCCAAGGCAGCATGTGCCCCTCCCCACAACCCCCTCCAGCCCTCTGATTTATATACAGTTGGTACTGTCCAGTCTGATGGACTCCGATTCACCTTTGTGCAAATACGACTTCATACAAGCAGAATTCTTCTATTTAATGAAGAACATTGTATGACAGCACACACACACACACACACACACGGTGGTTAGATCATTCGCCGCTGCTCGCTTGCATCTAATGAAATCCGAGGCATTACTTGTGGTTTAATCCGTTTTTAGAACCGACGTGTGACAAGGCAAACATGCTGCGGGCTGAATTTGATAAAAATGATGACAGTACATTTCAGATGCAACCAGTACTGAACCAAAATTTGTACTCAGGGATGATGATGATGGTTTTATTGAAAGAACTTTACTGATTCTCACATATTTACTCTGGTTATTATTGTTGGCTTTGTATAACTAAACGTGTACTCTACTGTACTAAATAGAAACCAACACGATACCTGTGTTTTTTTCTCCCTCCTCTTCTATATGTTCGGTCTTGTCACACTGCACACACAAACCCCACGATTCTGTAGATTCACACACACTCCTACAATAAGTACATGTGTTTTTGTTTTTGTTTTTCTAAGATTGTAATTTGTTTTGTTTAGTTTTTTTTCCCCCTTTCTTTAGATGGTAACTTAATTTGAATTTTGCCTTCTTAAACATTTAAGGTTTGTTTTCACGTCGTATGTGTTAGGAATCATGCTATCTTCTGAAGAAAAGGTGGTATTTATTATGTTGGTTTTTTTTCCCACACATCTTGGCATGCCTGTGATCATGAAATGCAAGACAGGATGATTACTATATTTACAAGACTGTGTCAGAGGAAACGCACGGTGTCGGTAAATGTCGTTAACATCGCAGCGGGGGTGCACTGTTACAAAGCTAGTATTTGTATTTGCTTACTTTTCTTAGCAGTGAACTTGTATATAATATTTCAGCATTGTCTTTTGGATAAGACGGAACACGTGTTCAATGGATACATTTATCAAATAATGCGGAGTTTTTTTCATAAACATGATCAGAAAGTTATATTTTGTGTGCCGTGTTTTCTAGAACACTGTAGTTTAAAGATGCCCATTTGTTCGTTGTTTTGGTTAGTTCATTATGTTTGCTTGAAGATAAATGTCCACCTTTTGACTCAGACTTAATAAAACAGGCAGTTGTTTTATCTTGCTGTGTGTTGGTGCTTTCACAAACAACTGTTGTCCCTCATGAGAGCCACAAGATGGCGGTGTAGCTCAACTTATTCTCTTACCTCTTTTTCAGGCGTTTGTTTTGGTTTTGTGTGAAAAGTGTCATCAAGTCCTTAAATGCCAGTATTTAAACAACCACTTAATTATGTTATCCTTCTCTTGTTATCCGTGTGAAACAAAACGGGGAGCAATAACACGTGCGACACACTGACGTAAAAGTCACCTTTGATGTTCTTGGCGGTGACGTGTTCCTCTTTAAACGGAAGAGTTTAAACAAATCCCTCTCAAAGTACAGCTGCTCATATAATGCACTCCCCATCTTTGTAATGACAGCTTTGTGTAATATCAATGACGTTTTTTGTGAACGTAGCACTGCAAGTAGCCCCGGGCAACGCATTTTTTGGACAGGCCCAGACAAAGGAGCAGCAGTGGTGTTGCAATGGTACACTTAAACCCTTGATTCCACTTTTAATGCACAGCTATAAATATTCCACTAGCAAAAAACCTGTCCTGCTGTGGGCACCCACGGCATGCACTCTAGGATGGGCATATACTATTAATACAGATGAAGTGATCCCATGTGGTCCCATGAGTTGGTCTCCTCTGTGAAGTGGCTTTATTCAGTCCCACCTCAGCACACAATGTTTTTACAACTATGAATTAATAATAGACTAGGCTTCCTACAATATTGATCCTGACAAACTAAGTACAGATTGCTGGGACAACAAAGCTGTCCTAAGGCTGCTTTTGCGGTCTGAGCATTGTCCTCATTTGTGTGTGTGTGTGTGTGCGTGTGTGGTAAATGGATTCCCCCTCTGTAAACTACACTCCGCCGGGCTGAGCTGGTGTTGCTACTGTACACAAATCATTTTGTTGTGCTGCCTCAAGCTTTGGTGGAGCCTGATCCAGACCCAACACTGGGAAGATTAACACAGCAGCTCATTCTTCATGTGCGTGTGTGATTGATGTTGGGAGTGTGTTCAAGACAAGAGAACTGCTCGTGGTGCCGTCTTTTGTGGGTAATTGGAGAAGTTGAGGCAGAATACCCAGTGAATACCAACTACCTGTGTACACTGTGTTAGTGTGTGTTGTTGCACGTGTCCACATGTATTTTTCCGAAGGCCTGCATTCTTTTGTGATATGATATGATTTTTGGTGAAAGCAAGTGCATATTTACGCATCCATTTCACACAATATTCTCCGATACAATCACTAACCAAAAAAAAAATATGGAGTAGACTGAAGCCCACGGTTTACTCCTGCCTCTCCTGTGAGATATCCTAGAATATCAGCATTGACAAGAAAATACAATTAGATAAGTATAGTTATTTCACATTATGCTTTTGAAACAGAGTTATAACATGGACAACTGTAATTGCTTTTATACATATATACATATATATATATTATACGTGTGTGTGTGTGTGAGAGAGAGAGATATTTAGTGTTGAATGTAATAAATGTAAGGGTTGGGGGAAAAAAATTGATTGAGTTGATACAGTGAAATATTGCAATAATTTTGATAACGCTTTTGAGACCAAATACTTGTATTGTGACTTAAATATTGTAATAATATTGTATCATGACTTAATTATCGTGATGATGTCATATCATGACTTAAATATTGTGATAATAGTGTATCGTATCATGACTTAAATGTTGTGATATCATATTGTGACTTAAATATCATGATAATATTGTATCGTATTGTTTCTTAAATATCATATTGTAATAATATCGTATCATGACTTAAATATCGTGATATCGTATTTTTACTTAAATATCGTGATAATATTGTATCGTGACTTAAATATTGTGATAATATCGTTTCATTACTTAAATATTGTGATAATATCGTATTGTGACTTAAATATTGTGATATCGTATTTTGACTGAAATATCGTGATAATATTGTATCGTGACTTAAATATTGTGATAATATCATATCATGACTTAAATATTGTGATATCGTATTTTGACTTAAATATCGTGATATCGTATTTTGACTTAAATATCGTGATAGTATTGTATCGTGACTTAAATATTGTGATAATATCGTTTCATTACTTAAATATTGTGATAATATCATATCATGACTTAAATATTGTGATATCGTATTGTGACTTAAATATCTTGATAATATCGTATCGTGGTGTCTCTGGCAATCCCCACCCCTACTATACTGTATATTTTCAGTATTATATTGTGTGTGTATTCTATCACCTCGCTGGCAGCTGTGTCTCAGGTCACAGGCCATGTTTCCATCATAACATGATATTAAGTTGTGGGCCACATGTGCCCCGCCAGTTTAACACTTCTGAGGTAGTTAATTCCATAGTTCTCTCAAACTGAAATACATTTATTTTACTTCACACGTTTCAAAGATATCTTAAATTATACTTTCCTTTTCTTAATCTTCACATGTGCACACACAAATATGCAGAAAGGAAAACACAGAGAGAGAGAGGGGGGGTGAAGGGAGAGTAAGTATGATGGAGGGGGATGGATGAGTGCAGTGATAAGCAGAGCTGCCTGGGTCCTGACAGATACACACAGCAGATGGATGACTCTTATCTCGGAGATCACAGTGCATGCTCACGCCTCGGCCTGGTTACAGAGAGCCACGATCACACCAGACAGATGAATGGCTTCACCCCCCCACCAATCACTCACATACTGTACACACACACACGCACAGGAGCGCACAAACACACCTACACACACACACACACAACCACTTGATAGAATGAACAGATTGCGATGTTACCTTCGCGTCTCTGACATTGAAATTCACCTGGAGTGTTGTGTCTCCAGGTTGTGTGCAATGAAAGGAGAGGGAATGGCAAGGGTGCGGAGAGCAAGATAAGAGAAATCAATTTCATTTTAATTCAAGCGGCAGAGCAAGTGCACGTGTGTGTGGGTGTGTGCATTTTGTGTCTGCACATGCACACACGTGCACACACGTGCACACACGCACACACTGGAGGATTCTGGGAATGTATAAATGGAACAGGCGAGCAGGCACGTGTGCCATTGATTGAATGATTGATGAACATGTTGCTCTTGAAACATCAACTTGGTGGACAAGATAATTGGACTCCGAAGCCACGCTGTGTGTTTATTTCATGTGTTTATTAGTATTCTACTTAAGTATATTAACAAACATAGAACTTACATCTAAAGTTAACATTTTCAATTGGCATTAGTGTGTTTAGCTTAAATGTGTTTGACATGTTTTATATGACACGTACTGAGGTTGACTAAAAAGTTGAAATACAGTGGGGGTCAAAAATGACAACAGATGTTTAAAAACAGCATCCAAACTGGACTTTGGCATAATACCAGACCAGTTTGTGATGACCTATGAGCACACATGACCCTGATTGTCAGCTAGAGTCAGGATAATTGATGATTTTATTTATTTTTACTCAAAAACAAGGTAGACGTTTGTGTAAATGAGGTCTAATTGGCCTTAAATTCCAAATGGAATAGAGAAAAATGGTGTTAATGTGTTTGAATGAAGTTGGCATTAAAGGTGCAACACAGAATTGAACACAGAGGTTTCCACTTGTATTCTTTAAATCACAGTCAAACCAGCTTTGATAAGTCAAATAGTCAAAGTAATTAATTGTTTCATTTTATTTTAACTCAAAAACAAGGTATACTTTTATGTAAACAAGGTCTATGGGCCCTAAATTCAAAAACAAAAGACAAAGACAATTTTTGCTAATGGGTTGGACTGAAGTATGATTATTTGACTATTTGATTAATTTACTGTATACACATATGCTTAAAATAACAGTCCCCCAGAGGACAAAAGGTGTATGGCCTTACAAGAGTTGTTAAAGCCTCAGTGTGTAACTTCTGTCGCCATAACAATGCTAGAGTTGCAATCCCCCTCAAAAGCGTACCCCCTGTTCTCATTCCAACATTTGTTTTGGTATCTCACTCACGTCTCAGAGCTTCCTGCCTTCGCTCTCGCTCCGTCACTTGCGATGTCAAACGCAGCAGTCTGTGTCACCACAGACACAAAACAAAACGCTGCTAATCCGAGAAACACAGAGAGAGATTTGTGTGGAGCTGACAGCAGCCCAAAGCAGTGGTGGTTTGAATGTAAACAACATTGGTTTCATGCTGAAAAGGTTACACACTGCAGCTTTGACTGCGATGTAGAGTTATAACAAGTTTACATTGGACACGACAATGTTTCACTTTAAGGCAAGGAAAGGGAAGTATGAATGCCAACTCCTGTAAACAACACCATTTCAAAAACATGTGTGCGCAAAGAACAATGGGGACTTCCACTGCTCTGAAGATACACAACATGCATTCTTGCTACTTCTTTGTGCAAAGTCCTTTATGGAATTTGAAGGGTCCTACATACCAAAACCTTAAAATTCAGCCACTCAAAGACTGTGACTTTGAGGTTCACCTACTGTATCGTAAACATGCGCTTTGCACGCACTCTGTTCTCACTTCACTGTGCGTTCACACTGTGTGTTTGTGTCAATGAGGTTTGGATGCATTTCCCCCTCCTCTGACACTCATTAACTCTGCTGCTGCGACGCGGCCGACTGTACTTTCACTCGTCCACCTCAAGTATCCTCCTGTTCACGTTTAGTTAACCTCCCTCCAAACACGCACCCTATGTCGTTATGGAAAGAGCTGCTCTTCAACAGCTGTTGATGCTCCCAGCTGCATTTTATAGCGAGGAAGAGTGCCAGTCCCGTCTGGCCGGCCCGGCAGACACGTGGCATGTTGGACGATGGCTCAGAGAAGCTGCACTTACAATGAGCCGTCACTGTGTTCTCTATAAAAAACCTGCAATCACCACACTTCTAATACAGAGAGAGAGAGAGAGAGCGTGCAGCGTGCAGGCTGCGACTGGAATGTGTGCCACGTACATGTCAAAGATGTTTCTCAAAGTCGCTCTCCTTTGATAGTCATTGACGTGTGACGTTCACGGATGTCACACCAGCACCTGTTCCCTTATTTTGCATCGAGTTGTTTACATTCCCCCCCCCCTGACCTGTAAGATAATAATTAGGAGAGTTGTAAAGTTGCGTGAGAGACGCCGTGGTAGGAAACAGGGCAAACGATCATACTTAATATTACACCTTTATTTTCCCCCACCCTGTAATTTCCTTTCAAGGTCATGGCAGTCTGTGGTGTAGCAGGCGTGTTCAAACAGTCTTGAGTCCATCAATACACTTTAGGGAAGAGCATCAGTGGGTCAAATAATGGGTTGTTTTCCCTCAAGGGGACAAAGCTCTGCCCCTAGAATTGTTGTGATTGATGTGTCTGAGGACCAAGGATTCATCATGAGCCTTTAGTTGGCCTCCGGGGATAAATGTCTTCTTCACATTTCACATTACCTGTCCTTCAGATGAGGAGATCCTCCCGACAGAGCTCTTTGTGGACTCACAGTGTTTATTTTCTAATCCACACTGTCTGCCTCCGTGATAAAAAAATCCATCCATCACACTGGAGGAGACAGGGCCTCTGCAAAGAAAATGTCCATTCCAAGCGCCTGCCGCTATCTCCTCCTGCAAGTTGAGGCATCAGTGGATGCATGCAGGTCAGATAAGACCACAGGATGGAGGATGGTTCAGAGAGAGAGAGCGAGATGCACGTGACGTAAATAGGTGCTTATGATGCGGTGGGAGTTGGTCAGTGTGTAACAGCGTTCATGGTCAAAGTTTAGAGCACACGGAAACCTGAACTCAGCACACGCTCATGACTCATTTCCTCAGCTGGAAGCAGAGTGATGCCTCCTGTGGGGCGGGAAACAAAGACACATCACTGCCTGTACGTCACAGCTGGACGGTGACCAACTTGAGAGAAGGTCACCGCTTTCAGTTCACACTCGTGTGTGACAGTGAATGGATTCAACCCAAGAATGTGCATTAGGATCCATCCATCCATTCATCCGTTGTTTTATCCTTCACATGAGGGTCACGGGGGCGGCGATAGGTGGGGGACACCCTGGACAGTTTGCCAGTCCATATATCTCACACTTACACCTATGTCTAATTTGCCTAATACCCATATTGAAGATAAAGAACCTGAAGAACTCGGAGAAAACCCACGTATACAAGGGGAGAACATGCAAATTCATGCAAAAAGGCCCTTGTTCCAACTGGGTCGCAAACCCAGGTCTTCTTGCTGCAAAGGCAAGAGTGCAACCACTTCATCAATACCTGGGCGATTGTAGCTCAGTGGTAGAGCGAGTCACCTTGCAACTCAAAGGTTGTGGGTTTGATTCCCGGCTCTGTTGAAGCAAGATAGCCCCCACATTGCTCCTGAAGGCTGTGCCAGCATGTGAATGGGTGTGAAGCAGCTTTGAGTGGTCATCAGGACTAGACCATGTGTGGCCCAAGATATGTTCTGAGAAAGTGTTGAAACTGTGGACTGTGGGTGCCCTCCTAAACACTGACACACTGACTGTGTTTATTTTACTTTACTGTCTTGCAGGCCGGGGCATTTGCTCTGAACACATTCACCGTCCGCCTTTGTGTCCTCAGTGCACCACGCCGCGTCACTGCTCACCACAAAAGGCCAGCAGGAAGAAGAGATGCTCCAGAGGCTGGTTTCATTTCAAGCTCAAGGCTGTGGTTACTGACTGGGTGTCCCTTTGACGTCCAGACCCCCCACCACTCGGCCTGCTTTGTCACTGTTGTCACGGGCGCCGGAGAACAGCCACACAGGAATCTCAGGAATCTTTTTCGCCTGACCTGTCTCTTATGAGGAGCTGAAAAGTAATGGTGACATGGTCCAAGTAACAGACCTCCTCTGCTCCTGATCCTCTTTAAAAGTGAATCTCTGTGGTGCGTGGGAAAAAGAAACATGCATACGCCTCCATATAGGAGTGCAGCTGCCCGTCACTATTCAACTGAATTATTCAGGTTTAATAAAATCTTAACCAAAAGAGAGAGAGAGAGAGAGGGGGAAACAAAACTGTGGAGCAGTGTGCTGAACATAAAGGGTTAATCCTACCCATATGGTGAACCAAGAGGTTTGGTCCAGTGCTGCTGTGGGCCAACAGGAGTGGGAAGGGAAGGCTGGGTGGGGGCAGAACAGAAGGGAGAGGACAGCAGGACACACACACACACACACACACACTCTCCCACACACACCTGCACCTGCTCACTTGATTCACACTCAAAAACACGGACTGTAAAGGATCAATGCTCCAG